>NC_056734.1:25775430-26130430 GCF_019279795.1 Protopterus annectens | reverse complement strand
GGGATAGGCTATGGCATCTGCAGCTTTTTGCAGATATTCAGCAGGTAAGAGATCAGCTGAGAGGGTGGTAGGTTTGAGTTTCTTAATAAGGGTACGAACAAGGGATGTGGGAATAGGTTGAAGGTGAAAAGAGGGTTGAGAGCTATGTATAGAAGTAGTAGGATTTAAGCCATCAGGAGATAGCTGGTTGGCTAGAGATTAAATAGTCTCAGTAAAGAAAATATTAAAGGTATCAGCGACTTCTTCAGGACTATTGTGGTTAGTGCCATAGTGGGTTGGAGTGGTGGATTGTCCTGGGTGTAGGAGTTTATTGATGCCTGCCCAGAATTTTTGAGGTTTGTTTTGGTGGGTTTGCTGTAATTGGTAGTAGAAGTTTTTTTTTTATCTAACAAAATGGATTTTTTGTTTCGTTTCTTAGATGTCTATATTTTATTTGATCTTCAAGGTTTTTTGTGGTACGGCATTTGGTCCAAACTTTATTTCTAAGTAGGAATTTTGTCTAGTTTCTTTTGTGATCCATGGGGCAGTTTTAGTTTTATAGTTTTAATATATACATATATATATATATATATATATATATATATATATATATATATATATATAAATATATATATATATCGAGACATATATATATCTCTCTATATTTATGTATATCCAACTAAATGTGAGAAAAGGAAAGTGAGGCATATGTAAACATATACAAACAGACACAAAACAGACTGGCAAGTGAACAGTAGTCAATTATTTTAGTTTAGTGGTTTGTTTCAGAAAACAAGTCTTCTGGGGGGCGTGGCCAAGGATGAACACAGGATAGCAGCAGATTTCTTCAGCTCCACCAATTTCACTGCACTGACAGGAATTAATTACTTAAAAAAATAATTTATGAAGTAATTTTCTTTCTAAATATGTTTGTTTTATATAGTTCTTGAACTATATCTAAAAAAGAAAGGAAATTTTAACAATATTCCTGTCAGAAATCAATTTGGAAATTTTTCTGTCAGTTTATCAGTCTCTGATAACTACAATCCAGCAACTTACTGCTAAGGTGGATAAACTGGATACTAAAATTGATACCTTCATTGAAAAAACTACAAAACAAATAGACTTGTTACATATAGACCTGCAACAACAGAAGATCCAGATGACAGGCATAGAAGAGGCTGTGAATGACATGGAAAATAGAATCCAAGAAGAGGAAATCAACATTGAGTTTCTGCTGAAAGAAAATACACATCTACAAACAAAGCTTGATGACCTGGAAAATAGATCTAGGCACAATAACATTAGGATTTTTGGACTGCCAGAAAATATTGAAGGTAACAATATTACTTCTTTTTTAACAACATGGCTCTCTAAAACTTTAGATTTACCATAAGCATTCTCTTTTGGTATCGAAAGAGCACATAGATCTATAGCTAATACTAACTCTAACAAAAATTATCCTAGATCAGTTATAGTTAGATTTCTATCATCTTTTGATAAAGAGATGGTACTTAAATCTGCTTGGGCTAAAGCTCCTGTTAAGATTAATGAGACAACTGTGTGTTTTGACAATGACTATTCTTCCTTGGTAATAGCTAAAAGAAAAGTGTTTCTGCCACTAATAAGGGAGCTTAAAAAAGCACAGTTTAAAACATACCTTCTGTTTCCTGCCAAGCTAAAAATCTTCCTTCCTGATGGTCCTAAAATGTTTGATGACTTAGACTCTGCATTACTGTTTATCAAAAAAAATAAGATTTTGGATAAAATAGAGGAAATGGAATGGGCTAGTCCTTCATTAAAGAGATTGGCAACTGAAACTTCGTGGAAGACTTCAGAGAAGAAGAAGAGACTAAAAAACAAATGATTTGTTCTATGGTTTTTTTCCCCTTTTTTTTTCCTCTCATCATTTTTCTTCATTATTAATCTTTTTAAATATAGTTCCTGCATTTCCTGAAAGCCACAAATATTTTGAAAAAGATTTAATCAAAGTTATTTTCTGTGTGCAAAGAAATGTTTTATTTCATAATCAGTCAAAATATCTGAGGAACTAATAACAAGCTATTATTCAATTTGTTTCTCTTTCTGAAAAAGAGAAGTAAGGTTAGTAATTTGATACATTTTTTTTCTCCTTTTCTTCTTTTCTTTGTTTTAAACAATGACATTCTATTTAGATTATGTAGTGGGTAAGGGGTGGGGGAGGGCAGGGAGAGAAATGTAATGAAAATATGATAAATGGAATAATAACTTATTTATTCCTTGTAAAAAAGTTTATATGTTGTTCAAATGCTATTGCTAATTATACTTTCTTAATTATACTGCTTATGCTTGTTTACAAATAATCTGTCATGCTTTAATTAATAATAATCAGAACTAAATAATAGTAAATAATATATTTTATTTTCATCTTTATTAATATAAGCAGTAAGTAATATTCCATTGTAAATACTTTTTATAGCTTCCTCTTACATTTTTTCTATTTCTGCTTTACACTCTTTTATTTTCTACTCTCTTTTTCTTTTCTTTATTCTTTCTCTTTATTTTTTTCATATTAATATATAGAAATTCTTTTGATCATACAGGCACAGTAAATAATAAGATTTGTATAAAAATTGAGTTGGGGCAAAAATATTGAGTTTTATTACTTATTAATAACCTTGGGCTTAATTTCAATTACATAGAGGCTGTAATAACCTGTAAAATACATCGCAAAGGTTTTGTCATGTTTAGATGCATTTATACTGCTAAATGAATGTTTGTCACTAGTTTTTAACAAGATTCCCGCCAAAATGTTAAGGGAGACAATCTGGGATGTGGGTTACCTCGTGAACAGTGTCCTCGAGTTGTTTTAAAAGCTTCAACTCTCAGAATTCAAGCAGAGAAGCTGAAAGCAGTCAATTTGACCTTTGACCCAGAAATCACACTGACACATCGCAGATTTAGGAAGAACACTCTACCAGGAACTAGAACTGCTGCAAATGCGACGCTGTGAAGGAAAATTAACTCTTTAACATTTAAATGTGAGTTATTTTATATAATTACTTAAATATTTATGTTATAATTTATAAAATATGTCAGTTATAATGATTTTAAATGATGCAGTTTCTTGTTATAAGCAAATGTCTTATTTTAGAAGGCATAGAAAATGAAACATTTATACAAGTGTTTTTGAAAGTTTACTTGACTGCAGCATACCAATTTATGTTAAAAACTTATGATCTAAACATATGCATTACTATAACTCATTTAATTCATCTGATTGACAAGCATAAATAACTTTATAACTCTATTCTGGAAGAAGTTGTCATGTGATATATTTTAAAGCAGCAGTATAGATATACAAAATACAGATGGCTTTCTATACAATAATGCAAGTGTTTCTAAGAATTTGCATAACTATGCAGTATGATTTATAACAATTTCTATAAATATAATATTTTATTCTATTGACAATAATGAGTATGAGAAAAAGCTCATATACAAGTAATTCAAGGTTTTTGGAAGCTGTTGACTGCATTTATATGACAGAAAATAGATGCATCTTAATATATGTAATGTCTGATCCATATTACCCAAAGTTTCCGATTTAAATGAATATTAGAACTTATTTTTACATACTTTGAATAAATTAATATGTAAATATGCCTTCCTTTTTTTTTTTTTCTTTCCTCTCTTTCTGTCACTCTCTCTCCCTCTCTCACATCTTTTATTTCTTTCTCTCCTCTTGGTTCCTAATATCAAGTTTATTTGAATGCTATTTGAATACAAGTGTATTATATTAAATAGATGTATATAGTAGTATGAATAGTTTTTAAAAAAAGTTTATCTTAGTTTATATGATGCTGTTTTATCAAATGTGTAGTCTTGTCTTGCTAGATAATTGAATTGAAAGTTGTTAATTTAAGTTAAATATAACCAGTATTAAATTGATAAGGTGGTAGCTGAGGTACTGCTGCTTAGGGTAGGGGGTTAACTTGAGTGGTAAATACTACTCTAAGTTGGAGTTTTTAACTCCACGTTGGATGCAAGGTTTAATCCTTACATTATTTTCACTTGTTCATTGTTGTATGTATATAGTTCTGACATCCACAATACATTTTGTAAACGTATTGTCACTACAAACAAAATTGAATCTTATACAAAATCCCATAAGAGATTCAATAAATACAGCTATATTTAAAGGTACACCTAAAGGAGGAGATGTAACATTACTTATTTTGTTAATTGTTATTTTTGATCATAAGATTCTTAAGTTTTAAAAATGCCAAATGACATCTTTAAAAGGAATTTCTTTAAACATTAATGGATTGAATAATCCGTGTAAAAGGGCAAGCCTAATAAGATACATTAATTTACATAAGGCCAACTTAGTCTTCCTTCAAGAAACCCATCTCTTGAAAAAAGATATTGATAAACTAGCCTCAAACAAATATACAGTATTGGTTAGTTCAGAGCACACTCAGAAAAAAAGAGGAGTGGCTATTTTATGGAATAAAAGTATGCCCATTCCTAAAACCATTAAGTCTTATCAGGATGATAAAGGAATGTTTTGTATGGTTACAATACAAATTAATGGGAAGACTTACACATTAATTAATGTATATTGGATACCTGGAATTGGTATTAATACAGTGAAACACCATCTTGATAAGATCATATCATTCTCTACAGGAGATATTATTTTAGCTGGTGACTTTAATTGTATACTACATGAAAGTGATACTACCACTATAGGAAAAAGAAGAATTACATCTAATGCAAAACATTTAAATGATTTTGCTGATTCTTATCATTTGAATGATATTAATAAACAGATAGATTCAAAATCATTACCATACACCTTTTTTTCTAACAGATACAAAACTTATTCAAAAATAGATAGGGTCTTTATTTCTAACCAGATGGTAACAGATTTAATTAACTCCAAAATCATTTCATGTCCTATATCTGATCATAATTCAATTGTTTTTGAGTTCATGATAAAAAATACTCACAATGTTCAGATCAAAAGGATACCAGCATACTTAACTCAACTAAAAGACTATAAAGAATATATACTTTCAGAAGTACAACATTTTTTAGACATAAATAATACTCCTGAAGTCTCCATTGTCTATGTTTGAGATGCCTTAAAATCATATCTATATGGACAAAGTATCAGATGGTATAATAATAAAAGGAAATCTTGGGATAAGGAATTGTTAGATATTCAAAGTAAATTAGACTCTTATAAACATAATAATAAAGAAAATATTATGGATAAGAAAGTTATTGAAGAAATAAACAAACTAAATGAGAAATACAAAGAAATTTTAACTCATAAAGTTAAAATAACTTTAGAGAAATACAAGTTTTTGTCTTACTCAATAAGCCCCAAATACTTACATAGATTTAAAAATAAAACAAAAAGGTTGAATAAACAAAATCATATCAAAGAAATCTTTTCTCTAAGGAAAAAGAAGAATGTTTCTAGTCTACCAGAAATACTGGATGAATTTAGAAATCACTTTCACAAAATTAACCATAATAACATTAACATGGAACCTAAAGATAAAATAAAGGAGTTTATAACCACACACATGAATAAAAAGCTTAATAAACAACAGACTAAACTATTGGACAAAAGTATTTCATATACAGAGGTTATTACACAAATAAATAAGCTTAAGTCAAACAAAGCACCGGGTAATGATGGTATTATACCAGAGATATATAAAATCCTTTCTAAAAGTACATACTCATTAATACATAAGGTTTTTATTTTGGCCCAAACTGAGTTAATAACCCCCCCATCTTGGCAATATACATTTATTTCGCCAATTTTAAAACCTAATAAAGATCCAACTAGATGTACTTCATATCGGCCCATCTCATTACTTAATGTTGATTATAAAATGTTTATGAGTATTTTTGCTGATAGATTGAAGACAATCATCCCTGGCATTATAGATATAAATCAGACAGGTTTCATTGTAAATAGAAATACTTTTGATAATATAAGAAGAACTTTAACATTAATTGATTTTGCAAATAGGAAAAAGAAAGATTTAACACTTATTAGTCTTGATATAAGTTCAGCATTTGATTCAGTAAGTTGGGACTATCTGTTTACCTTACTGAAGTGCACAAACTTCTCAGATGCATTTGTAAATCTAATTGAGCATTTATACAAAGGAACATTGGCTTATATTAAGGTAGGAACATATGTCTCACAAAAAATACCCATTTTTAAAGGTACAAAACAAGGGTGTCCACTCTCTCCACTATTATTCACTTTAATAATGGAGCCTTGGGCTAATTTGATCAGAAACAGTACTGACATAGAGGGTTTTGAAATAGATGAAAATACAACATCTAAAATTCAACTTTTTGCAGATGATGTTCTAATTACATCAGCAGGATCCTATTCTTCTATGCAGTCTCTATTTGATAAAATGATGAATTTTAAAAGTATTTCTGGTTTAATAGTCAATGAAGAAAAAACTAAAATACTACCTATATATAGACGAAACAATATTCTCATTAGTGATTTTACTAAATATGTACCCAATTCAGGTCAGATAACTTATTTAGGTATAATATTATCTAAAGATATTAAATCTATTATATATAATAGTTATAATACCTGTTTTCTTAATATACAAAATCTTTTTAATACCTGGAATAATATGTTTTTTACTATGGAGGAGAGACTTACAATTATTAAAATTATAATATTCCCCAAGATTTTATACTTAATACAATCAATAATACTTCCACCTACAAAAATAATTATCAAGAAACTGAATACACTAATGTTAAATTTCCTATGGGCACCTAATAGACCTAGGATTGCATTAAAGAAACATACTAATAGCTGGTCTCAAGAGGGTATTTCTTTTTCAGACTTTAATTTATATACTATCTCTTCTATTGTAAAAGTTATTACTTTATTAATTGATCAGTCATATGTTTCAAAATGGAAAGATTACTGGGAGCTAATTAGTATACACTTCATGAAAATCTCCTTAACACATAAAAATATGATTGTAAATAACTCCATGTTATGGTTACTGAACGAATTTTGTACTTCACCTATTACACCTAAACATATAGTTAGTTACCCATTAAATATTATTATTAGCTATCGTAACTTTATATTCATGCACCCTAAATATAGGGAATGGAATTTTATTATATTCCCTATAATGTATACTCAGGGTATGCTTTTGTCATCTACTTCTGAAGGAACTCATTTAGCTATAGATAATGATCTAAAGTACTGGTATCAGTTGATATCTGATAATAAAGTTAAAAATATAGATTTCTTAAAACAAGAATTTGATCTAAGAGAAACTTGCTGGTTAGAGGTTCAGACCTTTAGACAACATCTCATTAATAAAATAGATCTAATGTCTATAACAGTTAAAGAATCTATTCCAACACTGATTGATTACTTGATATTAAATTTACAACATAAAGTTTCTGATAAGGGTAAGCTTTCATACATACATAAAATTATCAGACAAGAAACTTTTTACAGTGTAGATACATACTGGAATTATTTCACTTCCATTAATGGGGACCCACCAAATCAACAAGATAAACAATATATATTGGAATCTGCCTATAGAACTACGTCTTCCATTGTCTGGAGACTTTTTACATGGAAATTTTTACATAGATCTTTTTATACACCTTTGATGATGAATAAAATAAATAATAAAGATAATCTATGTAAAAGATGTAATGTAGAAATTAATGCTGACTGGGCTCATATGTTTTATAACTGTAAAATTGAAAGAATACTGGAAGTCAATTAATGAATTTTTGCAGGCTCTTTTTACAGATAATTTCATTATTTCTAAATCTCTTATATTATTCAATACACCTGTACCTCAAAGTGTTAAAAAGGTTAAGCTTCCCTTGTTATGGTCTATTCTAGCAGTGGCTAGGAAAATAATAACCAGAAATTGGATTTCAGATACACCTCCTTCGTTAAATGAATTTAAAAATGTTATGAATATAGTGTGCCATATGGAAATAAACACTATAAGGTCAAGAACAACTAGAAAAACATCTTATTTTATTGTATGGGATAATTTACAAAACCTGTTAAAAAAATCTTAATTTCAATAGCATGGTATTTTAGTTTAATTAATTGATCTGATTGTAGTGGATGTCTTTGTAAATACTTTGGTTGTTTTGTTGAATGTTATAATCATATCTATTTTTAATTACTTGTATAAAATTGTTATGATATTTCTCTTGTATGTTAAAACAATAAACTTGTTTTGAAAAAAAAAAAGAAAACAAGTCTTCTCTTCTGTGCAAACCTTGATCCTGTCATGTAGTGCAGTCATGTTATAAATTTGCAAAATAAAAACATGTATTACAATGCATAATATAATACTTGTATTATGATAAATGGAATCTGCCTATTCTAGCTTGCTGTGTACCTGTGATAATATAGCTGGAAGACTGAAAATAAATTTTATGGGCATATTTTTTCTGTAAATTAGACTGCAAAGTTATTTCACTAATGTATCTTGTAGAAATTGCTGTACACAGCAGTTTATAGCATAATCTCATTATATGTATGTGTGTTTTGTGTGTGTGTGTGTGTGTGTGTGTGTGTGTGTGTGTGTGTGTGTGTGTGTGTGTGTGTGTGTGTGTGTGTATGTGTGTGTGTGTGTGTGTGATATATAATTATCTATCACTTACAGATTAAAATGAGAGTAAGTAACAAATTGCAACTTAGCAGTTATTTCTTTCCATTTGAGTCATAAATAAAACTGTTTTCCAACATTGAAATGTCAGACCATGAAAATCTGAGTCCCTTGTTAGCTTTATATGTAGCTAGCAGATTCTACGCCAAGCACACATCTGGCTTTGACCACTGCTAGGTGGAAATGCTCTGCTTAATTTAGGTAATTGCCATTATGCTGACAAACTATAAAGAGGTCCAGGGAGATTAATGTACATTTAATATGATGAAGGTAATGATCTAAATAATGCTTCAAAAGATCCTATGGGAGTTGCTGCCAGGACATTTGAGTGATGTTCATAACAGAGTCCTGAATATTTTAGTGCTATCTGTAAAACATCTCTTGCTTTTGTGGTTAGAGATTTTCAGTAGTTGCCAAACTGGAGTGAAACCATTTAAAAAAAAACAAATCTTATTTTGATGTCAAACAACCTTCTAAAGTTTATATTAATGTACCAGATTTTCATTGCTGCACAAGTATCTACAGACAAGATACTGATAAAAATAAAGATGTGTCCCCTTTATTTAATTAAATTTAAATTTAAATGTAATTATCAACAATGTGGCACAACAATATATTGATTTTAGTGCTGTAAGGATATCAGTTTTCTATAATTCAGAGAGACAAAAGCAACAATATCAAGGGTTTTATAATGACAAACATATTTGAATGTGTTTTCTTTGTTTCTTAAAGGAAGGAATGCAATACTTTTTTCTGACCGAAGTTAAGCATGGGAGATGTAATTATAGTAGTGATACAAGATGCCATGACCATGAGCAATATAAGAATAAAAAATAATAAGGATTACAATGATTTTATCGTAAACATTATTATTGCAAGACTAAGCAACTGTTTTATTATATTTTTTTGTAATTTAAATGTAATGTATTAATTATAGATGATAATATTACAAAAAATAAATAAATAGAAAAGACTTGCACTCTGAGCTGTCATGCAGACAAATGAGACCGTGACTGGTTCTAAACTGATGTGTGGTCAGTTACAGTGCTGCACTCTAGAAGTATGGGGCTGTAATTTGATTGGGGTCAGTAGCCAACACTGCCTTTCTCATCCTAGAGAGGGTGTATACTTCTTCTGAGTAAAAGCTTGTTCTTATGCAGAAAGTCTGAAAGCATCCACCATATGCAGAGTAACTCTGGTGCATGAACCCATTAAAGCAGTGGATGCTCTGCAGCCAAGCCACATATGGGTGCAGAAGCTATACTTGTTGCAGAGCTTGGGAATGCAAGCATGACAATGTGTTATCACACAACAGAAGAAGGACTTTAGGATGGATGAAATCTCTTACACTGCACAGGTTAGTGCATAACCCCCCCCCTCCCCCCACACACACAAATGTATTTAATATGTTGGGGTCATTTGCTCAACAAATATACATTTCTAACAGCATTCTCAATCATTCAAGTCATGCTTCTGCACAAAACAGTCATTTCAGTAAAAGCACCTGGGAAAAGAGCAACTTCATTAGAACTCATGTAGAACTTTACTTGAAATATCTCACAAAAAATATTAAAAGCTGTAGTATATGGATTGGAAATCCATGTAAAAAATCAGCCTTAATAATTTTCCTGACTGTAATGCCCCCAAGCATCTCTGTTTAGCTCAGTGTTGCTAATCCGTCTAGGATGCTCACTGATAATGCTTCAGTAGTTTCTTCTCAGTGTGTTTATCCATCACTATCTATTCTTAAACTCCCTCATAGTAGAGTATTCGCTTCCTCTGTGAGACTCACACTAGGCCATGTGCCTTAGCACTTTTTGCATTTTGGTAATTCTACACTCAGGCTGTCTTCAACAGCCTCTCTTTTAAGGGACATTCCTTTCATTTCACCAGAAGGATACCTTATAGTACCTTTACAGCAGAACAGCAATGGCTTGCCATTCTGCCATTACAGAGGGTTTTTAACTGCAGTCTCAACTGAGGTTTTCAAAACATCTCTGCCAAATGTTCATCATTTTTGTATTATCTGTTTTTCACTGTCCTCTTCACATTTCCTAACATCAGTATTACTCTACTGGTGTTGTATATAAATGATAACATCAAGCACATATCTAAAACAGATTATTTGTAGCAGTTGTATAATTTGGAACAATCAATAGCCAAATGTCTAAGATGACAGCATATATTAAGTTTGAGTTTATCTGTGAATAGTTCTCTTTGTTTTAAGGGTTTTACTGCATCACCACATTGGTGCTCTACTTCTTCAGACTATCAGTTTTAGTGTTAAGTTTATAAATGTCCTACTAAATTTTTTTCACTTGCAGTTGCATTATCTGCTTCCTTAGTTTCTTATAATTCTTCATAATTCCATGCAGTGAAACATCAGATCTTAAGATGACTACAAATCGAAAAACTCTTAACCATAGCAACTGCTGACTTTCTTTTTAATAGATACTTTATTCTGGTTTCCTCTCAGTAGATGGCACCGCAACAAACTGTCATTTGGCAGCATAGAAATTTAGTCTAGCACATGCTTCACCAAGTTATAATATTTTTCTGCAGCTTCAGTATTATTGACTACACTTTCCATTTAATTACAGGGAATTGGATTCTTAAGTGCCTGTTGCAGCCTTCTATTGCATTTTGACTCCTAGACACCACAATGTAGCAGTATTTCATTGGTTCCAAATAAAAAAAAAATATATCACAGGTAGAAAGCATTCAGCAACAGTATTCTGAGCGCTATAGCACCTTGGTCATTCTAGTATATAATTTTCTTTACAGATTATACATAGTGGCATAACAAAGCCAGGCATTTATTTTTATATTTGTAAACTAAAGTTTCTGCAATGTTTTTTAGATGCACAAAGACTGGGCTTTGGATATGCTTAGCTAACACAGCAAACTCTACATTGTTTCCAAATTCACTTGCAAATCAGTCTTTAACTTTTGTATTTGTCTCCACACATTTTGACATAGGTGCTTTTGCTCCTGCCATTTCCACATAATGCCAGGCACAGCTCCTTTCTCAAAGTCACTGGATGTCATTATAGGTTGAAATGTCACTCTAAGCTGTTTACAAACTTCTAGTAATTACTTCCAAAAGACATCATAGCATGCCTCAGTTTTTGGTAGTAAAATACCATATAATACTGGAACAATTTTATTTCAATCTGGAATTCCAAAGCTGCAGTGTACTGTATAGATTTGCTTGCATTTAGCAGTAATTACAGGAAATATTCCATCTACTAATACGCACAAAACTGTACATAACATTTTGAAATTTCTACTTGTACTAATAAATACATAATTATTTCAGTATCCTTTGTTGTGCTGTGTTTAATGGCAACAAATCCTTTTTAATGAGAAGTTTTGATTCTAACCACCTTCAATCACTAATATCATTAAATATTTCTTTTTTTTCTGCTTACCTTTATGATTGCATTGCTTCAATGCACTGCAATTGGACAACTGATTGACTTCAGTACATGATATCATAGCTAACACTTTGGACATTATACATGGGTTTTCAGTTGAAGTTTTCACATGATTTTCAATTCTGTCATCTGCATTACAGGCATTAGCTTCATCTGGATCAGTACTATGATGTTGCATAGTGTTCTTTATAAGATTTTCTCTCTCAGATGTATAGTTATGCACTTACCTTTACCCTCACACTTCTCTATGCTCTTTCTTGTATGGCACCAATACTTTCTATTATTATTAATTTTCTCTAAATGGTACTGAAAACCATCAACATTAAGAGAGCCTTTACCTTTCTCAGATGCTACAATCCTGTATAGTTTATCATTTTCATGAGGGGGATAACTCATGATATCAACATGAAGTCTAATGTTTTGCTTTTCATTGTTATGAGTTTATTACTAAACTTTGACAATTCATTATTCAGTGGAATGCACTTTCACTATGAAATAGTAAACCCTCAATTATTTAGAGTGTAAGTAGCATATAATTTTAAATGTTTGCAGAAGTCATTGTTTAAACACAACTGTCAACTTCAAATGTTATTTTAAAAAAAAGAGAAAATATAGGTAAATATTTAAATATTTCAATAATTTTAGTATTTCTAAATGACATACTCAACAGTCATGTTTTTAGTAATATGATAATTGTGTTGATTTAATGAGGGTAAGAATAACTAATGTTAAGTCTGATGAATTCTTATTTGAGCACAGTGACTTTTGTAGAGATGAAAAGGCTTACTTTTACAATAGTCTCAGTGTGATTTATTACCTTGCTGTCTGCAAGATCCCCATTTTATCAGAATTCCTTTTGGTTTATGTTTATTTTCTATGGGATTAGTGCATTTTTTAGTTTTGCCTGAAATATATCAGACCAACACACCCTATTTGTGGTGCAATATAGAAGTAGTCCTTTGATCTTCTATTTGTGTCATTAGCAGTTTTAAAGACATGTATTAGATCAAGCAGGATTGGAGCACGTATAATTATAAATGCCAGGCACAGATTTTTCCCATAGGTATATGTAGGAGACAAAGAAGACAGAAAGGGCTTATATATTCACTACAGAACTCAAGCGCCTCATTGCTGAGCATATTTTAATGAGTACCTCCTAGGAGGTTTCAGGATTAGTTAGATGTTTGGATGCATACACATTGAAAGGTGCATTCTCTTCTAGAAAAAAGATGAAGCGCTACAAGTAGAGGGGAACTGTGACCTCTTCTGACCAAAGTCGATGATGCTTTTAGTAATGACAGGTGATATATGGTGATCAAAGGAGAATTCATTATCTATGGGGATAACTAGGAGTCTAATGACAATGTCAATTTTAAGGGTGTGCTATTGATATGGAAGACATGCAAGAGTTCCTGTTTCCCAAAAGGTACAATGTTGCATTTATTGGTTTTCAGTTTTGGACAATTATTCTTGCACTTTAGGTTTTTCTGAGCTAGTCCCTTGTGGAGGATTTCAGTGTCTTCAGTGAAGTTGCTGATGGCTTTAAAGTTGCATGCATCCATTAATCTGCTCAGCCAGAGGCTGCTAATGTCAAATTTAAAAACAGAGAACTGCATGTCAAATAGAAGTGGTCCCAAGAGAGAGGCCTGAGGTACACTACTGGTAACAAGTCTCTGGGAGGAGATTCTACTCTTATCTGTAACAGAATCTTGTCAATCAATGAGTCTGGTGCCAATTTATTGAATCGCATAGAGATTTATATTGAATTTGATTAGTTTGTTGATGGTGTTAAAGTGGGGTATAGAATCAAAAGTCTTAGCTACATAAACATAAGTGGTATGCATGATGTTAGGCTTATAAATGATTTAATTGGTTCTTTCATATAATTCAGTTAAATGTAATAGGCATGATCTACCTTTCAGAAATTAAAATTCAGTTTTGTATAGCGATTGTAGGTTTCATATATCCTTGTTTATGAGGTCCATTATGACATATTCTATCACCTTTGAAATGATGCTGGTGAGGCTGACAGATTGACTCTACAGTTGAGAAGGAACATTGTGGACAATCCTATGAAGGGGAGCTAGTGCAGATATTCTTCAGTTCTTCAGTCGCCTGGTACATATCCAGTGGAAATGTTGCTGCTGAATAGTTTAAGCAGACGGCCTAATAAGATGCATTTCATACTGACCAGGAAACAGTCTAATACATTATCTGAACCACTCAGCTTGTATTTTTGGTATTTGAGAGGGCTTAGTAACTTTCCTGCTTAGTAACTTAGAGATATATTGAGTCACTGAATATGAACAACTCAAGGAATTCTCACCCAGATGCTGCTTTGAATAAAGAACTGCAATTGATGACATCTGCCTTACAGGAACTATATTTGAAGTTGGATGGCTTTAAAAATGACTTAGAAAACCTCAAATTAAATTCTCAAAAACAGACTGATACTCATAAGGAACTATTACAGCAACACCATACAAAAATAACAAATATAGAGACTTCTTTAAATGACATTGAAGGGAGACTCAAAGAGGAAGAATTCCAAAAAGAATTTCTGCTTAAACAGAATACATGGCTGCTTAACAAAATAGATGACTTAGAAAACAGGGAAAGGAAAATAACATGAGGATCTTTGGTCTGCCTGAACACACTGAATGTGAAGACATTATTTCATTCTTAACAACCTGGATTGTTGAAGTTTTAGACTTGAAAGAGGGACTTTAATTTGGAATTGAAAGGGTGCACAGAACACAGAAGAAACCTGCTTCGAACTCAGAAAATACTCCACCTAGATCCATAGTTATACATTTTCTTTCATTTCTAGACAAGGAACTAATATTAAAATCTGCTTGGAGAAAATCACCCTTAAAATACAATCAAAGCCTGATAAGGTTTGACAATGATTATTCTTTCAGAATACTAGAACGAAGGAAAAAAGTCTGGCCAATAATAAATCTGTTGAAACAAAACAACATTAAAGTACAGCTGGCCTTTCCAGCCAAGATAAAATACTTTTTGCAAATGAGATGAGAACCTTTAATGACTTAGAAGAAGGTACTATATTCATCAAGAACAACAACATAGTGTCTATCCCAGAAGTAATGGAATGGATGGCCCCACTCTTAAAAGAATAAAAGAAACAAATCCTTGGACTGATGCTAGAAAGTAGAAACAAAAAACTGATTCCAAGATAGCTGTCCTAAAAAAATAACTCTTACAACTACATGTCTCAAAATATCAACTGATATGGTACATCACTTGCTATCTGTTCTTATTTAAAAAAAGAAGGGTTTCTTAAACAACTGAGAAACAGTAATGATGTATTCAGAATATTCAAAGTATCCAATAATTCTTCACAAACAAAGGTAGGTCAAGATGGGTTACTATTTACATTATATATAAGCCAAACAAAGCGACATATAATACAAACATAAAAGTTTATGTTCCCCTACTTGAACTCAGTGAATACTTATCTTGTTCATTTTTCATTGATTTTACTTATAATAATTTAAGTAATTAATTTACTAATTCAACAAGGTACAATTTATCAGAGTTCAGACTCAAATGTAACAAAAATTAACATCATATATAATACCAGTAACAGTAGAGTGTTTTGAAAAAAAATTCTGTCATGGAGACTAATGCCTTCTTTTGTTAAAGTATGATTTAGAAATGTCATGTATATCCTGGTTAAATAATAGTAGCAAGCTCTTAGTGCAATTGTCATGATTATTCTGTCTAAATATAGTTAATATCGATTATGGCAGGTATCACAGCTATGAGTGCTGTTTGATCAATCCTGATATGATATGCGTGAATGCAGCTATGTCTGGCAGCTAGTACAAATGTGATTATTTTGTCTAAACAAAGTTAATATCAATTATGGCAAGTATCATAGCTTTGAGTGATGTTTGATTAATCCTGATATGGTGTGCATGGATGTAGCCTTGTCTGGCAGCTAGTATAAATGTCATTATTATTCTGTTTAAACATAATTAATATCAATCATGGCAGGTATCATAGCTTTGAGTGCTGTATGATTAAGCCTGACATGGTATATGTGGATGAAGCTGTGTCTGGCAGCTGTTGTATGTTGCCATTTTCATCTGTAGGAAGCTATGGGTTACGGCTTGTAATCCAGGTTTACTGATGCTTGTGAATTAAGAAGATACATTTGGTGTTTTAGCCTGGATCCAGGGGAAGGGGTGGATAGAACTGTGATATGGGATATTTTGGCAGAGAATGGTTTGTTTGTACATCTGCTGAGTGAGAGGTGGAAGACCTGGAGGAGTGTGTTGTCTCTTGTGGCAGCTTATTGGGAGGTTTTTTTTTTTTTTTTTTTTTTTTTTTTTTGATCTGTTTGCTTTCTGTTTTTTTCCTGGCTGCTGCCTCACTGAAAGGGAAGGAATTTAGGCTTGAAGTTTCAGTGAAGTGAAGCTTTGCTTCAGGTGCATTGCGAGCCTCTGTTATGTAGTACACAGACACACTAACAGAAACAGATGCTCCCAGGATGCTATGGCAATGGAGACAGAGTGACGATAATGCTTAATGGCTCTGAGGAATCTCCGAGCTGATTCTCAGCAATAACATTTTTGGTTTTACAAAATATATATATAATAAAAAGGGCTGATTTAAACCACATGTACACATATTGATGATCTCCCAACACTTTGTTTAGCTCATTACGTTGATTCTTGATTGAAAATAAATAAATAAATAAATAAAATAAAATAAGTGCAATTTTATATTTAAAATGTATTTTGGTCCAAACACATTAAGGACTTACATAAGAGTGGAAGTTTGAGTTATTGTGAAAGGCTAAGAGCACTTGATCTTGTGCAGTACCCTTTGCAATGGTCTGGAAGGTGAGCTTTCTCGGACATGTTGGGCATATGGGGGTAGCTGATTCTAGGGGTGTTTCAGTCACTGGCAAGTGCTGGAGAGTCATCTGATTTCCTTCATGGAAATATCTGTGTTAATGGAGGGTGTATTGAGTGTTTCAGTGGCAGAGTGGCCACTGCATGGAATAGGCTGGTAAAATGGAACAGGACAAATATTGATCTGGATATTTTAAGAACAGCCTGGAAACACACATGAATTAGTGAATGGTAATCTGGCAAAACTGGATGGGCATTATTGCTCATGCTTGAAGTACTGATATCTGTGTATGTAAGGATGGAAATATACTTTTAACACATAAGAAACTAGAAGGGTCTCATAATTTAAAATATATGGACTGTAAAACATGCTTGGAAGGAGCTAATAATAAGAATAAACATTACAGTTTGTGATCAAATAACTAAGCAACATCCAAAAAAAATACACACAATAGTCATGTAATGTATGATTTTAGTAAACCTAGACATAAACTATATAATTGTCATATAAGATGAAGCAGTCTGCTGAATTTACATATTAAAGACAGGATTTAATAACATGGGCTTGTGTATAATACTACTGTCTTAACTTGTTATAAATGAGATACACTACACTGAACATCAAGGGGAAGCATGATGATTTTCTTATATAAGTAAATATGCATAACAAGTCATGTAATTGCTTTAACTTGAATTGTAACCCATCTTGACCATATATAATACTTAAGTGGTTATCAAGATAACTAATGTTTTATACATGACATCAAACTGACAAAGTTGTTCAAGAGAAGGAATAGAAGCCTGAACTTGAAATGTCACAGAATGTAACAATCATATTCTGAACAAATAGTATTAAATTGACAATAGACAGTTTAATAACAAGGGCTTGAGTATAATAACACTACTGTTTTAACTTGTCATAAATGACATACACTATATTGAACATCAAGGGGAAGCATGATGATTTTCTCATATAAGTAAATGTGCATAACAAGTTATATAATTGCTTTAACTTGAATTGTGGTTTTGTAACACATCTTGACCATACATAATACTTAAACTGTTACCAAGCTAACTAATGTTTTATACATTAAATCAAACTGACAAAGTTGCTCAAAGGAAACAACAGAAGCCTGAACTAGGAATGTCACAGAATGTAACAATCACATTCTGAACAAATAGTATTAAATTGACAATAATCATTCAGTTTAACCTTTGCTGATTATACAAAATAGAATGTTGCCATTTAAATCTAAAAAGTTTCAGTATATACCATAAAATGGCAATTTATGAATATGGAAATGGAACTTGTACTCATTAATCACAATAAGTGAATGTGTTGCTTTTGACCTATAATTTCACTAATTTTATAATAAGAAATTACAGATTTAAAAAATAATTATGTGTAGGAAATGGGGGGAAGAGGGATGCACTGATGATTAAAATGCACTAACTTTCATCAATGTTTACATAAAACAAACTTGATGCTTTAAGTAAGTTAGCAACAAACAAAGTGATTACTTAAATGCTAGGAAACAATGAAATATAGCTTTTGATATATCCAGTAAAATACACTGTATTATAAACATTAGGTATAAATATTATTATCATCTATTTATATTAAGTAATACATTTTGAAACTCTTCATCAATAAAGGTGAATATGTTAAATAACTGTGTGCTATAATCTTTTACTGAGGTTTTATATATGATACATCCTACTTTACTATGATTTAATTGCTTGTCATCTATCTTTCATGTAAATATTAATTGCTTATACAATAAGTAAACATTTATATTGTATTAGAATTCTATCTAATCAACAATAGTACTACATATGTTCAAAATAATATAAATATTGCGTATTCCTATTACAAATACTCTCCATATGATAATTCAATTTATGGAGCTCAGATGTTCTGGATTTGTCAAGGTATGGGTGATAATCTGATGGATTTAGGTTTATCCATCAGATTAGGAATGTTTTCCATTCCATGGCTAGTGCAGATCTTAGTTTTGTTAACATTTATTAATTTAAATTTATTTCACAAAAACATTTTTAGTATGCCTGACCAAAACATTGCTTTATTGGTAAACCGTCAAAATATAAAACTGATAATTTCCTTTAAAAGCTCAAACATATACTTTATAGTTATCAGAGGAAAATGTTTAATAGTCACAATAAAACAAAAAAATGCATAGTCTAAATAACCTAAGATGGATTTTACTTTATTATCTTTAAATACCAAATGGCTTAAACAATCCTAGCAAGAAATCAAATCTACTGAAATACTTATAACTGAACAAAGCACAAATTGTCTTCCTTTAAGAAACTTGTTTCAAAACAAATGACAATTACAAATGGAATTCTAAGGAATATATGATATTAGCACAATCCACATATAAGAAAAAGACAAAAAGGGTAACAATTTTATGGAAAACAAATGTGATTAACCCAGAAATCATTTTAAGTATGAGGATAAAGAAGGCCTTATGGCATTAGTAATAGTTAAATATAATAACAGAATATGGACCCTAGACAGTCTATACTGGTTCCAAGGCATTGGGTCAGGAACTATTAAAAAACACTTGGATTTAATTTCCAATAATTATAAAGGTAACTTAATATTAGGAGGAGATTTTAACTATATTTGACATTTCTGAAACTACAAATAAAAAAACACTGCATACATCTGCTGTATCAAAAGCTTAAAACAAGTGGGTAGAATCCTTTCATTTTGTAGGTACTTTCAAATTTAAAAAAGATAAATCTTTGTTGTTTTCACATTAAGATCACAGATTTGGTTCACAAACTAGAACAGATAAAATATTTGCTACCCATGATTTACACTCTAAAATCATTAATTTCTCAATCACTCCCTGCCCCTTTTCAGACCACAATTAATTGATACTAAAATTTCAAAATGGGTTTAAACCATTAATCTTTAACTCCAGAATTCCAGCATATATAACTAAAATTAAAGCGTTCAAACCTTGGTTATTATCTGAATTACAGTTCTTCTTAGACATTAATTATATCACAGCGATAAATAAAATAACGATATGGGACTCATTAAAAGCTTACATATATGGTAAAACCCTAACTTGGTATAAAAAAAAAATCAGAGAATGAGATTCTGAATTATTAGATCTACAATCCAAATTTTTGTCAGTAAAAGCTAAAAAAATCAAAATAATTTGGAGATGAAAAGAAAGTAGAAGTATTAAACAATACATGCAATGAAATTCTAACACATAAAACTAGTTTATCTTTACAAAAACTAAAAATTAATACTTTGGCCACTTCTTCCAAATATCTACATCATTTATTCACAAGAATCAAAATACAATCAAAAGATAATAACATTAAAATTATCTTCCATGAAAAAAGGGGTAAATGTCTAGGATATAGGTGACTTTCTTGATGCCTATAGAAATCACTATATAGAATATTTCCAAAAAGAAAATATACATATCAATCAAATCTAGATGAAAAAAATTTCTAATATAAAAAAAAAACAGAAAAATTAAAACTAGATCTGCAAGTACCGATATCCTACAAAGAAATTACACATACAATAAAAGAGGGTAAAAATAATAAATCTCCAGGTATAGATGGCATAATTATGGAAATATATAAAATGTTTTCTTTAAAGATACTATCCCTCTTCCATAAATCTCTATAAGAAATTCAGTCATAAACTTTAATACCACTCTCTTGGAGATATTCCTTAATCACACCAATAGTAAAGGAAAACTAATCCCCAAACCTCTGTACCTTATATAGACCTATATCATTATTAAATAATGACTATAAGATATTTATGACAATGTTAACTAACAGAATGAAAATACCACTATCCAAAATAATAAATAGTTTTCAAACTGGATTTTTATATCATAGACACACACATGACAATATTAAAAGGATAATTTCTCTTATAGATTATGTTAATAAAGAAAATAAAAGAACATTCATAATTGGCTTAGATATAGAGAAAATCTTGCATCCCCTAAATTGGGACTATTTATTCAAAATCCTGGTGTTATTTGAATTTCCTCTTTCCATTGTTCATCTACTAAAGAATATATATATACAACTAATTTAGCGTATGTTAAGCTAGGTCCTTTCACCTCTGAATCAATACATATACCAAAGGGTACTAAACAAGGATGTCCCATGTCACCAATTCTATTTGCTTTGGCTATTGAAATATTGGCAGATTCAATACATAGCAATACAACAATCAAAGGAGTAGATGATTACGAACAATACAGTTCTAAAGTAATGCTCTTTGCTGATGACATATTATTAACATTATCCAATACAAAAGAGACATTAAAAGAATTAGATATTTTAATTGACATGTTTTACAGGACTTCAGGACTCTATTTCAATAAATCAAAATCAAAATTTTTATTTTTATATATATAAAAAAAAAGAATTGCAGATGAAGCGGAATCACATTATAAGGATACAAGAATCTACCTTAAAATATCTAGGAATTGAGTTATGCAAGGATACTAATGAATTAGTCTGAAAAAAACTACAATATCATCAAAACAAATAAAAGCTCTGTGGAAAAGTGGAACAAAATAATATTAACATTTGAAGATAGACTACAGTTAATAAAAATGGTTTTACTACCCAAGATTCTATATATATAACTTTGGCAATACAACTGCTACCAGAAAGGAATATACTCAAAGAAATAAACTCATGCCTAAAAAATGTATATGATTTCCCAAAAGAAACAGAATAGCTTTAATACATCATATCAGACCATGGAAACAGGGAGGATTAAACTTTCCTGATATAGAAACATATATGAAAGCATCAATATCTAAAAACAATCTCAGATTGGATAAGTCCAAATTATTCTGCAAACTGGAAATAATTACTAACTGTAATATCAATAAATGAATGTGATTTACAAACAAAAATTCAAATAACAGATAAAAACAATTTGGCATGGCACATATTATGTATTAGTATGCAATATAACATAACTAAGCCCACTAAAACTCTTATGATTAATTATTACATTGACTCAGAAAAATTATTAATGCAAATATAGATTTAAAAATCTGATCTCATCTTTTAACACCATTCATAGTTAAAAAGAGCTATCCACATAAACTATACAGAGAAATAATTAATTCCTGAGAATAGAAAGGATTTGTTTGTTGGTTTCAATGCATCAAAGAACTAAAAATTCTGGATATGCAAACAATAGAAACAACGTACAAAATTCCACAAGATTGGCTAACTATGCAAAGGATTCTGACATATTCACAAGATTTATGCAGAATAATTAGTAATTCTTCATTTAAAGAAGTACATAAACTTATGAAATACCTACATGAAATCATACATAATGATTATGACATGGGGAATAGTAGTTTGAAATTTTACAAGATATTGATAAATTATAAAACAACACCCAAATCCTCATACTGGAATTTTATAACAAAAAGACACTCATTACAGGTAACTGAAGAAATTTAATCAAATATTTTATTATCAATAAAACATACATCCTTTACACAATACTGGAAAGTTTTTAATTGGAAATGCTTGCACAGAGCATTATAAACTCCAGATAGAATTATTAAAATTAATTCTTCCACAAAGGGAATATGTTGGAGGTGTGAGCAAATGCATAAAGCAGATTTAAATCACATTTTTTGACTGTGTTAAAATTAAGCCATTTTGGAATGTTATTAAAAACTCTTTACAAGCTTTATTTAATGGATTATTTAACTTATCTAAAGCTCTAGTATTATTAAATGTATATGAAGATCCTCATTTGAATGAAATAGCCAGGGAATTTTTATGGATAGGCCTGTATAGGCCCTAGGGCTGATAGCCTAGTACCAACCTATGAACCTATGAGACAAATAGGTTCATAGGTAGGTTCATAGGTAGGTACTAGGTTATCGGCCCAAGGGCCTACGCAAGCCTAGCCAACAAGATTCCCTGGCTTACGACACCCAAGAAAGTTATTTTCCTGTGCCACTGTCAAGCAGAGACACAGAAGTGATCCCCGGGGTGTATTTCCTTTTTCCCCTCCACTCACAAAGATTTTTTTTGAAGAGTGCTAATGAAGAACTTTGCTTGACATAGATGGGTAGCCTGTTCCAGAGTATGGGAAGTCTCTGGGACAGGAATCTATTCCTCCAGCATGTCCTGTTTATTGTGGTGACAAGGTTTAGGTCCCTAGAGTGTGTAGCTTGGAGGGATTGGGATTTCTTTAGGTGTAGCATGTCCAACAGCTCTGGGTTTGACATAGCTTTATATGTTAGGCAGAGAGCACCTCGGAGTAGGCGATATGCTACGGAGTAAAGCTGGAGTTTTTTGAGGTGGTCAGTGTAGGGCATTTGTTTGAGGCCAGTAATCCTCTTTTTGAGGTACTTCTGTGGCCTTTCCAGCTACTGAAGATGTCTTGTGAGGTGCATTCCAAAAGGGGCATTGTACTCTATAATGGGTCTAATGAGTGTTGAGTAGAGGGGAACAATGACCTGTTTTTTCCTAGATGAGAACCCTTTTACGATGAGTTGTGCCATGTAGAAGGACTTCCTGACTACTATGGTGATGTGACTATCAAAGGAGAGACTACTGTCCACCTGGGTCCCAAGGTCTCTTATCACGCATTCAGTGTTAAGTAGATTGCTGCTTATGTGGTAGTTCATGGGTACAGAGTTTTTACCAAAGGGGATGGCACTGCTCTGTTTGGCATTCAGCTTGAGGCCATGTCTCTGGCACCAGGCATCTGTCTCAGTGAGGCCCTTCTGTAGGATGTCCACATCATTTGGGGACTTGACTATGGCTCCTAGTTTGCAGTCATCTGCGAACTTAATTAGCCAGAGGTCTTCTGTGTTAGCCTGTACTTCAGAGAAGTAGATACCAAACAGGAGAGGTCCCAGGACGGAACCCTGTGATACTCCACTCATCACTGCTTTGTGGTCAGATTTGGAATCTGCAACTTTTACAGTGTGGGTTCTGTCAGTGAGCCAGTTGGAAACCCATCTTGTGATGTAGGGATTTATACCTAGTTTAGTGAGTTTAGCTATAATTCCAGAATGGGGGATGGTGTCAAAAGCCTTGGTGAGGTCAAGATAGGCTGTGTGAACTACCTTACCCTCATCTACAGCTTTGTTGACTGCCTCAAAGAAGTCAATTAGATTCAGGAGGCATGATCTGCCTTTCACAAACCCGAACTGGGTGGGATCCAGAGTTTGTAGGTTACCAATGTCTTTGTTTATGAGTTCCATGATGATACATTCCATGGCCTTGCAGACCAGGCTTGTCAGGCTAATAGGTCGATAGTTCCCGGGATCAGTGGTGGCTCCCCCATTGTGGAGTGGGATAACTGTTGCCGTGCACCATTCAGTGGGCAAAAAGCCTGATGTGAGGCTATTATTGAACATGGTGCTTAAGTGGGGAGCCAGTTAGTTCTAAAGTTCATGTAAAATGCAGCCTGGGATGTTGTCTGGTCCCATGGATGCTGTGTTTTTGGCTTTAGAGAGTGCAGCTTTTACCTGCATAGTTGTGATTACAGGGACTCTACATTCTTCCCGTATAGATATGGGTCCTTTAGGGGGTGAGAGGGGGGTAAAGTTAACACTGAACCTATCTGCCAGGATGTTGGCAATATCAGTTGGTTCTGTCATTTTCTTGTCTTTGTGCTGCAACTCAGAGCAGATCTGGGTGTTGCCATTGAGATTCTTGACATAGCTATAGAATGCTTTGTAGTTGTCCTTGGAATTAGTGGCAATTTTGTTTTCATAGCTAGCTTTGGAGGATCTTATAAGGGATCTCAGCTTCTTACTGAGGCTGTCCAGGGAGCTCCTCCACTCATGGGATTTTACTCTCTTTTGCAACAGTTTCTTCCATCTGTTGCACAGTTTGTTTATGGCAGGGCACCACCAGATTGGCTTCCTTTTTTTGGAGGATAGCATCTTGGTTCTGTTTGGGATAGCACGATCTATGCACTCGTGTAAGTGCTTATAGAGTGCATTTGTGTATGATTCAGCAGTTGTAACTGTATTGTCTATCTGCATGGGTGTCATGAAGTTCACCACTTCTGTCTTAAGAAACATGAAGTCAACTTTGGAGAAATTTTTTACTGTGGTTTCCTTAATGGGGGGAGATGGGATGTGGATATCAAGGGTGATTAGCTTATGGTCGGATTGGACCAACGAGGAGTTGACTTCAGGTGTGGAACACCTGTCACTCATTTTGGTAATGACTAGGTCTAGGATATTGTTGCCCCTGGTGGGGGTGTGGATAGGTTAATCCAGTGCATTGGAGTTTATGAATTCCAGAAAGCATTGAGCTAAGGAGTTGGCACATGTGTAGTTTTTCCAGTTAATGGTGGGGTAGTTGAAGTCACCCATTATTAGGGTGTTTGGTTGAACCCTAATATTTTCCAGCACATCAAGAAAAGAGGAGTGGGAATCCTGGGGCATGGTGGGGGATCTGTAGCAAGCTACAATTTGGATTGCAGTTTTGCCCAGAGTTAGTTGCACTTGGATAACCTCGGATGCATTATGCTGAGCAACTAACCTGGAGGTGTGGATATCCTTAATGAACATGGGCACACCTCCACATTTGGTGTTTTGGTCCAGGTTACATGGCCGAAACGTGTGGTATGAGGGATTCACTTCATAACATTGAAATATCAAAATACTGAAACTCAAAACACTGAAACCAAAATACTGAAAGCTCAAAATACTGAATACTCAAAATACTGAAACTCAAAATACTGAAAACACATGTTATGCGTAAACTCAGCTTAAACAACATAAATCATAACAATTTCTACCAATATGCAGGGCAAGCCCTCTGCACCCCCATGTGGCTCCACACCCCTGCTAATTAAATATATCAACTCCAAGATTGCACATAGTGTAGTTAAGTGCAATCTTGGAGTAGATATATATAATTAGCAGGGGTGGGGGCGCAGTCCCCATGGTGCAGGGGCTTGCCCCTATATATTTGGTAGAAATTGCTATGATTTATGTTGTTTAAGCTGAGTTTACGCATAATATGTGTTTTCAGTATTTTGAGTTTCAGTATTTTGAGTATTCAGTATTTTGAGCTTTCAGTATTTTGGTCTTCAGTATTATGAAGTTTTGTCATTTTCAGTATTATGAAGTTTCAGTGTTATGAAGTGAATCCGGTATGAGTTATAGCTGGTAGTGCAGGGGTGCTCTCTGGAGCCTTGAACCAGGTCTCAGTCACTGCACAGATATCAATGCTCTCCATTTTAAGGAGTGCCTCAAGTGAGTGCATTTTGAGATTTGGACTTCTAGCATTGAGTAGCATTACCCTCAGTTTTTGCTTACCTGTTCCTGTTATGGTGGTGAATTTGTTATTTGAACCTTACCTAAAAAAGGCACTATAGGGCCAGCAAGAGCCTTAGCCAGTATCCAGAATCCCAGGGGCGACAGATACTGGATCCCCTTAGAATGACACCAGTAGCTTAGCCAATTGTGGAAGTCAATCATTTTGTCCTTGTACTGCAGTATCATTCTGGGTGATGGCAGAATGCTACTCAGGGCTAGGGTCATACCTGCTTGGGCTACAAGATCGGAGAGCTCTTCCATGTCTCTTTTCATGTAGTCCAGGGAGGTATGTCTCAGGTCATTTACACAAACATGGACAATGACAGAGTCATATTTGTACTTGATGTGGAGTGACCTGAGTGTGTGGGTTATGTGGCGGATCCTGGCACTCGACAAGCAGCTGACAGTAACCTTCTCCTTGTTTAGCCTGGTGAGTGGGACATCAGTGTGCCTGACTATAGAGTCACCTATGACTAGTGTGTTGGGTACGTTGCTTTGCCTTATTGGCTGTGGTTGAGTGGCACACTGAGTCTGTGGGCTATGTGTCATTTGGGTTGTATTGGTGGATGGAGGTTGCTTGTGTTTCTGCTTTGGAAGTCTCTGTTGCTTAGACAGATTATTATTGAGAGCCTCCATGAATGTTTTTGTGTTACTATGTGTGGATTTTGGTGGTGTAGATTTAGTGAGACTATGTGATGAGTGTGGTGTGGTGCAAATGTTTACCTTCCCCTCATGACTGTCAAGTTCAGTCTTGGTTGGAATGAGCTTTATCTCCAGTTTGTCTAGATAATGCATCTCTCACAGGTTGTAGTGTCGGATGGTAGGAGGAGAGGGTTGTCTGTGCACATGAGGCAATGTCTACATTGCCTCAAGATGCCCAGATTCATCAGATAGACAGGAGAAAACACTGGGAGTTGCCCTTTGGACATGCCTGAATAAAAAACTATTTTCCTCTAGATAAATGAGGAAAGTGAGTACAAGAGCTTTTTCTCTAAGCAAGTGTGAAAAGTAAGTACCAAAACTGTTTTCCTCTAGGTAATGTGGAAGATTGAGTGCTGTACTAATTAGTAGTGCTTACAAGTTCTGAACAAGTGCTGAGCATGAACAAGCAAATTCAAGTGCTGAAACTAAGAATCTGTATCTGCACTAGACGAGTTTCAGGACAGAAACAAGTGCAAATGTAGGCTTTCAAATCAGAAAGTTGAGAGAGATGGAAGAGATTGCCCAAACGGCCAATAACTACAATTTCTGGGCCAGAACCACTCCTTATGTGGTAGACAGGTTACCTAGTGCTTACCACTCCCACTGATAAGCTAGAAGGCTTCCCTACAACAGAGAAAGGCTTGGGAGGCTCAGAAGCTTACATACAGTCCTGGATACAGCAAATCTGTATTTGGAACACTAGTTACAGGAAAGTTAGGAAACAGGCATATTTTTTTACAGAAAAGTAGCAAAAACAGTAGTAAAAACAATTCACATGCAGTGCAAGCTTGCACACTTGAGTATGTAGCAATATTAGACCAGACACAGTTTAAAAAATGCAATTAAATTAAAAAGGACTAAAATCAAGTGCAGAGAGAGTTTATTAGGTAGAATGTGGTAAAGAGATGGGACTGGGGGAGTGTCCCATATCAAATCTGCAGTGGGGCAGGCAACTGCAAAAGCCACCATATTTAAACTACAAACTACAATCTACAAACTACAAACTATAAACCACAAATAGGGAGGGTATGTGGGACAAAACAGTTTCAACAGAGATCTAAGCAACAACTAACAGTACAAACTCTAAAAAACAAAAATATATACTCAGCTCTGTATATTTGCAGATCAGTCTCTCAGAACAGTGAAACAACAGTTTCAACAGAGATCTAAGCTACAATTAACAAACTCTATAACCAAAAAAATATACTCTGCTCTTTATATTTGCAGATAGTCTGGAAGGCAGTCTCTCAGAACACAGGTTCCAGCAATTAAAGGTAGGCTGTTACCAACAGGTCAAATTAAGTGATTCTTGAGTTAGATAATACACAAGCTGTAAAAAACAGTTATACCAACTGAAGACATGGCAGAAAATGGGGGGTGGGGGGCAGTTTCAACAGCGATCTAAGCAACAACTAATAGTACAAACTCTAAAGACCAAAAAAATATACTCAGCTCTGTATATTTGCAGATCAGTCTCTCAGAACAGTGAGACAACAGTTTCAACAGAGATCTAAGCAACAATTAACAAACTCTATAACCAGAAAAAATTACTCAGCTCTGTATATTTCAAGATAGTCTGGAAGGCAGTCTCTTAGAACACAGGTTCCAGCAGTTAAATGCAGGCTGTTTATCTAGTATGGTCAATACTTGCAATCCCAAGGAAGTATATAACAAGAAGATGGAATACAAACACAATACAGACTTTGGAAGACTTCTACAGCGTACTGAAGACCACAGCATTGTTGGAAATTAAAATTAAAGAATTAACCATTCACTCTAATCCAGTTATTAATAATCCATGGACAAAAGTCTTATCATTGATTGACACTTTACAATAACTGAACAGATACACTCTGATAACTGGATTGTTATACATATAAAGTAATTTTATATAGTGAGCTCTGTTATACTGTCAGGCTGATGTAAATAGTGTACATAGTTATTTAAGATGTTATATACAAATACTATGGAATTTATTCAACTGTATTTGAAAAATAAAATATTTTTTGAGATAAAAAAAAATCCATCTGTGGGATTTGTTTCAAAAGCTACCATTGTATTTGTGGCAAATAGGAGTCTGGACAGGAGACCAATCCGTGGGTGTATGCAGTGATATTTGCCATAAGGTCATTAATGGGTGTGGCACTGCTGAATTACCTGACGTCTTCATTGTTCAGATGGCCTGGTTGGATCTTGACCTGAACTTGGATCATATGATGAATAACACAGCATGGTGATGTGATCTGAGCAGTGAAATATGCCAATGTCTGAGGAGCAGACAAAGACTGTGTTTGTGATAGAAATATCAAGTATGTTGGTGCTCCTTATGGAGGAGAGAACTATATGATCAAGAGAGTTTGAGGAGTTTGCAATGATAAGGTCAAGGAGACATAATGAATGCTTATTTAAAGAGGCAGTGATTTGCTAAATTATGTATGGGTAGTAAAGTGTCCTAAAAAGATTGTATTTAGGGATTCTAATTAATTAAGTTGTGTTTTGCGACTTGCTGGTGTGATGGATGGGGTTCAGGAGTTTTATAGTTTACCAAGATGTGGTTTGGATAATGATATTAGGAAATTAAATAGTACAAGCCCATTATCCTGGATGATTAGTCTAGATGTCATGGTCTTTCAGATAAAGACAAGTACAACACCAGCGCCACTGGAGTTGTCTTGCATGGTGTGTCTACAGTGTTAGTATGAGTTCTAATTTTTGGTGTGTGTATGTGTGCGCACGAGTGCGTGTGGTGTGTGTGTGTGTGTGTGTGTGTGATTTTCCTTAAGGTGTAATAAGTATTTGTGCCTCTCAAATATGGACTTGCTCAGTGGTAAAAAAAATGGCTGTCAGTGCCCATGTGTACTTTGCTTCAGTGTGCCTAGCACTTGAAGCTGGCCAACAGTTGTGGTAGAGACAGACTGAGAATTCATGCTTCATCTAGAGATGTTAGAGGGTTACATTATCTTTCTTTCTGGAATTTATTGACATGTGGTATATCTTGAAGAGAGGAGGGAGCTGTGTGATACTTAAAGAGAGAGTGAAGCAGAGCAACAGTACTCACAGCACAGAAGCCAAACCTTTGTGTATCAGACCATGTGGGTTACCACCATTTTCTTTTTTTTACTATGCAAAGTCTGTTCTCTGCCATTGCTTTGGCACTCATATCCAGCCAAGCAAGTGGGCAGAAAGCAAGACTAAAAGAGTCAGTCATAATGCAAGCTCTGACTATAAAACTTCCTTACCCAATATGCCCTTCAATAAAAGGTTTTTGGCAGTCCTCCAATTGTGACTGGTTTATTCTATACTTCAAATATAAGGCAGTCTGACTACAATTACCAGTTGCTCCTTCAGATAGCATTCCTGCTGCTCTGACTTGAATATAGTGCAGTTCTTGACCCCTCCCCAACATCCCTATACGTGTGCAATACACCAAACACTCACATTTTTGCATTCTAGCTAGGGATTTTGGTGATGACATCTCACAGGCACTGTTTTCCTTGTCACAGCAATGTGTGTTTCTCACTGTCTTTATGACTTTCTTTTAGGTCTCTGCCTTCCTCCAGATGGTGAGTACCCTGTAGTATTTATAACTCTTTATGAAATTCTCGAGTATTTATAGATTAACAAATATGTGGCTACTTTTGCCTACTTCAGCAGAGAGGAGCAGTCACTTCCATTCTTGTGATTTCCCTCTGTTCTACATGTCACATCTTTCTCTTTCCTTTCCAACACATCTGTATAGGTTGAAATGGCTTCCTCTGTGGTTCTACAATATGTTCTGCCCTTTCAGGTGAATGAGAGTGTGGCCATATATAGGAGCAACTCTGCTCTCAGCATTCTTTGCATGTTCAAATGGCATGAAAATAGCCCTCTTTATGTCTTTCTGCTGAGAAATTTTCAGTTTTCCTGACATCTCAGCAACAATAACTTGACCCATTCCAACTGCAGTCAATCTCACCAGTCACTCCTCCTATCTGTAACAATGTCACCTCATAGTGATTGTAGTGATATGTCTGGACCATCACTGGACCTACAAAGTTAATGCCTTCTTTTTGCATGAAAATTTAAAAATATTAAAGAAGTTACAAATTTTAGCCAGTTTTCAGACAAATGCAGCATTCCACATTTTTTTACTTCTCTCTGTCACCAATTGCGTTTACTTTCTGTTGACACTGAGCATTGGTTTATGCCAGTTATTTTTGTTGTAATAATTTCTGTTTTATTACATATAATTCCAATTCCTCTGTTTAATCTTCCTTTGTCTGGTATGTGCACCTCTTTATTATAAAGATTTTTATTGAATTTTGCCTACATTTCTATGAAAACCTCATGAAATAATATATTTTTATTGATAAAAGTGTTAAATTTTAAGTGTGACATTTATTAGACATACGGCACCCTGACCACACTCTGTCCCTTTTCAGCATGTTGCCTTATTAGCTGATTTTTTAGCTAACAACACTGTGTGATAAATTTTCACGGCTTGCTAATAATAAGTCACCTACTTTACCAAGTTTTAGCCACATCTTTACAGATATTTTTAAGGCAAATGCTCAATTTTTCTGCCAATGCTTATCGTTCATTGCCTTTACCATACTTCCAATGCCCACTCTCACTAAGTTTAAACTTAAACCAAACTTACCTATTCCATCATACTACTTAACCTATAAAACCATCACTTCAATTTTGCAGCTCCAGTATTAGAATTTCTCTTTAAGTGAAACAACCACTATTTATATTTATATTTCCAACCAATATATTCTCTTCTTCTTTACTCCCTTACTCCTCCCTCCTTAAACTCTAAATACCTTACAATAATCACCTGCCATTTTAATATCTTTACTTGGTTGCTTATTGTAATATCCCTCTCAACCCTTACTCACATCACCTCCTTGAAGCACTTACCTCTAAACACACTAAAGATCACTCATCATGTAGATGCATAGCCCAATAAACTCTCCCATATCCAGTTCACCATAAGAGACAATCTTATGAATATAATAGCCAATCTATTTTTGAAAAATAAACTAAAATAAAAAACTAAGTCTGTCACTTACTAAATTTAATATAAATCCCATCACCAAATTTAAATGACTACATAAATGCCTCTTCCTCTATAACATGAATTTATGTTGAACTGAACAAAGATAGCTGCACCTTGTGTGACAGCAGCCTCTACGGCTCTCATGTGCTCTTTTTTGTTTTTGTAGTGTAGTGTTTCTTTGTGATTCATTACCTGGTGGTCCATCGGTCTGTTGGGTGTGTGTTTGACAATGGCGATGGTGTCTGTGGAGTCCTCATTGGAATTTTCCTTTTTTTTTTTTTTTTTGCTTGCTGAAAAGCTGGATTATGGAAGTTTGGGCCTGCAGTGGTAAGCCAAGCTGGATACGGAGTGCGGGATGTGGAGGCTGTGTGATTTAAAGGGACCAGATCTGGTTTTTGTTAGTCACTGGTAGCTGATTTGAGACATGGCAGATTGTATTAGAAGATGGTACTGGTGATGATGATGTTGATGGTCTGGAAGATGAAGTTTGAGGAGATTCATCTGAAATGTTGAGGCCATTTGCTGCTGCAGGTAGCAGTGGTTGGGAGGCCAGTGATGTCAGAAGGAAGGTAAGAAGGAAGGACTGGGGATTGAATGTTGATGGTATGGCCATTCAGGATTGCAGGTAGTGGTGGTTGTGAGGTATGTGGCATCGGAAGGACGGACAGAGGAAAACACTGGGACTTGTATGTTGCTGGATGGGGTGGGAGATGCCTGCGGTGTGAAGTCCTGAGTGCTGTAGTCCTTGGAATAGTGTTCAGTTTCAAAGCTTCTGTGCCTTCAGGTGGCTTGTTTACTGTTGCTGTAATATGTGTTTTTGTGTTATTATTTCTGTGCTGCAGTGTTATGTTTTCCATTGAGCTTTGGAGAAACGAAATTACGTTCAACTGTATGCTATGCTTGTGTGTGGTTGAATGGCAATAAAGTTACTTTTTGACCTTTTTTTGATCTTGTTGATTATTGATCTTGATCTGTGACATCAACCCCAACTCAGGAACCCTGACCTCACAACTTCTTACAAGATGTAAAAGGAGCCCAACAAAACCCTATCATCCAACAACTTCTCTAACTTACTTCTATATGCAATCAATCTAAGAAGCATGTGCAACAAATTGACAGACCTTCATGCTTGGATTACCCAAATGCACTTTGACATCTTAGTAATCAGTTAAACTTGTCTCAGACCTCAAATCAAAGATGAAAAGATCCTACCACCATACAGCAATATTCTAGGCAAAACTGGAGTAACAAAAAAGGTGGTGGCATAGCTCTCCTATACAAAAACCTGCTTAACCTTTCCATCTACCCTATTAGTACCCCAAAGATGAAAAATGCAGAGATCTTAATTACCTCCCTAAAACTGAATGCCCACAAAACTATGCTTAACGGCTCTATATATAACACCTGGAATAATATAAATTCAGTGGAAAAACTCTTAGCATGGACTTCCAATAATATCCTTCAAGTAACTATTACTCTAGATGATGTCAGCATAGACTAGAATATCATTGCCTCCAGCTCCAGTGCAAATGCCATAAACCTATGTAACTTTACTCAAGTAATTACTTCCCCAACCTGACATAATAAAACAAATAAAACAACCATTATTGACTGGATAGTAAACAACACCCCAAAATATACATCTATTACTGAAACCCTGCTAGATCTTCTTAGTGATCATCACCCAACCTTTGCAACAAGAAAATATACTCATTTATACAGAAATGCTACTGCTACAACACTGCCTGATGTCTGTTCTCCTTCAACCTAGAATCCTTCAAGTCAGAACTAAAAGCCATAAACTGGAAAGTACTAGAAACATATAGTCTTGATGATGCAATCCTGTACTTCAGTTCTGTATTCCTCAACATATTAAACACCTATTAGTACAAAAAGTATTAAAACAAATCCAGTATCCTGCCTATCAAAGGAAACAAAACAAATATTGAAAAACCATGACAAGGCATGGAATTACTGGAAATAAAACCGTAGCACAGTAAATCAACAAGATTACTTGTACTTTAGAAGTTTGTCTAATATAGGATGTGACTTGATAAACAAGCTTCAAACCCAAGGTGCAAGAAAATAACTATTGCAACCCAAAATCATTCTGGTCAGTAATAAACCATTTGCTATAACCTGGTCAGACTACAAAACCCACTCTAGTCCTACAAAAACAACATGAAAACACTACCAGTCAATTCAATACCCACTTTATTCAGTCTGTTAGCTCAAATGTCAACTCCCATACCAACCACCCCATCAGTAACATGTAAAACAGTAACAAACCAGAAAAGCTTTCTCTTTTCAACCTGTGCTCAGATATATCATAAAGAAACTACTCCCTGAACAAAAACCCACCACCCTGGCAGCTGACAACACTCCACAGAATATCTCAAAGTAGCAGTCAGTGCTATAACTTATCCTATCTTCATACTGTTCATCTGCTCCGTTGCAGAAAGCCATGCCCTGCTATCTGGAAAAAGTCCTATATCCTACCCCTTCACGAAGGTGGTAGTGCCACTGACATTATCAGTTATCGACCAATAACTGTCCTATCCTCATATCAAAAGTACTAGAAAATGTTTATAAAACAACTATTTTCCTATATTAATGACAATAACTTACTGCCCCCAACCCAGCATGGTTTCTGTCCACACCACAGCACCTCAGCTGCCCTTATTAACTTCATTACAAAACTTTACCAGAACAGAAATTCTGGTAACTCACCACCTACCCTCCTTCAAGCCTTTGACATAGTCTCCCATCCCAAACTCCTAAAAAGACAAACTGCACTAGGACTTGCACCATCAGCAACCAGCTTGTACAGCAGTTATATGACAGACATGGTTCAAGCAGTCAAATGGCAAATGAATTCTCCCCATTTCTTTCAGTCATTAACAAATCCACCAAGGATCCATTCTGGATCCCCTGCTGTTTAACACTTTTACAAATTATATGCACACTGCTACCAGGCTTGTATCAATCATGCAGTATGCAGATGGATCAGCCCTCAACTGCTCTGCAAAATGCTTAAACTCAAGCATTTTACTCAGGATTCCTTTACCTCAGTTGAAGTACAGTTATCAGAATAACAACCCCTACCCAGTCCATAGAAAACAAAGCTAATCCTTTTTTTCTCCTAAACCTTTAGTCGACCAAAAACACCACATAACTACCTACTCATCCAGTAATACTGTAATCTGACTGGTTACACACACTAAGCTCTTGGGAGTCACAATACAGGAAAAATTAAAGTTTGTCATTCATGTAAAATAGGCTATATAAAAAAACTCATATGGAACTAAGTTCCCCTTATAGGGCCAAACCATTTTTAAAGATAAGGCCTGAACATCCGTAACAACAACCTTCCTACTCCCTATTCTTCTCTATGCAGCCCCTATACGAATCAACCTCCACTGTACCACTCTATCCTCACTGGAGCTGTACTAAAATAAAGCAACAAAGTTAGCCACCAACCATAGGTACAGGACCCATCACTGTATACCCTTCAAACAGCTTAAATGGCTCAATCTCAGACATTCATTAATCCACACTCAGATAGTCACCAACCACAAACATATTTATCAACCTGAGAAATGTTCCAGTCTGCAAAATGTCATCCAGCCTTACTTACCAGGCAGAACCCTACACTAACCTAATAAACTACTGCTATAATTATCTAAATCAAACAATTCAGTGGGAAAAATCACTGTACTCCTCCTATATATCAAAAGCCTGGAATTCAATCCATTTACCTATCATACAAACAGGAGCTATCACACACTTCAAAACTCTGCTTACTCAACACTTGGCTTTGCTCCTACCCCATATCTAACTGACCTTCCCCCCTCTACTACTCATCTACCTCTCAACAAAATGAACTACAAATATACAAGTTCTACTGTGTAAATTACCTAGCAGGCTAATCTCAACAAGTATGTGTTTTTCTGCATTATTAACAATATTTTGCTGCTGATTGTATATATTGTGTTTTCCTTTCTTGAGACTCATAAATTATGTTTTTCTATCTAGCTCAACTATTCATCTATGTAAAATTGTTTGGCTACCCTTTTTTTTTACTTTTATAAAATGTTTTAGAGCTTTTCTCCCTTGGTCTCCACTGAAAAGGGACATTTTTAATTGCCCAGTCAGACTTTTCTGGTAAACATATGCAATAAATATTTATTGTGATTTCTGCCCAGTGCTCTGAATGTCAAAGTGAAGAAATTCAATGAAGCTTGGGTAAATGGCGGGAGTAACTATGACTCTCTTAAGGTAGCCAAATGCCTTGTCATCAAATTAGTAATGCACATGAATGGATGAATGAGATTCCCACTGTCCCTACCGACTATCTAGTGAAACCACAGCCAAGGGAATGGGCTTGGCAGAATCAGTGGGGAAAGAAGACTCTGTTGAGCTTGACTCTAGTCTGGCATATTTAATTGCCTGGTCAGACTTTTCTGGTAAACAGATGGAATAAATATTTGTATGAAGCTACCAAAACCCATAAACTCTTATTTTCACTGTGTTCCATAGCCAAAAAGCTTTATAATTCAATATCATTTTAGTTTTTTTGCTCTTCTGCTACAGACACTGCAATGCATGCAACAACCACACCCCACAAGCACATAGTCTCACACACACACACACACACACACACACAAACACACACACACACACACAACGCACACACACACACACACACACACACACACACACACACACACACACACACACACACACACACACACACACACACACACACACACACACACATGCATATATAGAAGCAGCCCTGTAAAGACTATTTAAGAATGCAGTGAAGTTTATTCTTAGAGAAACATTTACAGACTATCATACTTCATCTTACTCATCTTTTCCATTTTTTTCTGGTTACTTTGAATAATAGAAATTATTTTTTGCTGCGCACAATGCATTAATTGGAAATTATTCCATGCAAATGAACTGCTATCTATCAACTGATTTACCTGACAAAATATTTTTGACAATATGGTAAAGGCTTTTGTTGGGTGCTGTAAACAGCCCAGACATATCTGTGGCATAACAGCTGCTTTATTTGTTTCTTCAGACTAGAGCATGCAGTTTCGATCTTCCATCTGCCAACACTTCGTATAGTGAAATATAGTTAATTACATGACCAGCTGTACCCGATCATAATTATTATAGTGGATACCTCTGAATGATAATATGGGTACCCAAATGACTAAATATATGGGCTGTCATAGTTACAAGAGCAATGCTGTAGAATACTGCAGTACAGTTTATCTTTTCAGAAGGAACATTGAGTTCTATTTCCTAGTGTGTGTTCAGTTCAGTGGGCAATGGCTACATGCAGTTTCTGCATTCACATATCACTTCAGCTAACTGACTGTTATCAGAATGAAATGTGGCAGGTGCGACTTGAAGTTGGTGTAATTATTGTACAAACAAAGCCAGGCTAGATACGATATGTACCCATGCTTGCCTTAATTGGTTAGTGCTTGAATTAACAGCCTCAAAGCTGTAGTATAAGGAAGATAATTTGTTTATTGCAAAAATACAGAATCCATCACCTCTGTATAAGCCTGATTTGAAAGGAAACATAAGTGTTCTATCAACATCTTAGTCAAACGTTGGCCTACCTGTGCATTTTATTTTAGTTCAGTATGCAATATTGCAATCACTAAAGTGCATTATTAGGAGACTACATATATTTTGTTGTTAAAAATTAAATCAGTCTTTTAGATTAATAGGTATTACTAGTTCCAGATTTTGTTCACGATCTTCTTTAGGTCTATAAATATGCACCATTGTGATTTAACATTGCACTGTTAACATCCTTACTGCAAAATCATTTTCTCTGCTAATATGTTTACATTATAACTTTTTAATAAAAATGAAAACAAAAATGCAACAACCAACATGCCTTATGTATGTCTAGAATATTCTATTTATGAAATCTGATTAATGGTTTACAAAATCAAATGTAAAAAAAAAATCACTTACAGATTTGCTAAACAGACAAGAAGCAAAAGGCAAGTTTAACAGAGTATTCTTATGTACCAGTGGTAGTACGACAGTGTCAAATGTTAAAGTATATGACATTTAGCATCCAGTCAAGCACAGCACAACATGTAAACTATGTATGAATCATATTATTCAATGCATTTCTGAAATGTATTACAGCCAGAAATTGAATTGCATAGATTTATGTTGCAGCAATTATGTCTGATAGCTTTATATTGTGTTGTTCTACTGTGGCTTGAGTGTCACAGAGTCTCATTACAGTTAGTGTGACAAACATACAGCAATGAAATAGTCTTTTTGAATCTGTTTATGCAGTCATACTGCAGCAAAAAAACTTACTGCATCATCATTTTGTATGACTGTATCACAGCACTCTTTCAGTACTCATTAGATTTATTATGACTGAGTTAGAATTAATGAACATGTCCAGAGTATTCAGGTTTTTAAAGGTTGTTGTTCTTTGCTTGGGATCATTGACTTACTAGGCTAAGAACCATAGTCTGCAGAAACAATGATGCATAACCAATATACAATAGCTCACTAATGCTTTGATTTAAATTCAAACAATTTAGTATCAATTACATTTGAAAGACCATAGATCTGATGCCTTCTTACGTAAAGTGCTAAAAGAAAGAAAAACAGAAATGAATGACAGCAATCTAATGCATTTAATACAAACACTCATTTCTGTTTTATCAAGTTCATGACTGCGGGGACGCATCTGAGTGATTAGTGGGTAAACATCAGGAAAAAGTAATAACAGTTTACCTATATAATATCTTTTGGATGTGGTACAGAATCACTCTACCCACTCAGACACAGGAAAGACATGCAGAAAATACACATAACACAGTCCAGCTTTAAAATGGAAAAGAGATCAAGGATCTAAAAAGCAGTAGTGCAAACTACTGTGCCACAGTGCTGCTTTTAAAGCCATTTAATAGTGTTACCCTTCTTTTTCTACCCAGCAAGATGAGCCACAGTAGAAACTTCATTACTAATACGTTGGATAATTATACTAGGATACTTTGCTTTCTTTAGTAAAGTGCAAACCACAAATTAAATTAAACAATACACTAGTTGATCCAGTGGGCATTATTAATTTCAGGAATTGTATTTTGATCTAAAATAGACTAATGAGTCATTAAAAATAATAATACAATAAATAAAATACATAAAAAATAAGCAAACAAGTATTCTAACATTTATAGCTAAGCCTTTAATTTAATTTATTTACTTATTTGTATTTGTTTTCATGGGCCACTGACTTCCATGTGCCATTTTGAGACTCAGCCAGTCAGCAGTGTCTGGTTAATTGACTTGCTTAGAATTATACATTTGAGCAATGGAGGATGAGTGAATCAATCCTCGCACCACTGGACCATGGGAAACAGCTCATTAACAGCTCCATAATCCTCTAATTTTAATGAATTAATAACATCAAAATACCTTTCATTAATATTTTTACCAAATATTATTGAAATTTTACCAAATATTACTGATTTTTTTTAAGTGCCATAATGTGCTCAGTTACAAGCTTTTGTTTAAATGATTGCAATATCACTAGTTTTGTGTGTGTGTGTGTGTGTGTGTGTGTGTGTGTGTGTGTGTGTGCGTGTGTGCGTGTGCCTGTGTGTGTGTGTATGCGTGCATGGGTGTCTGTGTATGTGTAACAGCATGCACCAACAGGGAAAACACAGAAGACTTTAAACCTACCAATGAAACCATGACATTCCATTCTGTTTATTCAAAACAAAATAATTTATTGTTGGTAAAGATATTTCTTATATTTCCTTTCTGTCTAAACACTGAAGTCTGCACAAATGTATTTTTGTACTTTCAAAAATCATTTGTAATGACATCTGAGTACTACATATTTACTTTTGTCATAAAGTTTTCAGCGTATTAATTATTTACATTGCCTGAGCCATATTCCTGTTTAAAAAACATTGGCCATTGAGCTAGTATATCCTGCCTATCAATTAACTAAAGATATTTGTGTAGGAAGCACAAGCATATATGTTGGTTAAGTGAAAGAGAGCTGAATATTCACATTTCCTGAAATAACTCTTGAAGGCCAAAAATTTGTAATAAATTAAGAAAATGTGGGCATTTATCATCCAACAAGACAACAATAAATTAATAAAAAGTACCTCCACTCAATAGCAAATTAGAGGCATTAAGTGTGTCTTTTCCTGTTTAGCTATAATATCTAAATATTCAACTTATTTCTTTACACTTTAAAAATATAAGAAAATGTGTTTATGCACTGTACAGTCATTGAGAAATACAGATCACTAGATGCACTGGCCTTCAGTCTTTCAGTTTTACACCAAACCATTATAATCAACATTATTTTTGTTATTTTTTTATTGAAAATGTTTTATATAAATAGACTACTAAATGTAAAGCATAACTATCTTCAAACATCAGCTCAAAATAATAAAACACCAAATATGTTTTAAGGAATACACAGACTGAAATGATGGTGCAGATTCAATAAAGCTTACATGGTCCGTTAAAAACCTGTTCATGTCGCGGCTCTACAAGCACATGATAGCATACCATTTTGTATTCAGTAAGTGGCTCTACACATCTTGTAGAGTCATGTAAACATAGTAAACATCATGGCAAGCTAATTATAGCATAAGCAGCTGAATTGTGTGCTAATCAGCAAATCAAGATGGAGCAGCTATTCAGCAAGCTATAAAGCAACTGTGTAGACTATGTGCTACTTTTCACTGCGCATTCCCAAACTTATTGGAATACAGCCACAAAAACTAGTCTACACAGAAAGCATGTTAGGGGCTGCTGTTGCTTTTCTTCATGTGTATGTGCAACAGGCCCAAGTCTATGCTGCTGCTGCTAATAGACCAAAGAAAGTAGGATAAAGGTGTTTAGACTTCATTTAAATTTTTACAATCTGCATGAGATGGAAATTGTAGAGTGCTACAGGGTAGACAGAAAAACTACAGGAACTCTGCAACCTTTGTCTTCCTCAACTGAGAGCAAAGGCAAACCGAGGGGAACCAATACTAGTAGAGACTAAGGTATGTGTACCACTTCGAATTTTAGTGACAAGATCCTTCCAGAAGCCAACAGGAGACATGCTGGGAGTGTCACAGGCATCAGCATCCAGGATTCTACATCAGCTCCTGAATGCTATGCTACAACATGCCAGTGACTATATATATGTTCCCTGTACACATGAGGACAGAGCCATATCTATGCGAGAGTTCTACCCTGTAGCACACTACCCTGAATCCTGGGTGCCATAGAATGTACACATGTAGAAATCAAAGCACCATCAGGAAAACAGGGAAGTGTGTACATAAATACACAAGATTTCCACTCCATTAACTGCCAGGTCATGTATAACACCTAGGAAATCATCCCAAATGTGTGTGCTAGCAGCCCAGGCAGTTACCCTGACTCACATATCTGGTACAACTCTCAACTGCATGAGACGTTTTCTAGGGGGGATATCCCACAGGGTCATTTACTGTGGGATGCAGGTTATGCACTGGAACTGTGGCTGATAACTCCCATCAGAAATGTACACACACACACACACACACACACACACACACACACACACACACACACACACACACACACACTGAAGAACACTATAATGAGGCACACGCTCAAACAAGAAATATCATAGAGCATGTGTTTTTGCTACTGAAGTTGCAGTTCTGGTGCCTAGATACATCTGGGGGAGCCCTGCAGTACAATCCCCATACATGTGCAGTAACCTTCACTGTCTGCATCATACTTTACAACATTATCCTGAGAAGAGGACCAACAATGTGACGGGCCACACATCCTACCACCACTGACAAGGTCACCACAGCCACAGGTAGGTGAGGAGTTAGAGGGGGAACCAGCAGCTGCTCTAGGTGTAGGCAAATATAGGCATACACAGTATGCCCTCACTGTGGCTAAGAGGCAATGGATAGCACACATGCTCACCACCTAAGGAGCAGAAACCTTCATCAATGCACATACATACTGTGAAATTGATGCTAGGTAATACTCACAACCTTTACTTACCCATGTAGTGGCTATGGACTGATAGCATCAGACAGAGTCAGCCCCAAAATAAAACTCTTGCAACTGATGGATTTCCAAGGTAAATGTTGAACATGGGAACAGAACAACAAATTACTAAGAATACAAATGAATAGGACATCCTTGCATACTGTTACTTGCTAATGTTAGTAAGTATAAGGTGGGTGATTTTTACAGGAATGATATCAAGATGTGACAGCAGTGACATGTGAATACAGGTGTCCTCTATCAACTAATAGGCCTCATGCATCAAAGATTCACACATTCATACCTCTCAAAAGTACAGATTTTCACAGAATGTCCACTGTTTGGACTCATGCTTTTGTACTGGCAAATCATTAAACAGTGACGTTAAAAAATAATGACGCACATTTCAGTTTCAGACTTCACATCCATCAGAAAAAATCATAAAAATAGTAATGCAAAGCATGCTATTCTATCAACTGCCTAAGTTTGTAAGACCAAAATGTTTAAATGTTCTCACTATTGTTGAGCCTTTGTCCCACTTTTATTTATGACTTGGTCAAGCTTTGTTGGTCTAAGACATTGGGAAGGATGCACACATTACAAAAACCTGTAAGAAAGCAGTGCAATTTGCAAAACAGTATCACAAACACAGATATACTAAGCACTAAGTCAGCTGTGCACCCTGAGCATCAGACAAAAGACTTATATATCACTGAATCCAAAAGATATAAAACAAGGATATGACTCATTCATCATCATTTTCACAGGGTGTTGTTTGGGGATCAGGAGGCCAAGAATGACACAAAAGGTAGTGAGTGCATGTGAGTAAAAAAGAGAAACAAGCAGACATTTGGATAAAATATCAAATGGCCACTGAGACAGAATGAGCTGCAAACCTCATGACTGACCCATTTAACTGTTATGTGTGTGTGTATCTGTATGGGAATTCCAGGTGAAATCGGTGTATGAGTGTCTGCAGGAACACAGCCGAGCTGTGTATAGCTCTACATCCTGGTATATCAGACAGGAGTGAACCATGCATGGTAGAAGTGACAGTTCATCATCATTGTCCCCGAAAGGAACTGGCCCTGCCAGGAGTTGCACTGGCATATTCATGCACATGGTCAGATACAGTGCTGTTACATGAGCATGACTAATGTCTTCTGGATAAGCTTTCCTCATGAGTATGCGCAGGACCATGACCCCATAGTTGGCTGTGTCTAGGAGTGGACACCTCAAACACTGATGGAGCAGTGGAATATTGCCACTATGGGAGCATGATCAGGTACAGCCACATTGAGTAACATCAGCTGATGCATCTGACCTATGTTTGCATGAATGCCGCCCCATCCCAGCAGATGTTTCATCACAGACACCTCCCATTTCAATGTGTTAGTCATCTGATCCATTGAATCAGCAATATGCTGGAGGCAGTCATGCATATCAGACTGTGCCACACCTACAACCCTAAGCATTTACTTGGAGGCCCTATTGAAATGTGCCTGCACCTCCATGGTGACCCTAAACATAAGTCAAGAGGCATGGAAAGACACATCAGGATCAGGGGGAGGGTGGACAGTAGGTTTCATCCAAGCACTCCTAATAACCCTACTGTGTGGCTCCTTGCCCACACTTTGACTACAGCCAGAGTCAACAGGCACTGAAGCCCCAGTAACCACACTACACTGATCAAGAGTTTCACCTTCCACCTGTCCAATATCAGAGGGCTCAGTGGAATAGGTTTGCATAAGCCCATTGGTTGTGTCTGATGGAAATACAGGTGATGGCTGAATGTCATCCTCAGTGTCAAATTCAACCTTTATACCCATCAACTGTGCCTGTGTTTGTCCACCATCAACATCAGAGTCTGCTGATACTGTGAAATCAAGTGGAAAGTGTCTTACACTTCCACTGTCAGGATCACCCATGACAAAAAAAGAAGCAAACACAGGAAAGAAAGTAATAGCTACACTACTACAATGTAATATATGCTAACAAAATCACACTGGTGCCACTATCACAGATGGTAGAGCAATACACACGCAGTCTTGATACCCACCTCACAAATATGGATAAATGAATATTTCTGTCAAATGCTCATTAGTACTGAAATATAAATGCTTGGCTTACCATGTGCAGGTGACTCCACACTTGCAAATGAGAATGGTCTTGGGAGTTGTTAAGCAAAATATAAGGGCAACATCATCAGAATAACAATAACACGGGGAACTATTTATTGCCTTTATATGTACTTTAACAATACATTTAACTGAAACTTGGATGACACGTCCACCCCAAGTCCATGTGCAATGAACTGGAATGTGTTAACTGTATCAGTCTATTAATACCCCCCCCCCAAAAAAAAAGAAAAGTTATTAAAGAAACTTAACTGTTGCTTTCAATATTTTACTATACAAGATTTTTTTTTTAATTGACATATGTAAGCTTACCTGGAAGCTCCTCCTTGGACATACTGGTCCTTCCTGAAATAGCAGCACCACTGTCATTCACATGCTGTTGTGCACTTTTCACTGAGTTCTCTGGATCCCTGACAGTGGACAAGACCTTGATGTCAGTGGTGGCTCTGTAGCAAGACTCCCCTGGTAGCCAGCTGTCTACAGGCCACCGCAGCTGCTCTCCTCAGGGCCAGTGAAATCATATGGCTGGCCCTATGATGTACCTGATCTTATGACCTGCTGTGCCCCCCCAAAACCATCATTGTTATTCACCATCTGGTTCCAGATCTACATTCGGCCAAACATTGTCACACATCCTCTCTCAAGCAAAAAGGCACCATGTTGCTGAAAGGCTTGGACAATCATATCATTCTCAGTCACTAAAGGGGGTCAGTGGGAATTGGGACACTTGGGTACCATAGTCCTATGTGACATAAAACACAAAAGAAAGATACTACACATAAATATTACATAAATAAAAGTCCTGCTTAAATATGACACGTTAGTTTTTCAATATTAGTCACTGGAGAAACAAAATTTTGGTTATTAAAATATTAAAAAGGGTCATGTGGTTGTAACATATCAAAGTTATACACAAACCAAGGTTTGATCCAAGACACAGACTAGCAAGAGCAAAGCTAACATCTGTAAAAACAATGTTTTTGTTGTGGCAACACAGAAATGGAACTTGGCTACCGCACCCTCAAAACAATAGGCAAATGACAGTTTGTACAAAACAATGAATAACACATCAGTCAATTGTTGTAAGTACTTTCAAACGGTTACAAAAATGTGTGCACATTTACCACAGAAAAGTCAGTTTTATGTAATTACCAGTCACCTTTACCTGTGACTAGCACTCCCCTAGAGGTGTCTATGGGCCATCCTAGAGGGCTAACACCCCTGTGTCATTTACAATATAGGGCATTTACATTTAACTGAAATAACAAATCTGCTTCAGAAAACTGACAAACCAAAAGACTGAATCCCAAAAGACTAAAAATTCAAAATATTGAACACATTTTAATGCAGAGGGAAAGTGTCCCTTCACCCCTCATGTCAGGTGCTGTGCCCCCACACCCCCTGCTAACTATCTATACCAACCCCAAGATTGCACAACAGTGGAGAAGGGGCAAATTCCATCATTCAGTATTTTGAATTTTAAGTCTTTTGGGATTCAGTATTTTTTTTTCAGTCTTCTGAAGTAGACACAAAATAACAGAGTGTGAAGAGAAACATTTGAATCAGCAGTATTTGTGATAAAAGTAAATAAGGCTGTAAATCTGAGAAAGTCAAATGCTTTGACAAAAATGCATATGCCATCAGTAAACTTCTAAGAAGTGAAACACAGATAAAAGTTGCTTTTGTTATTGCATATACTGTACGTGTGTGTATATATATATATATATATATATATATATATAGATATAGATATACCCCCGGATTCATGAAGCTTGGCGCAAGTCCGGCAAGTCTTGCGCCGGCCATGCGGCGTAGATGTGGAGTAGACGCGCCATATGCATATTAATGAAGGCGCGCAGCTGCCACAGCCACGTGCATAGGAAACGTGCGTGAGTGCAAGGGGCATATCGAAGTTGCGCAGGGAGGCATGTCAATGTCGGCTTCTGAGGAGCAACCTAAACTGCTGAATATTATATTCTGCCAGCAATAGTAATCGTACCTATCAGTGTCCGTGGAGACTGAAACGTATGCAAAGCAGAGTCCCTGCTAACAGAAAATGAAGAGTCAAACACAAATGCACGGTAGGGAATAACGGGTCCCTACCCATGAACAAATGACAGGAAAACCATGTGCCTGTAGTCCAACGTAGCTATACCATGTGGAAGTGAAACATAAAAGATGTTAACGCGCCACCAGTAAGTACGTCCAGTCCAATGGAGTGGGTCACCAACTGACCCATAATATGAGGGAGGGAACATAGCTGTGCAGATGTGTCCATAACAAAATACATGAGGAGAAATGTAGATATAGGTAGTGACCGTATGTCTGAATCATATCCCACAAGCCATGTAATAGTCACTTACAAAAGGTATGTCCGTATTTCACATACCAAAAGTGATAGGAAATAGCATACGCATGCAAACGAAACAGAAGGAGCATATAAATGAGCCATAACAACACGGACACATGTAGGCTGAAAGGAACAGTATGATCCATACCATCGACCAAGATTACCACCTGTCCCATTTTGCGAGTGACAGTCCCTCTGTGGGCAGATGTGTCCTGACACAAACATGTAAAACTGGCAAATGTCCAGAGAATATAGGACATAATTCCTCCGTAGACATCATGCAATAGTTGCAGTAAACATATTTCACTGGACGTATAATACAATAAGATACTGAAATGCTACAAGAATAAGCTTAGATATAGGCAAGAATTGTAAGTTCTATCTGCCGAACTGACCTTGGGTATGTGTCAGCCTGTAAAATATGCTGTGTTCACCGCAACTGTCACAGTAGGGTTGCCACCCTTACAAATGGCCAAAGTGGGACATGTTTGGTACAGACATCAGACTGTACAGGCCGACACATACCCACGGCCAGTACAAAGGACTGAACATAACTGTTTTGCCTACAGAAAAGCGTATGCCTGTAGCATTTTAGTTGCTTATTCTGTTTCTCATAACAGTCAGGTATTTCAGATACAGAATTAACTGTTTAATGCAACTATCACATAAAATATAAGAAATATGTGTGTCCTAAAATCTCAGAGCATTTGCCATGTTGACAATTACATGTCAGGACACAACTGCTCAAAGAGGGACTGGCCCTCGCAAAGTGGGCCAGGTGATAACCCTATGTCACACTGTGGCCAATTGAAAAGGTGGAAACACAACCGTTCACTGTGGGGAGGCAATGTCCACAACGGTCGGATATGTGTAAGGATTAGCTTGGACATAGGAAAAGGTGCCATCCTACCAATGAGTAGAACAGGCTGGCAAAATCCGGAAGTCAGCTGTATAATCCGAATGTGTATGTGACACAGTCGAACGGGTAGTACCCGGATACACCAACCAAGTAATGAAAGTGAAGTAAGGGCGTGTACCTATGTGTGTGAGGTATAGTATATGGAAAGCAAACATGGCAGGGTAGTCCACACAACCATAAAGGTACCCGACACATGTAGGGTAGTCAATGTGTAACTCTGGCCGTGTCATGGGTCAACAACCAAAGTAGTGCTCTATGGGGTGTGAGTAATTCACGTGTGAGGGTGTGTGTTTAATGATAAATTCCTCAAAGGCGATACGTGTGTCGTATGCAGAAAAGGTTAACCGGAGGTGTATGAGGGGGCAGCGGGTGAAGCGGAAAGAAACACAACCTCATGTAGAAATAGCTGCAAGATAAGCAGACAGGCCATAGTGTAGAACACAATCTCACAAACATATGAATATGGAAATATGCGAGACAAATGTATAGATACCGCACCGTCACATACCCACAGATGGGTCCTGATGGAACTGGCCATAACAAACGCAACACACCTGGATGCATAATAGCCTACCTAGCATACCCTCCACAACACACAACCTGCCACTATACCAGAACGTCCACCAAATCCAGCCGTACTTGGTCCACTGGTTTGTTGCAGAAACAGCTACACACAGTGACCCCTACACATATGTAGTAGGTATTGTCACCCTAGGCAGTGTCAGGATTGCAAACCATGTATCCCCTGCAGGTAAAACCCCCTGCACGTTTTCGTGCATCCACAAAAATCTTCGTTATCCAACATATTTTCGTCTTGAGCAATTTTTGGGATATCCCTCATGGGATGACCAACTTGTGTAAATAGTAGAATGGGTATGACGACATGATATCTGGACACAAGTCAGAACGTGCAGTGGAGGTCCATGACACTGTTCAGCCCTAAGTGGGCATGCATAACCTACCACCCAGGATAAAATACCTTCCCGTGATGCACATGTCCAGACACGAATAGGAGGGAGAATATAATGCACACATTTGCAAAGTGGAAAATGGCATGTGGGCAAGGAAGACACTATGTAAACAGGTCAACCCTGATCAAGTATGAGGGACACTGACTGTGTGCAGTCGTGACTGACCATACCTGTCAACCTGTGTGAGCAAGATATCTGGACAGAGCCGTGAATATAAGTGAGACAAAGGTCCAAAATCAGGGACAATCTGTAAACATATCTCTTAGAAACATAGAATTTGATAGAATAACAGTTTGCACATTGGCATTAATGTCTGGAGTATGAAGTCTGAAACCCAACTGTCTGTCAGCACGTTCCGACTGCAGTCTTTAATGCTGAGCTACTGCTGTGCCAGAACACAACAGCATATTACAGAGGTCTGTGCCATACCACCCAACTGTCTGGATATTCGCAGAATGACTAGGGTCACCAATTGTCCCACTTTGCGAGTAACACTCCTTCTGTAGGCAGTTGAGTCCTGTGAAATAAATCAACACATAGCAAATGTCCTGAGAGTTTATTCCCTAATTTACTTTAATAGTCGCATAAAACGGTTATTATGTATGAATCCTCAATATGTTATGTGAAGTAGCATAAGCAATTCAAATGTTACTAGAATAAGCTATTATATGTACAAAAAAGGTTAAAGTTCAGTACTATGCATGGCTGTAGGTATGATTTGTCCTGGAAAATCTGACATCTCTACAGAACATGTCCCACTTTGGGCAGTTGAAAAGGTGGCAACCCTAAGAATGACCATAGGTTCGCCCCATAGTGTTGGTGTGTGCCTCCGACAATCTGCACCAGTGTGGTAAATAGCTGGGGATTGACGTCACTAAATAATGAGAAATATCCTGAGTATAAGACTCCACAACCTGCACAACAGTCATGCTAATGCAAAACCTAGCATTCTATCAACGTTCTAAGCTTGTAAGAGCAATTGTTAAAATGTGTCCCTAATTGTCCCACCATCGTGTAGGTTTTGCGCAGGTTCAGTGCTCTAAGAGGTTGAGAGGTATGTTCTGTCCAAATTTACAGGAACAGCCCTCACACTTGTGTAATGTACAACTGCATACCTGTAGTCATTTCATGTCCAAAAATAATAATCCCCATATGACTGTATACAGGTAATAGTCAAATGTGAATGGGAACACCCCTCATCGTGGAGTATAGACTATAACAACCACACCCATAATATGTAATGCCAACAGAATAAGCTGCTGACAGGTGCCCAAACACCTGTGTCTATAAACACAGGTAAAATTTCAAACTAGGGAGATAATCCCTGTCCATATGCTTCGTCTGGCATTTGACCTCGGCCAGGGAAGTTCTGTTCACCAGGTGGACAAGCCTAAACCCAGATCATTACATGACATGACATGCATGAAAGGAGAATACCCCGATGGTTTCCGAACTATTACACGGAAAGTACCAGTGTGACAGGGCCTGCAAGTTCTACACGTTAAACATGAATGCAGGTGTCCTTTGCAGGACGCCAAAAATTTATCCTGTACAAAGTGTCAACCGTCATTGATGCAAAAGAAGTCACACCTGCAACTACGATATAGGTGTACATGCAACAGTAGCAGGTGCAAAGGTAATAACACATGGGTCGATTGAATGTATGACATACGAGCTGATATCCGCAGAGTGGGGAGTGCTCAGAAGAGTCCCATACTTTATTATCGCTCACATTAAACATGTTTAATGGGTACTGTGGAGGTGTGTCAGGTATGGGAATCATGGGTATGCAGAATTGGGCCAAGGTGTTGGTTGGCATAGATCCATTAGGTACGCCCCATGGGAGTGATCAATATACCTATGTGGGTATAGCACACGCCTACATTCTCCAAAACGGTGCAACCCATCTACTGGATATTGTGTAAACCACTGGGGGAAGATGTAGGTACCTATATCAGTGTCATGTAGGCAATTATCATGGAAGGACACGCGTATGACCAAGATGGTAACCATACCTGCCAGAATGTCAGAATAAGACAGCTGGACTAAGGCATAGTACATGACAGACAAATAGGGACTATATTAAATATACCTCAGACAAAGTCAGACCATTGATAGAATAATTGCGTAGTCAGGAATACGAATGTTATGAGAGTTAGTAATCATGAAATAGAAATGTCAGTCATGATTACCTAACCGCACAGTCCGTCATGGCTTGCCAGCAATCTACCAGAAAGGCACATTATCATGACAAATGTAACAGAATCATAGGTCAAACCCCAGGGCGTATACCCATAATGTGTACAGGTGAGAGGTATGAAGGTAACCCGTCCTAATAAAATGTACAGAACTAGTGATACTAGGTGGACAGGTGAGAAGAAAGAAGTCAGGACAAATGACAAAACATGTACAAGTCATAAGCATGTTTGTCCACAAATGTGAATTACAATGTATGGCCTGTGAAAGTCAATGGGCAAGGTTAATAGACTCAAAAGACATGTGTCCCTCAGGGTGTCATGCAGTGTCACCGATACAGTGTCCAGTCCCCCATACTCATAAGTGAGCTCTGCCACTGACGGAAAGCACAAATACCGGCGTATACATAAGGTACATGATGGAATAATTAGTGTGGATAAGCACCTGTTGGCCTGTGTGAGGAATATAACCCAGTGGTTGGGTGTGTCCTGCAATAGGAATGTAATGGTAACTGGCCTGTGATGGCGCCATGTATTGTGTGTATTGACGTAAGGAAATAGATGTCCAGTATCAGAAACATACCTCGCAACTGTATGAATGTGCAGATGTATGCCTCATATGTGTGATGTGTTCCTCTCACAATCTGTACCTGTCAGCCAAATACCTGAGAACTGACGTCATTACATAATGATAAACATATGTGTTTAAGACCCCAAATCCCTCAGAAAGGTCATACTAATGCAAAACCTATAATACTGTCAACTATCTACGTGTAAGAGCAATATGTAGAATCTGCCCCTATCTGTCCCCCCATCATGTTAGGCTTTGTACAGATGTTTTGCACTAGGAGGGTGATAGGTATGATCTGAAACAGATACATGTCTGAGGAAACAGCATTATCGACTGCAAGATAACTCAGAAGATATGAAAAGCGCTGCAGTAGGATGTTCATCCGCAGGTATGTGCTGACATGTCAAATGACACAGCAGTCTACAGGAAGTACCTATAGGGTGTCACCTTTACCAGTGATGACAGTGGGACATACCCACAGTCATGCATACACCACAAATAGACATAGCACACAGCAAAGCCTAGGCCATGATACATGAAGCCTCCGGCGTGTATGGATTGAGTGAGAGTACAGCAAGGAAAGATGACTGCCAGGCTATTCAGCAAACACCTGCAGGGGCGTGCAAGACCGCCCGTAACACAAACATTGCACGGACAATGTTGGGATTTGCAACATACCCCATTTGTATGTGTAAGCTATGCAAATGATGTAATGATAGGGTTGCCACCTTTCCAAATGCCCAAAGTGGGACATGTGTGCTACAAACATCAGATTTTGCAGGGCAAAACATACCCACGGCCAGTACAAAGGACAGAACTTCTATGTTTTGCCTGAATAAAAGTCTATTCTTGTAGCATTTTAGTTCCTTATTCTGTTTCTTATAACATTTAGGTGTTTCAGATACAGAATAACTGTTTTATGCAACTATGACATAAAATATAGAAAACAATCTTGTCCTAAAATCTCAGGACATTTTCCATTTACTCACATTTTTGCAGGACACAACTGCCCAAAGAGGGACTGTCCCTTGCAAAGTGTGACAGGTGGTAACCCTACGTAATTATGCGATACATGAAACAGTAAGCTGTCTGTGCACGAGCAGTGTTATGTGCAGAAATGTACCCAGATGTTATGCGACTAACGTTTTGCATGTTGCTAAACGGAGCAATGACAGCTGCAAATACAGTATGAATACAGTTGAAGAAGCATGCCGATGTTCAAGTCCAAGGCCAGTGGCGGTTTTGTCCATTGGATATCAATGCATCAGTAGTTGTCCTCCCCGATCCCTGGTGTGGAAGCGTAGCACAGTGCCACGAGAACAGGCTGTGCCTCAAAACAAGACATATGGATAATATACATAGTAAATGTAGGTTTAGTTAGATTTAAGTACGCCATGCAGATGAATGGCAAGCTGAAGACAACATGGCTACTGCGTACTGGTACTTATGTGTGGAAGCGCTCTGTCAGAGATGTAACGAAGCATTTGTAGGCAGTGTGAGGCAAGTGAGACTGAGGATAGTGAATCACAACATGTCATGCCATATAGGCCAAGCCTCTACCATGTAGTGTAGGTTAAGGGGACTATTAGAGTAGAAGATAGGTGACAACATGAGTGTGTATGTACAAAACACTGTAACCTCACCGGAGCAGTGTCACATCTGTGCTGTCAGTACTCAGTGGAAGAGACATGTCATGAGCTATCCTAGGGAACATCAGGAGACTGACAGCATATGCCATGGATACCACCGATGTGACCTGCAAACCTGCCCACAGTGTGTCTGTGCCCGTGCATGCCAGTAAGCCCGAGTAAGTATGTGTGTGCACGTGTTAGCCTGTGTGCGCGTGTGGAAGAACGAGTAAGCTAGTGTATGAATGTTGAAGCCCGTGTAATGTCGTGTTTGCATTTGTAAGCATGTATACATGTGTACTACACACATCACACACGTACTGCACACACAGACACACATGCTGCCAATACTACACACATCAGTGAAATGGCACATGGATGGAGACTATATCATCAGAAGTAACAGTGCTGTAAACTATGCTACAGTGATGGCCATAGCTGCAATGCATAATGCCTGCTGAAGTACACCTGGAAGTAACACACTGTGTGTTAACAGCATGCTAACATCAATACAGTGGAATAAAGCCACCATGTGCAGCAGCACCAGGTTAGTCAGATCCTGCATCAATGTTACATATCACAGGTGGTGGCACAGGTGACATCATATGCACAGGGTGTGGTGTTAACATGTCCAGAGCAGTCAAAGAGCCATCCAATGTACACGTAGGTGTGTGTGTGTGTGAGGGACAACGGTTATTGCATGGCCCAATGGTGGTGCAATGGGTGTGTGTATGTGATAGCCGTAGCTGTTTGTGGTAAGTGTGTGTGTCTGCATATACACAGGTACAGCATGTGTCAGCCATATACAGGAGGTTGTGGGACAGTCACAGACCGTATCTGCCAGGCTGTAGAGATCCCCATTACTGGCCATGGACACCCCTACATGCTTCCAACACAACTCAGTCCTGCACCTGTCAATGTCTACACATACAGCCCTGGGATATGTATCACAACCTGTGGATAAACGTGCTTCTGTAATGTTAACCTGAGGTGCATAAAATTGACAGTTACTACAGATAGATATTAGGCATACTCACACTCCAATGTAATAACCACTGCTGACTGTTGCCAAGATCTGCATACGACCAGTCAAAGGTGCTGCACTAACATTGTTTCCAATGCCCGTGTAATACCCAGCAACACAATAACCGGCCTCTACACATGTATAACCCACGATCACTACAGCACACAGTATGTGCACTATCACAGAGCCATAGCAGATGTACATACATCCATGGTGCTCACATACAGACAATGCAGCAGAGTCAAGAGTGATAATCCCAACATACATATCTATATACAATATACATTATATATATATATATATATATATATATATATATATATATATATATATATATATATATATATATATAGATATATATATATATATATTTATATATATATATATATATATATATATATATATATACATATATATATATATATGTAAATAGATACATATATACACACACACACACATACACACACACACACACACACACACACACACACACAAACACACACACACACAAACACGTGGCAGGGTTGGGAGCAGAACATAAACATAAGCACTGTACCAAACAACAGCATCACGCAGTTACAAAACGCGCTACCATGATCAGTGGATCACATGATTCACACAGGCACACGTCTAGCCTGCAGACAGTAGCATCAAAGGCAAAGACGCTGCACGGATGTTATGGAGAGTGAATACTGTAAAAGCAATGTACTGTTGTCATGCAGCTGGAATCACACACACATACACACACACACACACACACACACACACACACACACACACACTTGGCAGGTCTTGGAGTCTAACATACACCTAACTACCCTAACACAGTACAGCATGATGCATTTAAAGAATGCTCTACAGAGATTAATAAGCACAGCAGTCCCAGAGGCAGTCATCTAGGTGTGTGACATCATCCGCAAAGGCAAAGACATCGGTAGCAAACTGCTGTGGTGTGCGGCATCTAAAAGCAAGACTGTGTCCCCAGGCAGATGGGAGCATGCGCGCAAACACACACACACACACACACACACACACACACACACACACACACACACACACACACACACACACTTGGCAGGTCTGGGAGTCAAACATACACCTAACTACCCTAACACACTACAGCATGATGCATTTACAGAACACGCTACTGAGATTACTAAGCACAGCAGTCCCAGAGGCAGTCATCTAGGTGTGTGTCATCATCCGCAAAGGCAAAGACATCGGTAGCAAACTGCTGTGGTGTGCGGCATCTAAAAGCATGACTACATCCATAGGCGGATGGGAGCATGCATGCAAACACACACACACACACACACACACACACACACACACACACACACACACACACACACACACACACACACACTTGGCAGGGCTGGGAGTCGAACATACACCTAACTACCTTACCATACTACAGCATTGCACATTTACAGAACGTGCTACCGAGATTACTGAGCACAGCACTCCCAGAGGCATACTTCTAGGTGGGTGACATCATCCGCAAAGGCAAGGACGCCGATAGGGAATGTATAGAGAGTGAGCAGTCTGAAAGCATATTACTGTCCCAAGGTGGACATAGACAAACACACGGCAGTGGTATGATCAGGGCAACCAAATATCTACGGAGCACTACAACAACACTACATAGATAAGGGACACGCCACAGACAGTACACCCTTCAAGACAGCAACCAGTGTGTTCAATGTAGGCATCCATCGTGACATTGTAAATGGACATCTGTTGCCTGGATGACCACCAGCACTATACAGGATGTCAATGGCCATGGCCACACGCTTAGTATCATATGTCTGTTTGGAATGTACTGTGTGTCCATCTACACAATGGCATACTGGGCATGCTCACACAGCAGTTACAAAGGGCTGTCTTGCATGCACACAGATTATAATCAAAGAAGGGTGCAATTTGGAATGTACTGTGTGTCCAGCTACACAACAGCGTACTGGGCATGCTCACACACTTAGCAGTTGCAAATGGCTGTCTTGCATGGCTGTCTTGCATGCACACGGATTCTAATCACAGAAGGGCGCAGTTTGGAATGTACTGTGTGTCCAGCTACACAACGGTGTACTGGACATGCTCACACACTTAGCAGTTGCAAAGGGCCGTCTTGCATGCACACGGATTCTAATCACAGAAGGACACAGTATGGTATTACTGTCCCCACGTACATGAAGGCCACTGACATGTATTGACAAGTACTCACTCAGGAGCTGTCACAGTTGCCTCAGGTGTAGATCACAGAGGTACACACCACAATCTACAATGTAGCCATGACACATCACCATGTCATTGGACCAGCAATACACAGCCATACATTAACACAACACCGTGTGACTCATGATCAGTGGACTGTACATAGGTCTACAGCAACTGTGCAGACTACACATGTACCGACAGGTTTCCATCATGTGTTATGCATTGCAATGATACCACTGTACATAACCAGGTCGACTCTACACATACCAGGGGACCTGGGTCTTACACAGCTGTGACAGATGACTGTTGCTGTACACCAACGAACACACATGTTTGGCTATGTCATACATGTAATTGCAGTGATTATGTGCATGGACCACACACACACCACATATGTACATAGCATAGCTTTTGCTGTCCACTGTGCAGACAAGTGGCTACAGCAATCATATGCACACAAATGGAAGGTGGGTCCATGGCTGTTAAATGCTAACAGTACATGAAGTAGCAATGTTGACCGAGGACACATTCCCTCTGTACTAGTTACCCATGACACCCATCATATCATACAACAGTAATGTGTTATGTATGTCAACACACATGGCCACCAATTGCAATACATACAAACATGGCTACATGACAGGCATGTAGGACCAACACACATGTACAATCTGTAGTGTGCATGCAGCTACCATGCATGTACAGTAGCTGATGTAAGTAACTCATCTGTGCCTAACTACAACATGCAGCTGCAATGCAGCCCCATAATTGACACCTGTATATGGTGACATACTGACAGTATGGTAGGATGTACAGCAGGTATGGATGGATGTGTGTACATAAAGTGGTGATGCACCTGTGTAGATGGAAGTTTGCCAGGGACGGCTCACAGATGTGTCACACACCTTCCAACCATGACATGTGCAAACAGTACGCTATGTTACCGTAACCTGGCGGTGGAGACATAACACCTACACAGCAGTCAGGTGTCACCGACAGTATGTCACTTGACACCTGTAACACTTACATCCTCCCGTGTGCATATAGCAGCACAATTGCCAAAGGTAGCGTTGGTACACATAATGCGGCCAATACTGCTGCATGTCTGTCAGACGCATCATCATATAGCAGGTGTATCATTCACAGTACTGCCATGTGTGTTTGCTTGTGTGACCATATATGCCGCATATGGTGTGGAATGCAATCCAATTGTCAAACACCCCTGTACACTGTTGTAGAAATCTGTACATACTGCAGTGTGGAAAGCATGACGTAGGCAGGTGTGGTGTGTGTATCACACACATCAACTATCCAAATGTGTATGACATGTGTGGTCTCCACAGTGTGTGTGTGTGTGTGTGTGTGTGTGTGTGTGTGTGTGTGTGTGTGTGTGTGTATGTAGGTATGTATGGCTGTCTGGTGCATGGAGTGAGGGTGTATGCTACCATACAGAACACACAGGATCCCTAACCCCTCATGGTGATGCAGTCCACTACCCTATTGATGCCATCGGTCCCAGCCACACTGGCTACCTGTACATGTACGTTCTCTGTGTCACATTGTATGGGTGCACAGTACTGTGAGGGTGATGACCACATAGGCAAGGGTCCTCACCTCAACAATATGGGGTGTGTGTTATAGTGTTGTTGACCCCATTAATGTGAGCATGTTCCTTTAATGTGACAGGGTATTACTGCTACACAGTGAGGCCTCATGCTATCAAGTGGCCTCTAACATTATCATTGGCAAGACCGCTGTGTACAACCCCTGCACCATGTCAACATACCTGTGATGTGACCTGGTATGGATGTCACGTCTCTAGCCACTGTAGCCTATTAAACTGCCCACATGCTTCTGGATCAGTATATGTGTGGACATCTGTGGTATGTTAGACTTTCAGACAGTCAGGCTGAGGCTACGTTTAGCATGCTGAGTTTGCCATATGTTCCTGTGAGTACTCCACAGTTACACATGGGAGACTGCAAACAGTGCTACCTGTAGGCACATGCAAGTAGACCATAAGGAGGGAACCAGGGCATCATCACCAACATACTGTTACTGTTGTTACCATGACACATACTGTGAACATATCACAATGCATGCTAAACCTGTACTACATGGTATGTCTGGCGCGTGTCACCAGTACACAACTAATGTAATATACATGTCTCTCACTATTCTCACACAACTATTGTAATATACACTTCTCTCACTATTCTTACACAACTAATGTAAATTACACTTCTCACTATTCTGTTCACCCTGTGCATCAGACCATTTGAGCATGTCCCTGCACCGATGTTGTGGATGACAGAGATGTGGCACAGGCTTCATCATATGCACAGGGTGATAATGTTTGCCCAGGGAATAGGCTGCACCAATGGATGACATGATGTGTGCGGGAAAAGTCCAGTGATATGAGTGGACATGTCTGTTCAGTATGCATGTGGTTGTTGTTGTGCCCTACAGATGTCTTTGCTGTGTGCGTGTATGTTTGCACACAGTTCTGCCTTTTGTGAGGCCTACACGGGGTATAATTGACAGCTCCAGATTGTACAGACCAGGTTGTACAGCTCACTGTGTCCGGCCACGGCCACGTGACCTGTGCCTGCCAGGGGTTGCATGGGCACTACGAGGCGGAGGTACGGATTGGCTACTATCCGATGACACATGTCCACTGGAACCATGTCCCCACTGGGAACGTCCAGGGCCACGTCCATGTGGCCTGCTGTGTCCTGGTGTGGATAGCGCAGCACCAGCTGCACTGCTACTTCTACCGGCACTATGGGAGCAGGCATGTGAGGTGGCATGCTCACGTTGACCTGCACTAGGTGGTGTGGCTGGCCTACGTCCATGTGGCCTACGCCTCACTCCTACCAGATGTTCCAGCACAGACAGCTCACTCTCATGGATTGCCATGCCACGGTCAAGGATTCCAACCATGTCACCCAATCGCTTATCAAGAACATCAGCAATCTGCTGTTGAGCATTTGCCAATGCCTGGATGTTGCTATTTAGGGTACGGATAGCAGCCCTCTGCAGCCTCTGCCCTTCCCTGGTGTGCCGTTCAGCACGTACCTGTGCCGCCATTACAGTCTGGAACATGCGTCTGATGATACCAGCTGCTGAGCTCTGTCCTGCAGGTGCATGTCTGCCAGAGGTCCTCCTACGAGCAGCACCGGCCACATGCCTGTGTGGCACATCTGCAGTCATTACACTGACACCATGGTGTGTAGACACACCTTCTGTAGCCACCACATATTCCTGTTCCAAGCTAACAGACGCTGACTGTCCTTCCTCTATGGCCACTGGTGATGCGGTATGTGCTGGCAGCAGAACTGTGTGTGGGGAAGAGGGGGACATAGCTGGGATGGCAACCGTTGGCACAGATTCAGCCCCTGACAACCCTGCCTGTACCTCATGCATATGTTCATCACTGCTAGTATCTGTGGGGACACTAACTTCAGATGGACCGTAGGAGGGTAACACACCTACATCACCTGTGAATGCAAAGAAAGACTCTAAATTACAATAGACACACACACACACACACACACACACACACACACACACACACACACACACACACACACACACACACACACACACACACACAGACACACACACAGACACACCATGCATGTGATTTGACAAATGGCATGCAGCATGCCTGTGGTACAGCAGAGGGCATGCAGCTCAGACATTAATAGTGTTGATAAGCATACCTCCCTGGGGTGCACACTACAGCAAGCAGGTATCATATCAGTAGCCATGCAGTTCACACAATCATGGTAGTATGCATGCACCCCCGTGATACACCATGTGGACCAGAATAGGATCACAGTACACATGGCTGATGTGACCTTGACATGTACTCTGCTGACGTGTGCATTAACATGCATACATGTCTGACACAATGGTGTCCTGACACATGTACAGCATCATAATGGGCATCACAGTGTGGTGTTGTCTGTATGCCCTACAGATAGACTGCATGTTTAGAAAATGTGCATGAGCATGGAAGGGTAGTGTGAGCCATCTACATTGCTATACAGTGTGAAGTACAGACAATGTGCCAGTGCATGGCATCTTGAGGCATCTATATTGCTGTACAATGCATAATATGTACACATTGCATAGCCATAACTGCATGCATACCCATGACATAACTGTGGATTGTGACCTATGATGCTGAGGTGTATACACACCAAACCATGCTGTGTCAAGTGACAGGTCACTGGAGGCCTATAGCTGACACCCCTGCACAACAACTACAGGGTCTTACCTGCCTGACAACCATGTCCACACATAGCGGACATGTCAATTCACCATTTCCCACATGACATTGGTGTACCACACGCACACGAGGTGCCCAGCTAATGGTGATGTCCTACAGCAGCAAGGGAAATGTACAGTATCTGTGGCCTGATGTGGTGTCAATGTCTGTGGAAGCTGTAAAGGTGACTACTGTCATGCTATGACACAGTAGTGATGTGCAACTGATCTTCTATGGCAGACTTCAGTGACACCTCCACTAGCTGTGCACAGGCTGTTAAGATGTCCACTGTACCACTTCAACTGTATAATCAGTCAACTAAGGCTATAGGTGGACCATGTGTGGACAATGTGCAACAGGGTGTATACACATCACATGTACTGTGTGGCTACATGTCTCTGGCCATCCCCCATGGCCATGTGTGCACATGTGTTGGCCAAATGTGTGCGATGGCCATCTATCTCACATGTCTGTGTTGTCCCATATGACATATACCCATAGATGTCAGATATGTCACCATCCATAGGGCTATGCAGACAACGGGGTGTATGTTTGGTATGTGGGGTATGGGTCATTGGATAGTGTGACAATATTGCAGCCAGAACACTACATGTCTGGGACATGTCAGATGGAACATCACAATGTGTGCACCCAATGCAGGGGCATACAACACAATGGTGACACCTGTGGGCTGCCCATATCACAGCTCACTTTGTGGTACTGTTTGCGTACCACACATGTTGTTCCAACGCATACTACATATGCCTGGATTGTAGAACACCTCCACCGTTCTATGCACAGCTGACCACACATGTAGCATTGACAAATACTGTGGTTTCAAGTTGGTCTATCATTACGTTTGTATATATTGCACATGGGTGTCCTGTGTGAATGATGGGTGCTGCGACCTGTATATCATGACTGGAACGAACATCAAGTGTGCAAGTGTTAACTGGCCACATGGCAAATAGATCTATGCTTTAACATGCCTGATACTGATGACAGTCTTACCTGCAACGGACTCATGTCTGTGCGGCATGCCAGAGGTACCTGTATAGGGGTGACACAGCAGTATGAACATTATCCATGACTGTATGACAGCCACAGGGTGCACTGTGCATGTTGACACATTCGCCTGTATAATAGCATATAGTATGCACATGTGTGCAAACACAGGGTAGCATACTGTAGTATGCAGCTTGTGTGCCCACATACCTTGCATATGTTGTTACTTTACATAATGTACAGTGACACATGCAACTAAATGGGATATAATAGCCATATGTGCAGTACTGACTTACCAGGCAATTCCAGGCTCATTGGTTGGGAGACACCCACCTCCACGATGGCAGCTACAGTTTCTGGATGCTGTTCTGAGGGTGTCCCCAGACTGGCCAGTAGCTCCTCGGTGTGTGGAAGTGGGGGCTGGGTTGTGGCCCACCACCTGTTCCACCTTGTTCCCTGGCAATTGCACTGGCATGCTGTTTTGCATGTCGTATCAAGTCCGTGCAGTGTCTGCGCACCTGCTGGTAGGTGCGGTTATGGCCACCCACATTGTTCACCCTCCTGCAAAGATCCTGCCACAGGTCGTCCCACTGCTGTGCATGCTGTGGCACATGGCTGAACAACACCTCATAGTTCTCATGGAGGTACGGGATGAGGACATAATCCTCCTGGCAGCTCTATGCCGGAAGGCGTGTACAAGGCATTATCTGTAAGACATAATGATGGTGACAGGTCACAGTTTCAGAGATGTACAGACATACTGCTGCACATACATTTATATGACATCTAGTACATCTGCGCAGTTATCTTTGCAAATCATCATGACACGGACATGAATGACGTGGTTGTGTCACACACATGTAACACCCGTTGTGCATTGGATATCATCACCAGATATGTGTGTCACCTCATTACAGTGTTCATACTCCATGTGAATGATGTCTTAATGTGGGCATGTCTATTTGCCTGCACTGGTATTCTTAACTATCTGCACATGCCTGGATGTGTCCACGGTAATGCTGTTGACCTTGATGCTGTGTATATGTCACATATCAACACAGACACAGCCTTAATGGACTTGAGCAGTGACAATGCACACATACGCATGGAAACCTGTACATGCGTTTTGCCATATACATCTACATGGCACTGTAAGCTGCTGAACATCCTGCCACGGATCGCCTGTGTTGCACATGTGATAGACATGGGACAATGGCTAGTCGGACGTCATTTGCAGGAATGGTTATCAACTATAGCATGTACGGGCAAGGTTTCCTATCTGTATCCAACAGCCATATTGCCACAGCGAGGTGCATCAGTGCCACATTACTGATCCAGACAGGTGATACTACATCTACCATGCGGTCATCACACCATGTATGACAGAGATGACATGTGCAGCTTTGATGGACAGGGTTGCATGGTATGGCGGGAGTATTCACATGTATGGCACAGGGATCTGTCCAGCATGTGGCGATCCTAGTAGTAGGACAGTGGCTGTCCATGATATATGTCTTTCAGATCAGGATATGGACAAGTAGTATGTCCAACATCATAGTGTAGCACATGTCTTTATGCAAGGTAGACAGCATGCTGCATAGTGGAGGTGAGGATTGTGAAGGCTGGTATCGCCCATCCACACATGGCCAATACCACTTAAAGGTGATATGTGATCCAATATTGGTCACCCAAGTGCTGTGTATGCCTGTCCAATGATCTCCATGCTCATGGATGGCACCCTGACATGACATGAGTACCTCATATGACTACCTAAGGGGCCTGGAGACATCACCATGTCAGGGATGTGTACTGCACAGCACCATCCCTTACACAGTGTACATAATGATGACCACAGCCTAGGTGGTAGTTAATGTGTACAGGGATGTTCACCTAGCAGTGAAAATGCTGATATCATCCATCAGAATGTGCACATATGTCACACACCTCACCCACACAGCCCATCCCGTATGTTGTTCACAACACTGACACAGCTATTCCTCATAGGTCATGGCCATTCACATCCTTACATACACAGATGCCTAACATTTGTCTGTGTGGTATGGGCTACAATGAGGGTGGAGTACAACACATTAACCCTGTTCTACTGTAGCTGGCACTGGTGTGATATGCACATGTCACTCTGGCACCATTTGTAGTTTTGAGTCTGTCAAGAGGCCACTGGTAGAACACTCCTGTGACATACAAAGGTATTTGTAATCAAGCATCCGTACTGTCTTGTACATCTGTGCTGCTAACATCTACAGTGATAATGGTTCATGGACATGCACACCATACTCAGCAGGGTTATAGTGTGGTGCCACACATTATGACTGTTGTCACTACTTGTGGGCTTATATTATCCAACATCCTATCTGTATTTTATGGTCAGGCTAGGCACTTGTACAGAACTTGTGAGCATGTCATGAGCTACTGATTAATATAGCACCCATTCCACACCATTTCCCACAGGTACACTGGCTGTGCTATGATTTCCAGCTTGCTTATGGTACAACAACTGTTGCACACACATAACTCACGTATCCTGTGAGACATGGTTATATATACAGGCATGTCCAACTGTCACGTACCAGTGTTATTGCCTGTCTATAAGATGGATATGTTGTACATGTGGCAATGGAGAAATTGTCTCATGTACACATTCAATGCTCACCTCCCGACATACCACACTGCAGCCTGTGGGGGATGCACTTATGCAGCCCTGCTGGGGGTAATGCTGTCACCAACCCTGACTGCACTTGACAGTCATGTGGGGATGTGTAACATTCGCAACACACCACACTCATCACATAGTCTCACATGATCTCCACCACAGGGCACACATACAAGGACAACATGTGCAGTACCTCTCCATACTCTGTGTAGGCACCAGAGGAAGCCCCCATACGGAACACAACATCACCGACTTATAGCCCACAGACTCATGTGTGCCCATCACATACAGCCAATAGTGTGTTATAACATACACAACACACCAGTCATAGGTGACTCTGTAGGCAGTCACACTGCAGTTCCACACAGCAGGCTACACAAGGCGATAGTCGCTTACATCTTGCTGTCAGGTAACTGGTTCTGCAACATGACCTATGCACCCATGCCACACCTCACCAGGTATGCTGTGACTTGTCATTCTCCATGTTAGTGTGACTGCCCTGAGATGCCACTTCACAGACTACGTGTGCAGGGACATGCAATAGCTCGCCAGTCTTGTAGCCCTGAAGGTGTGGGCCAAGCCCTGGGGAGCATTATGCATTCATCCAGACCCAATACCACTGTACAATGCCTGACTGTGTCACTTCAGTAGTTGCCTATGTTTCTGCTGTCATTCTGCAGGCATCTGGCATCTGTCCACTTTGACTGACATGGACAAACACAATGCTTTGGCACAGATGACCTGCACCTGTCAGCCCTGGGAGTACAGCTCACATGTAAGGCTCTTGCTGCTTCTATACTGCCTGTCTTGCACAGTTTCCAATAACAGTCACCGGCAGAACGGGAACTGGCAAGCACGACATGGGGTCATGTGACACAATGCTTGCATCTTCCTCTGTGATGCACGCAGGCAAGGCACACCTTAGAATGCACCACTCCAATATCTCTGCAGTGACTGGGTCCTGCCTCTCATCTCTGCAGAGCACACCTGCAATGACAGGTTATAGACAGACCATACCTTTCAGGCACATACCTGGACTGGCACACCCACAGCTGAGGTGTTCCCACATCCCACTATGTTGTACACACATCCTGGCTAGTTACTTAGCACAATGCATCAGAGGTGCTCCACATGCAACTAACTGTGTCCGGAACCACTATACACATTGTAACAAGCTACAGATTCCACTACATACCCCACGGTTACCAGACCTCATTTGTTGGAGTACTGGACAGTAGGGCTCAGACAGCTACTACTGATGTGTGACTGACACTAACCCACACTTAACTGGGATAGCCACTCATGTACTGACACATCCTTGAGTCATAACCTCCACTCGGCTGGATAAAACCATACACACCACCTCCAAGACCAACATTAACCTTGACATGAACACTACCAACATGTGACTGGTGTTCCACACCTGTGGTCATCCCCTCATTGATGGATTCTGAACATATGCTAATCAACCTTGTTAGCCACATCCCGGCACCACCCCCTTCACAGCATACACAGTACATGAGTACTACAACACCTACTACAGACATCTTATGACAGCAGTTGTTAATGTCATGACACCCGTGCAGATGAACATTGCACATACAAATGCTGCAACACACCCCAGTGCACTTCAGTAGCATGTACACAACTGCATGGATCATGCTATGCCACACAGAGCCATGATGGTACACACCAGATAACAGACGCCACTCTGGTGGTCAAGTTCCATGGACATAATGTACAACAACAGGTGGTGGCTGTTGCACAGTGGTGTACAATCCCATGGGTGGGGTAGCTCACTGGTCAGCCTCGGTAGGGCCACGGGATCCCTCATCACATACTCCATGACTAGCTACGTAAACATTACTGCGACACATTCCAGGGCGTACCACAAGGCATTATGGTGGTATGTCAGTAGTCACTGGCAATACCCACATCTGCTGTCACATACAACAGTCACTCAGGAACATTACAGACCCAGGTGATGTTGGCAACATGCTGGTAGATGGATTCAATGCTAACATTACACACTCTCACTCACTACAGGGCCACAATCCATGCAGGAACATTGCGGTGTCCCTGCGGTCACACCTACACAGTACTAACCTGCACTCTATATGTCCTGGGGCACTGGCCACATGTCACCTTCTTAAGTCCCAGGCCATGATGTCCACAAACCTCTGAACAACATGTCTCCCCACTAGGCCACCATATTCAGTAATAGCCTTGTATCAGACATTGTGGCCCCTGAAGGGCACACAGCAGCATTCATCACACTCCACACAGGTGGCACCACAGTGCACAAGTGGGACTGTAGTCCTACACACCTGACTGAACTGTTCTGCATGGCTATGAGGCACATCATCAAGGACGTCATTCACAGAGACATTGTTGGGCTCCGGTCCTTTGATGCCACCCGGGCTGGACTTGTTAGGGCCAGAGCATGGCCCCTACACCTGGTGGACTCCTTTCATACAGTTACTAGGGTAGTTGATGATGATGCGGGAGTCCACACATCTTACATTGTCCTCTCATTGCCTCTCAGCACCGTTCTCCATTCTGGTATTGACAACATACACATCCACCTGCACATCGTACCCTATGTCTCAGGATGTTATGCAATGTGGCTCAAGGACAGGACACACAATGAGGGTAGCATAACATAGTACCTACTGCATTTCAGTTATATTTGGCATACCACAGTCCTCAGTCATAGGGCCCCTCATGTTCAGTATATGCTTCCCTGAGGTACAGGCTAGCACAGAGGGACTTTCCCTGCCTAGCTTTACAACCACCTGCACACAAATCACCATGATTGATCCACCAGCTGATACTGACTCCATCTATATGGGTGTCACTGTGACAGATACCTGATATGAATATCATGGCCTCAAGCTGCATGACACAAGGTCCATGGACATCACCTTTGCATTACACCATTCACCCACTATCACATAGGTGGAAGTCCCCTACATATGTGTCACATTGTACATGTTTGTAGTACACACATATGTCACACCCACTACTGTGATTACAGTATTGCCACTGTGGCGTGGACATCCTTCTACATGGCCACACTTATCTGTACTGGGTGTGTAGCTGCTACATAGCCACCCATTGTTCCTCTGAACTCAAGACTTCTACACACATTCAAGGGTACACCACCCCATTTAGGGTGTACCTTACACAACAGCTACAGCTTTACATACCACAACATTAACATGCCATGAAGTTTATTGAGCTCTGACAGCTAAGGTATGCGGCTGAACTATGGACACCACGTCTGTACACATTTGCATACTACATACTCAGGGGTGACCTCTGCTGAACAGACAGGGCCCATGTCCAAAACAATATTAATGGATATACTCCACATACGCGACATACACAGATGCCACTGTGAGCAACATGCTCATGGATATGTGCACACACGCAACAATGAGTGGGATGTGCTTGAGGGTTACATTCCCAAACTGGACACTCACCATGCTTTGGAACATGACTCCTATGTACATCACGCAGGGGCACTCAGTATCACTGTTCATGTGATACCTCCCTTGGTGGTTAGGACACACATGTACACCAGGGATCACTGCAGTGGCTGTACTGTGCAGAGGTGCAGGTAACACATGGCTCTGCTGATCACAGGACACTACCCTAGAGAGGTGCCACTGGTGTGAACACTGTGGTTGTGCTTACACATGGACTTACCAGACTGCATAGTACCCCACTATGAACCTGTGAAGCTATTACATGTCCTTTGTGCATGGTTACTTGGTAGCCTTTCCATTTAGATTAGCTATTATGCTATTACAATGCCTCATGCCTACAAACCATATGTATCCTGTTATTGTACATGCCAATAGACGATACCTGTGGTATGCATGATATGCCTGTTATGCTGTGTAGAATATCTGACATATCTACCTACAATACTATATATTACACATATTTTACATAGTATCCCATAATGCAAAGCATACTTGCACAGCGGGACCACCTTCGACATGTCATTGTCGTTATATGCCCATACACATGCCAGCTGTGACAGTATATCAACATATACTATCCCTGGCTATGGCACATACTTGTTGGACATACCCTACCACTGACGGCAGGTTGTATTTAATTGTTCTGTTTAAAGCCCTCATGTAGCATCCCTTGTGGTGTCTGGGATGTGTACCTTGTGGCCCACAGCTGGATGCACAGTTTCTACAAGCTTAAGTATGCTCAGCAAGGCATCACTACATAAATACCTTTTCCCACGTTATGCATTGCGGACACTTTTAATTAATGCAAAACAAGCTATACATACAGTAAATAATTAATACAACACATGCTATACATATACTTACATACCGAGTGTTCTACATACCTTGTTATCATTACGTACTTTCATCTCTATCTCTCTCACACTGCTTACACGGGTATTTTGTATGAGTATATGGTTTGAATGTCTGGCAAGTCTTCCTTATATATGTTGATACCTGTAACATGTGGTTTCCTGGCGCCTATTGGTGAGTCTGAGTGACTAATTACTTGCATATCAGCTTTGCAGCTACTACATTCGCCAATTACATGGCAACAGTGGGGTATAATTGACTTCTCCACTTGGGCGTAGGCCATTTGCCCTACCTTCGGGGAGATGGCCTGTATTGCGTTTTGTTATGTGTAATTGCAACTGCTATGCATAGAGACAAGTATACTTTGGATTCATGTCCCCCATGGATTGTGTGTGACAGCTAGAGTATGTGGTTCAACATGTGGGTGTACCTGTCATCCCAACGTCTGTTAATGGACTATTGCGAACAAAACCTCTAACATCGCCGTTTGTTCCATTATACAATGGCTGCAATTTTGCATGGCGCCTTTAATTGTTTCTCTCACAAGGTATGTTGACGGTTCTGCAGTTGTAATTGACTGACTGGATGTTTGTGCTGTTATTACAGTCTGTATTGCTATAGTTTCTAGTGTGGGAGATGTCGGTGGGTGCACGTACCATATACAGGTTTGTGGACCTTGCATTTCTACATATTCCATATATATGTGTGTGGGCTCCGTCCCTTATTAAAGAGCTATCGGTTTGTAGACTTATGTTATGGGATTGTCCATTGGGCCATTGTTAATTGGTTTCTATATAGTATGCAGGTGAGGTTGATACTTCCATACCTCTGGAATTGCAGCGATATGTAAAGGGATATGTCTACATGACAGCTATCCCCTGTATGTCTGTCCCAGATATTTGCAGTCATTGTGGTTGTGTTGGTAACAGAACCTCTTTGCCATGGGTTGACACCTTTTCATATGGCCATTGTTGGACACTTCCGGGACACACAGCGGTGTTTACAGGCCAACACATAGCCACGGTCAGTACACAGGATAGCACATACTTTTATCCTCAATACATACCTATTGTTGTTGGACTTTGGCTACTTATCATATTGCATGTAACATTCACGTTTCTTACATACAGGCATAACTATTTAATGCAACTATTACATTATGTATGGGACATATTAATGTCCTATGATCTCGGACGTTTGCCCTTTTTAATGTTTTATGTCAGGACACACCTGCCCAGGGAGGGGCTGTCCTTCCCAATGTGGGACAGGTGGTGACTGTATGCCTATGGCTAGCTATACCCACACCTACCGTAATCATCTACCTCTGAGTTGGCACTAGCAGACACATGATGCAAACACACATACACATTACAATCACATGGGGATGCACACGGCACCCTCAACACACACATACACAGACTACGGCACTCACACACACAGTTGAACACAGTACCTACGTGGACCGCAACACCGGCAGCGGTACCGAATTATCCATTCATATCATCATACTATTACTCACGGTTGTACTGTTCTCTTTCGGTCTTTCAGCCTCGTGGTTACGCATGTCGGTATGTTATACATTCCATAGTTGGCGGTATCCTAAGTATTTGTACCTCCAAGGTATTATGACTGTCGTTGACCTATCTATATATTTGCAGATATCGCTGAATCCGTATATATCAACATATATCACTCTATCGCCCTTTCTATCTGTATTATATATATGTATATATGTGTACATATATATATATATATATATATATATATATATATATCTGACGGGGAAAGTGACAGGCAAGCTACACCTTTCATTGTGTACTTGTTGGTGTATACTGTTTCGTGGACTCCGCACGTTTGTGTCTGTACCTGTCACATTACACACCTGGCATAGGTTAGGGTTGCCAGCTGTTCCACTCTGTGAGGGGCAGTCCCTCTTTGGGCAGTTGTGTCCTGCAAAATATTTGTAAACATGGCAAATGTCCTGTGATGTTAGAACATACTTATTTCCTATAGTTTATGTAATAATCGCATAATACAGTTATTCTGTATCTGAACCAACAAACAGAATCCGTACTGGCCGGGTATATGTGTCGGCCTGCAGACATCTGACGTATGTCCCACATTAGTACTTTGAAGAGGTGGCAAACCTACCATAGGTACATCTTGCCTAGGAATAGTGTTAGGTGATTCTATACATGATTGCGTGTTCTACACCTAGCAGTGGTCGTTTTACCCTTCAGAGCAGACGCTATTAGTACAGGGGTATATAATGCTGGTTTCACCTGTTCTGGACATCATTCACCGTGATCTGCATGATATTCGGAGTAGCTTATCCCTGTTTTGCGCATATCCATATAGTCATGTTTAAACATTGCTTACCAGCAGTGGGCAATGCATATTCCCGGTTACGTGTGCTAAACATATGGATCTGATGACCTGCAGACAAGCCACGCTGCTTTGCAAGGGACGGCTTGCATCTGTCACCACTGGGCTTCCGGATATTGGGTAAGGCTCTTGCCACCCCCATAGTGCCTTTTTAGGCAAGGCTCAAAAGACAAAGCCACCTCCTTAGAAAACAAAAACGGAAAAAAAGTAAGGATAATGCTGCTCAACACCAGAAGTCTAAATCTCAAGATGCAGGCTCTCGAAGCACTCCTCAGTATGGAGAACATCGATGTCTGTGCAGTAACTGAAACCTGGTTCAAGGCTCCTGAGAGCACCCCAGCACTACCAGGCTATACCTCATATCATGCTTTTCGGCTCCAAAACTTGGGCCAAACCAAAAAGGGAGGGGGAGTGTCCATATTCATCAAGGACACCCACACCTCCAGGTTAGTGGCAACACATGAAGTATCAGAGACCATCCAGGTGCAACTAACCATAGGCAAAACTGCTATACAACTGGTAGCATGTTACAGACCACCCTCCCAATCTCAGGAACCCCATTCAGCCTTCCTGAAGACATTGGAGGATATGAATGTCTCACCAAACACCATCATACTGGGAGACTTCAACTACCCTAACATAGACTGGGTGCATTATTCTAGCCCAAACACCCTAGCCCAAAGGTTCCTGGAATTCATAAATTCAAATGTAATGGAACAGCTAGTCACCTCTCCCACAAGGGGAGATAATATACTAGACCTGATCATCACAAACATGGGGACAAAGTGCTCCACACCAGAAGTATACCCCTCACTAGTGAGATCTGATCACAAACTAATCACCCTGGATATACATATCCCACTTCCACCCCCAACACAAAAGACTATAGTGAAAAACTTCTCAAAAGCTGACTTTACACTTCTTAAAACTGAGATGGTATCCTTTAAGCCCACTGGGCCAGTGGAAACCACATCCCACAATGCAGAATCCTTCACAAATGCTTTCTACGGACATCTCCAAGAATGCATGGATCATGCAATCCCAAATAAAACCAAGACCCTCTCCACCAAGGGCAGGAATCCTGTCTGGTGGACCCCAGCCATAAACAAATTGTATAACAAATGAAGGAAGCTACTGCACGACAGAGCAAAATCCCATAAAGCGAAGGCATCTCTGACAAGCACTAGTAGAAAGCTACGTTCTCTCATAAAAACATCCAAGGCCAACTTTGAGAGAAAAATCGCTATGGACACTAAAGATAACCACAAGGCCTTCTTCTGCTATGTTAGAAACCTGGGCGGAAATCCTCAGATATGTTCAGAGATAGTTCACAATGACAAAAATACACTGAACACACAGATATTGCCAACATTCTGGCAGACAGGTTCAGTGCAAATTTCTCCCCTCCCTCACCCCCAAAAGAAGAAATACTTATCCCAGCTGAATGTAATCTCCCTGTCATCTCAGATGTCCAGGTGAGAACCGCCCTCAGCAAAGCTAAAAACACAGCATCAATGGGACCTGATGGTATCTCAGGTTGCGTGCTACGTGAAATCCAAGAGGAGCTAAACCCGCACATAAAAATGCTATTTAACCTTAGCCTTACTACAGGATATGTACCTGAACACTGGCGTACAGCAACAGTAGTCCCACTCCACAAAGGAGGCACCTCTACAGACCCTGGTAACTACCACCCCATAAGTTTAACCAGCCTGGTCTGCAAAGCTATGGAAAGAATCATTATGGAACTCATAAACAGAGACATTGGGGACTTACAGACACTTGATCCCACCCAGTTCGGCTTTGTAAAGGGCAGATCCTGCCTTTTGAACCTGGTTGACTTTTTTGAAACAGTCACTAGAGCCATTGATGAGGGCAAGGCAGTCCATACAGCCTACCTGGACTTGGCTAAAGCTTTCGACACAATACCCCACTCTGGCATCATAGACAAGCTCAACAGCTTAAATGTAAATCCATATGTCACAAGATGGGTTGCAAACTGGCTAAAGGATAGAACCCATAAAGTCAAAATTGCTGGAGCCATGTCAGACTCAAAGTCAGACACAAGTGGTGTCCCACAGGGCTCTGTCCTGGGACCCCTCTTATTCGGCATTTATTTCTCAGATGTGAAAGCAAACATGGGAGGGTTGTGGCTGACAAAGTTCGCAGATAACTGCAAACTAGGTGCCATAGTCGATACACCAGCTGACACATACATCCTACAGAAAGGCCTCACTGAAACGGACAACTGGTGCTGGAGTCATGGCCTTAAACTAAATGCCAAAAAATGTATAGTCATCCTCTTTGGGAAAAACAAAGTACCCACAAAATATTACTTAGACAGTAACCCATTGAGTACGAAAAAAGTAATCAGAGACCTGGGGACCCAAGTTGATAGTGACCTCTCATTTGACACCCACATTATCAAAGTGGTTAGAAAGACTTTCTACCTTTCCCACCTTATCATGAAGGGATTCACATCCAGATCAAAGGAGGTCATTGTACCCCTATACTCCTCCCTTATCAGGCCCATGATTGAGTACAATGCCCCATTTGGTATGTACCTCACCCGGTACTTGCAACAGCTAGAGAGACCCCAAAAGTACCTCACCAAGAGGATCAAGGGTCTCCAACATATGTCATATGCTGCCAGACTAAAGAAACTCCAGCTCTATTCAGTAGCATATCGCCTACTCAGAGGTGATCTGTGCCTGACGTACAAGGCCATGTCCAATCAGGAATTAATGGACATGCTCCACCTCAAAAAATCCAAATCCATCAGAACCACGAGAGCTAAAGATTTAAACCTCAGCACAAATATGAATAGGACATGCTGGAGGGACAGATTCATAACTCAGGGGCTTCCCATACTCTGGAACAGAATCCCAGTTCATGTTAGGCAGAGCCCGTCACTGACTCTATTCAAGAGAAATCTTGATGAGTGGATGGGAGATCGTAGGTTTACCCCAGGGGTCATCTCTGTGTCACTACTAGACAGAGGCACAGTAAACTAATTCTATTATGTAAGGGGGTCTTCACTGTGTCACTACTAGACAGAGGCACAGTATTCTAAATCTATTCTGTACACTTTTGTACCATTGCATGGGGTGGCAAAAGCCACATCACTATGGCTAGGCTTAAAAATGCCCCAGGGCAGATAGCCTAGTACTAAACTATGAAACTATGAAACTATCCGACATGCATTACTCATGCCTTCGCAATTACGTTACATCCCTTGCGGGACATGGGACTGGGAACATGCACGACAGTCACTGCATTTAACATATGGCCATCTGGGATATGTACACGTGTTATGTCGTTTTGTACATGGAGTACACTACAGCTGTTACTCCATACTGCAATCACATGGGTAACTCAGTTAGTTTACATATTGATGAGTCCAGTTAATGGTATGTCCAAGTGATGTTTACTGTATGTGCTCCAGCATTGGGTATGTATATCACAGTGAGCCACACACGATACTGTGCTACACCTTCAAACGACCATGGGTGGAGCATGCTGGGGTGACAAATACCTGTCATGGGTACACCCCATGCCTTGACACAACATCCATGATTATATTATGTGGAGCCCCTCATTAACGCAGCAGGGACTCCGTGCTGAGTGTCTGCAGAACAGTGCTTAAACACATGTGCTCCCACAATTGCCTCTGCTTCTCTATGCGACAGTTGGTTACTCGATGTTGTGGCAACAGCGGACACTGTTTGCCCCGTTTGGTGTATGGCCTCTGACAATCGGCCATGTACCCACCGATGTACCTGGGTACCTATACACACAGCACCAACATATGCTGATAGGTGCATGTACTGTTCAGGTGTTGACATTCTGTGTTCCAATAGCTGTTGTGTGTACAATGTTTGTGGGCTGCCTATGTAGGATTCACACAGTGGGCCACCTATACATTACAATTTACAGGTGGTTGTGCTTGTGTGCCATCCATTTTACTGTGTGTGCAGGTGGAGAGGTGTGTCAGTCCGTAGGGGCCTACACTGTCAGCGTATGTGCTATACGTTCCCTCTTTGCCAAGGCGTAGGCATATTGGGCATGCCTCCATCTGCCTACTGGTGCTGGCACAGTGTGTTAATGGTCTGAATCCCTCTGTGCCTGTGATGGCCTTGGCAAATGTGGTGGGCTATGAGGGCCTTCACCATTTTGTCCCTGCTGCAGCTGTTTCCGCAGGATCATATTATGTAGCATGGCACATACTATGACGATGTGGGCATATGTGCCTGGAGAGTACTGCAAGGTTCCACCAGATGTGTCCAAGCACCGGAACCGTGATTTCAGCATCCCGAACACATGCTCTATGATGATTCTGGTTTGTGCGTGTGCCTCATTATGGCGTTCTTGCATGGGTGTGTGTGCATTTCTGATGGGAGTCATCATCCATGGTTCCAGTGCATAGCCAGCATCCCCCACAAGGTGGCCATGTGGGATGTCCCCCCTGACAAATACCTGATACAGCTGTGAGGCATGCCAGATATGGGAGTCATGGTAGCTTCCAGGGCTGCCAGCACACACATCCATGATTATGCCCTGGGCATTGCACACGACCTGGCAGTTGATGGAGTGGAATCCCTTGTGGTTTATGTAGCGCCTACCATGCTCACTGGGTGGTGACTTGATTTGTATGTGTGTGCAGTCTATCGCACCCAGTACCTCCGGGTAGTGTGCCACACGGTGGAAGTGATGCATATTGCTGGCCAACTCCTCCTGAGTTCGGGGGAAGTATATATGCTCATTGGCATGTGGTAACATGGCATCCAGGAAATGGTGTAGTACCCTGGATGCTGATGCCTGTGAGATCCCCATTATATCTCCAGTTGGCCTTTGGAAGGTACCTTTGGCTAGTATTCACATGCTTACACATACCTTTGTGTCCACTGGGATGGGTTCCCCTCTGTTATTTCTGGTTCTCAGGCGTGGCCGGCACAGCTCCACTATTTGCTGTAAGATGTCCCTGTCCACCCTGTAATGCTCTACTATCTCCAGATCATATAGCCCCTGGTAGGTTACCCTTGGTCTGAACACTCTTCTCCTCCTCTGGGGCCTGCGGTGGTTGTCGGCATCATCCTCCACAACAACGTCAGTCTCTAACACATGCTGATGAATCACAGCTACGGCAGCTCCTAACATGTACATTTTAAAAGTTCCCCATGTGTTTGCACCTATGGTGCGGTGTTTGGGAATTCACAGGTGTGTGTAGGGTGCTTTCACACTTTATACTATTGTGCTGTGAACACTGATGATGTCATAGGGTGTGTATGTACGATCATAGCTACAGGATATCTTATGTGTTTTACTACCGGAAATACTATTGTGGTGCCTTTGGTGATGAGTTACATTTGGCTGCCGTGTATTACCTCCTCACCTTCCCTTTACATTTCTGCACGTTCCACCTACTATTTTTTGGCATGCATATGGCAGCCTGCTTTAATTTGTACTTTCCTAGACCTGGCGTATCTTGCATAATGTGTGCTATTGCCAGTCTACTGTTGGTTTGCTTTTGCTCTGCTATGACGGATCTCCTATCATTGCAATCCAATGCCTCCCCTCCTTTCTTTGCATTCCAATGCCTCCGCTATCCTGTTTTGCAGGTTTCTGCAAGCAGACTTGACAGCTGCCGTCGATTGGCTGCAGTGAGTTGATTGGTGGTGATTGCTCATTAGTATGCCAATTACCCTATTTTGGCATTTCCTTCTTTTCTTCCCCTGACCTTCCTGTTTGTGCTATTGTTCGCGCCACGTGCATCCGCTTACTGGGTTTCGGGCACGTTTTCATCCCTGTACACATGCGCTTTTGGGTACCATGTGTGCTCTCAACTAAACGATTCTATACCTTCCTCCCCACCCCTGTCCTGCAGCTTTGCTTAGCAACGGACAGGCCAGATTTGCATTGCTCCAACATGCTTACTGCTACGGTGGCACACCCCTCTGCTGATGTCATTTATCTCCTCTGAGCCACTTCTCTATGTTATAGTGCTGCGTCATATGGTTCAACCTCCATCCGGCGGGACATTTGCGATTCAGTATTATCTGCCTCATTTGCATGGCATCGACTACTAATTCATAGTTACTGCGCCGAACACTGTCGCAGGCCCTTAGCAACCCTTGCACCTTGGTTGTGGTGTTCCATGCCTACCATTGTGTATTATGGTGTACACCTGATTTGTATTACATTGCGATTTTATGACATTTTTATATATTTTCTTTATGTTCCAGTTTGCGCACACATGCCCTGCGGTTGTACTTTGCATTACTGTGGACATGACATTAAAGTTGTTTTTTAGGTGTTGTGCATCCTTTCTTATGCCATTGGCTGTGTATTTAGCAATTGGCATATGTTAACTTTGTAATACATGAGTCTGGTCCACTTCCATAGCTCAGATGTTCTGTTTGGGAAAATGTAAACCGTGTTTTTTGGTTTACATTTCCGTGGCCTTACGCTACACCTGCACTACTTCATGGATCACTATATGCCTTCATTTGCATGGTGCAACACTGCGCATGGGGTGATTAGCATACCTATGCCGAGGACTGCGCAGTTCTGGCATACGCCGGTAGTGCACATGGTATTGGCTCATACCTGAATCACTCGACGGCCATATTTGGTGTTATTCCGCCTATGCTACGCCTGCGCCTGGTGCAAGCTTCATGAATTCCGGGGATAGATATAATATTTTTCCTAGTAACATGCGAGCAATCCTGGTCTATATCATTTTATTGAATTGCAATTCGGCAAATAGCAATTCATCAAACCTCTATTTAGTGAACGACACTAAAGTGAACAACAAAATCGTTCATAGGGTAAGGAAGCACTTGGCCAACACCACAACGTTTCCCTTTTCTCCACTATAGTGTGATCTCAGAGTTGTCATATATAGTTAGAGGGCCCCCACTTGGGTGGGTTTGATTTTGTGTGGTTTCTGTTCCAGTATGCCTTTGGAGAAGTGCTTCCTTACCCTGGGAAAGATTAAGTTTTTCGCTGAAATGTTATTCGTTAAATAGGCATTTGATGAATTGCTATTTGCTGAATAGCAATTCAATAAAATGATATAATCCCAAGCAATCCAGTATGTAATTAAAAAATGTAATCATACCTTACCAAGTTCAGTTGTCGTCTGTGCAAATCCAGAGTAATAGCAATCTTCTTCAGTGTTAGCCACATACACAGCTCTCCTCACCTTTAGGTTCCCTGGCTACACAGTTACCTTTTCATAGTGTAGATTCAGGCCTTTGAGCATGGTGAAGATGCAAATGAAGTGTGAACTCATTAGAATTGCAGAATCCCAAAATCTTGGCTCTTTGTAGCAGGTGTAAACATAGTGTAGGCACTCCCTCAGTGTTAGTGCTAATGGATTGTAATTGTGAATTATTACTTGCAGGGTGAAGGAAAACACAACAGCAATTCAGACTCTCCTACCTGAAGTGAGTTTTTCAGCCAGGTTACACTTACAAAGTGTTGAAGTAATTGTAGCAAGATTTTAATTGTAAGTTAGAAGCACACATTTCTCAGTTTCTATTTGCAAATATCCAAACTCTCCTGCCTTTGTTGAAAACTGTGTATTATTGTCATTTAATATTCTCATACATTTGAAGGACAGTTTTGCAAAATGCCTTACAGATAACGTGTCTCAGGTTACTGCTCAGATAAAAGAAGAATGAACACCATTCAAAGAGAAGACAGAGCTGCATTGCTGCAAGCTATAGTCATAAATGTTTGTGAGATCACTCATTGCACTTAATCTGAAATTAACACATATACAATTAGCTGAGAGTGTACACATGCCATATGTCTCTTTAATACTGTGGATGATTTGTGACCTTCTTGAATGCACATTGATTTTCACTGCTGCTGCAAAGCTGTTTCTGCAGCAAAGAAGTATAAGGCACCCTTACTGTGTTTTGTAGGGACATTGGTGTGACAGTTCAAATCCAGAATTGTATAAAATTGTTAATATGAACTAACATTTATTTAGTAATGTTACATTTTTTTTATTTTTTTTAATATCATCATTTGAGCAATGCATGGCTTAGCACAAAAAAGAGGAAAATGATAAATACAATAAATGTCATGTAATGTACTTCTAGGTTAAAGACTACATAAATTAAACATGAATCATGTTTGTGTGTAGCACACCTACTGAACATAGTGAACCGTTAGATGTATACTATCCGTAGATCACAGTTCAAGTCCCATATTTGTCTTTTTAGGATGAAAGCTAATAAACACTGCTCACAAGGATAAAACAAGGTGAGAATTGCTTGCCATGTTTGCACATTGCTTACAATCTCACAAACCTGGCCTAATGGCCCACATGCAAAACAGACAAGAAGCAGACATTCTCATTTTCAAATAGGATATGTTGTTGCATCTTTTGATTTCCATTGCACAAACCCACTAAGCGGCATTGCAGGATGGTTAGCAATCTTCTCCAATACCTGCAGGTCTAGAATGCCTGCTAACAGGAACTAGACATTAAACAATTTCAAAGCAGATACATTGTATCCTCTATGGTTTACTTACATGCAAACATGATAAGCAGCATTGCTGGGTGGTCAACATACATAATTAACAATGAATATAAAAATAAATATTTGCTTTATAAGTGTTCTTGTGGCAGCAGGTGTAAGTGTAGGACTGCAATACAGGTGAGTCTAGGTTCTAATTCAGCAAAGTCTAAAGTTGTATTCCTGTATTAAAATAAACATGACAACAATCAAACATAGAAATATCTGTCTACAGCAGGTGTATTAAGCATACACAAGATATCAGATATATACTGAATGTGGTACTGTGGGTATCAGTACAATTATGGTTCTACAATTGCACATTTATTTTCTGAAGTGTCATGTGAATCATGTTTGTGTGTAGCACACCTACTGAACATAGTGAACTGCGAGATGTAGACTACCTGCAAAAAGCTGTTGATGTCATAGCATACCCTGTCACTATTTTGATAAACAGAACCATAACTGAAGCCTCTATCCCCTCTATCTGGAAAATATCCCATGTCATACCATTCCATAAAGGTGGCAGCTCCATTGAACTGTCAAACTATAGACCAATAACTATCCTTTCCCCCCTGGCTAAAATTATGGAAAGGTGTATCCATAAACAACTCTTACACTACCTTATTCAAAATAATCTTCTGGCCAACTCCCAGCATGGATTTAGACCACAGCACAGTACCACCTCAGCCCTCCTCTCCTTTTCTAATGTTATGAATTCCAGCCTTAACAACAACAAACTATCTTCTGCCCTGTTTCTCGATCTTTCCAAGGCTTTTGGCATGGTTAACCACCAGCTACTCTTACTTATCATAAATAAAATATCCCTAAACAACCATGATATACAATGGTTTCAATCTTATCTTAGTGGAAAACAGCAGGCTGTCCTTTGGAAGGAGAAACCCTCCACCCTTCACCCCATTACCATTGGTGTCCCTCAAGGCTCTATATTAGGTCCCCTACTTTTCTCCCTCTTTATCAATGACCTCCACACTGTAATCCCAAATGCAACCTGTATACAATATGCTGATGACTCCACCCTGATCTGCTCAGCCTCTACCTTTACAGATCTCATTAGTTTAACCCAGAAAACCTTTAATACAGTTGGAAACTGGATCTCTAATCAACAGATGATATTAAACCCTAATAAAATAAAGCTATTGCTCTTCTCCCCTACTTGCAAATCCTCTCAACCTTCATTTACTATAACATCTAACAATGGGGCCATAATCTCACCATATATGTATATCAAACTCCTGGGTGTTATAATAGACAACAACCTCAAATATGATATGCATGTAAACCAAACGATTAAAACCATTAATAAAAATTTTGGCTCCCAATACAAAAATAAACCTTTTCTCACCCCTCTATCTAGGACTGCCATTGCCCGTTCCCATCTGCTTTCATCTCTACTCTATGCCACACCAATACTCACTAACTTGAACAAAACTGATCTCAGTAAACTCTCTAGCTGCTACAATCAAATTGCCAGGTTTGCCACATAAACTCCCTACAGGACACACCATTGTAAAACCCTGCACCTCTTAGGTTGGCTAGAACTCCCCAAGCTATTTTAATTTAATCAACTTACTGTAGCATTCAAGGTTATTAACCATCCAGAAAAAATGCCCTTCCTTAAAAACATCATCCATCCCTACAAAAACGCTAGGCCTCTTTGTTCCACTACAAAACTTTTGGTTCAATCTGTTAAAGCTAACAACCTCTCTGGAGAATCTTTGTTTGCAAATTCAGTAAGCAAAACCTGGAATTTGCTCCCATCTGACCTTACTCTGAACCCCTCCCTTAATCATTTAAAAAAAATCTAACCCAGTATTTTAAAACTCACTGGTTATGCCCTTACTCTAACCCTGACTAAAGCCTCATCTACTTCCATATCCCTGCAATTTCTTATTCATAGCAACTAACCTCTTACACTAAAAGGTTTGAAAAGAGAAACTATAATATCTTTGCAGATACTCTGTATATAAGCTGCACCTATAGGTTTGATAAGAGAAACCGTAACATATCAGTATATATTTCTGTATATAAACTGTATTCTTCATAAGCTTGAAATATGAGACTGTAACTTGTATGTTAATACAATATGTTTTGCATATACAGTAACTTGCTTGTCTTTATCGGTTTGTAGGTTTAGAGCTATTCTTCCTGGGCATCCACTTTAAATGGACATGTATCCAGTCGGACTATCCCAGTCAACAAATGTAAAATAAAAATAAAATAAAAACAAATGTCACACGTGTTTTAAACACAGCATTTTAATGCTTATGTATAAGTAATGAGCAGATCTGCCAAACAAGGTCTCAGTTGCAATGGGCACTGTGCACAATAATGATTACAAAAATATACTTGTAGTCCAACTTTCCCTGTGGAAACTGGTATAAGTTAATGCTCCAAATACAGGTGAGCCAGGGTTCTAATCTAGCACACTCTTAATTTTATTAATGCTTGTCCACTCACTTTTAACAAAAAAAAATAAATAAATAAATAAATAAATAAAAATAATTATAAATAACAATAAGCATGTATAGCAGTGGAACTCATACAAGTTACACGTGTAACAGACCGTATACTACATATTCTGATTCTGTAATTACAATTCTCTTCTGTGGCCTTGGATGGCCTTTAGACCTGAATGATAGTCAAACAAATATGAATGTATAAACCAGGACCTTGTCAAGCAACACACATACATGGGTAATGCCTCACTCTGTCATGTGTATTTATACATAATTCACAAGTGCATCCAGCAAGCACTTCTTCTGTGGCAAGAATAAAAAAATCACCTACCTGGAGGAATGTTTTTTTGCTTCTAATGCATAGGTTTGAATCCGACATTGCCCAAATTAATTTTATCAATGTGTAAAGCCACACAAAAAAGTGTCAGGTCATAAAATGGGGTCTATATCACATAGTCGAAGTGTCAAAACTTTAATTATGTAAATATCAAACCCAAAAGTTAAAAAACTGAAAACTCCAAACACTCAGAACAGCGATTTTTTTCCCAAGGAAAAAAAAATCGCTGTTCCGGTACAAAACACACAAACACACGAATGCTACATACTGTTTCTAATGTGGGAGCTTCACCCCCTACACCGCCTACACCCTCCCTACTTAAATATACCAACTCCAAGATTGCACCACAGTGGAGGAAATAGCAAAGCTGCGGAATGACCTACCAAATTCTTTCCCTGGGAAAGAATTTGATGTTCCGTGGCTTTGTTATTTTTAGGCTTCGAACTTCCCAGTTCGAAGTTTCGGCGTTCAGACATTTGTGCATTCAGACTTATGATATACACCCCATAAAATGTATGTCCCCAGTACGTCGGAAAAGTTGTATCAACTAATATTTACAGCAGCATCCAGCCCATAAACTAATGCCAGCTATCAGATTAACCTTCCTCTTTCAAAAACTGCTTTGGTCTCTGTTTGGCACTGTTGTTCTCTGCTTAATGTTGTGCAATCACGGTTACTGTGGCTGTTCTGGTTTGTGCATGAGCAGTAGAAGCAATGACATGAATTGGAGGGAAAGCACTTTTACCTATTGCATTTTGCCCTGAGTGGACATGTCTGGAGATAGAAGACTTGTATAAAATTTAAGCTCAAAGGCGGACTGTTGAGAAGTCCAGAATCTTTACTAGATTCCTTGTAAAGTGCCACAGCTGAAGGCTCTTTCTAGGGGACTATACCATCTCCCAGTACAAGTCTGAGGCATGGAATAGTCTGGCCAAGGCTGTCTCCAGAATGACTGGCAATCCATGCCCTAAAGAACAGTACAGGCACCATTTTGATTACCTCAAAATGTGCAGCTGGGATACACTCAACCAGGGCTAGCTGAGTTTAGTACTGCTGACATCCTGAAGATTGGGTAAGTATACAGATAAAGAGAATTTAAACTAGACAGACAGCTGCATATAGGCAAGACATATGCATAACGAACTTAATTTGTTCTCTTCTTTTTATTCCACAACCAACCAGGATATAATGGTGAATAGGGAGTCCAATGCCGAGTGTTTGAAAAGAATAAGAGAAGCAAGGGGTATGTATGCAGCACAAAATGACTATAATTTTATCTAAAGTATTCCTCTTCTATAAAGTAGAAGGCAAATTAAGCATGCATATCCTAACTGTAACATCAAGCATGCACTCTTCTGTCTATAGCACAAGCCAACTATAAGAGTCAATTCTAATACAGTAGTCAGACATGGGTTGAAATACTACAAGTAAGAAATATATTGTCAAATTATTTAAAACTATTACATAATAATTTCAACAGAAGTGGCATAAGTGTCTTGCTGTTAACTTATTCTGTATAATCTGACCAAGCATATGCACAATACATGCTCACTCTAAGGACTACTTTGAGCAATCATCAGTTATAGTCTGTAGTTGTTAAAAAGTGTACTTAAATGTAAAAGTAGAAATAAATTCTTTATATTGTAATAATTCATTGTATGTCAGATATGATGATACTAATTAACTCTTTTTTCTCTTACCACAACTCTTATCAGAGTTATTATTTTTATATGTGTGGTCACAATGTTTTCAAGTCATTAATTTCCAACAACTCACAAAATGCTTTACAGCACAGTGAGGTAGGCCAACCACTGTGGCTCAGCCTGCCCCCACTCCTCCAGCTCCTGCACTGATGCCCAGCATATCTGGGACCCAACCTGGCAGCACTACATTTGCTGCCCTGCAATACCTGGGCCTTCCAAATTAAGTAACATTACCCCAGCAGCTGGTGTCACGGTACCCTTGGGGATCAATGGTGGAGGTGGAGATTTTGTCATCCATCAGAAGTTGCCAGGCTTAGTGCATAAGGTTGTGAATTGCTCCATTGGTGCACACCTACAATGGATGGAGAGGATGCTCTCTGTTATGTTCCATAGAAAAAGACATCAAGCACTCTAAACACCTCTCCATTCAAGGTGTCCTCCACCTTGTTGTGTCCCTCACCATTCCTCTGTCTTATCATGTTTGTCCTGTTTGTATCCACTTCCTCACCTACCCTACCTACCTGACCCAGAAATACGAACTCCTTTTACCCAACATTCCCCACTTACTGAAGTAAAAATAAAAATATGGGCACCTGTCCCACAAAAAAATATCGTCACATACATAGCTCACCACTTCACAAAGGTGTCTTCTCTACACACTTGATTTGGCTATATAACATGATTGCATTGTTGTCATCCCTATTTGTTGAGGTGATAGTCTAAATTCAGCTAATATTCTATAAATATTCTTATTTTATACTATTGAAGAAGTGGATAGCTATGGTTCTTACCTCCCTCCTGTAGACCTGAGTGTGTGGTGTAACTTTAAGGAGAATGTCAAAGTGAGGGCAAGTGCATATAAATAAAGAGCATGTGCAGGCAGCAGTGCCATTTTGAGTGAACAGCCAGAGAGTTAATATGTATGAGTGCAGTAGTCAGTCTGTTTATAAGTTTATTTAAATTTATGTTACTAAGCCTCAATCCTGATGTGTTTCTATGTAATAAAGCTGCTTGAATCAAACGCATAACCATTCATCTATTTTATGCTGACTGGATGAGCAACATGGTGTCAGAAGTGGTATGCCTGAATGACATGGTGTCAGAAGTGGCATGTCTGAGCAACATGGTGTGAGAAGTGGCATGGCTGAATGGCATGGTGTCAAAACCGGGATGTCTGAGCAACAAGAAGCCAAAAAGAATCCAGAAGTAAAGCCATGAGTTGCACAGTAAAATGTAGGTATATAGAGGAATGACTCATCCTAATCTGCTCAAACAATTAAAAAAAGGTCAAAAATGAATTTTAGGTAATTAAAACTTGCATAAATGATTAAGTCACAAAGCACAAAATGCATTATTAATCAAACAAAAAGCAGGAATACATTATTGATTAAAATAAATGCTCAAAACCATAATATTTGATAAAATTATTTGAAATACTTATGAGAGTTTACAGAATTACTTTTGTTTTGCATAACGAGCATGTTAAAAGTAAAATGAGCACAAGAAAAGTATAATGATATTGATAGAAGTCAAATGAGCATAACGAGTATAATAAAACAGCAAAATGAGCATGGAAAAGCAAAGTGAATGCATTTTGTTTTTAGTAAACAACCAAGGTTTTTGATATGAGCTACTATTTCACATTGACTAAAGCTATTCAAAGTATAACTAGTGTTGTTCGAAGTATCTCAAAGTTTTTGCAGTGTGTGCTTTATTAGAGTACAATTATTTTGAAGAGTTTACATTCCGCAAAGTACAGTTATTTCACAAAGTGCAGTCAGAATACAGTAATTTCAAGAAGTTTCTTGTGCTGAGTACAGTTCATTTGTAAAGTACAGTCATATCGAAGTGTTTCTTGCACTGGGTTGTTTTGCAAAGTACAGTGATTTCAAAGTGCTCTTGTGCTACAGGGACTTACTTCACAAAGTGCAGTCATTTTGAAGTGCCTATTGTGCTGTTGAGCATAATTATAAGTTTCTGGCATAAACGTCTGACATATATGTGTGTATATTCATACATAATTCCAAGGGTTGTTATTACTGTGTGTTGGCATGGCAGATGCATTTCACAGACCCAGTCCACTTGTGTTTCATCATAATATTGCAGGGAATTGGAGAGTATTTGAGCAGGAATACAATATTTTCATTCAAGTAACTTTTTCTGATAGAGATGCACATATGAGGAGATTTATTCTACTTACTGTAGTGGGATCAGAAGTCATTGAAAAAGAGCATTAATTTGTCTATACACAAGCAGTATATATAGTAGAATGGGAAAACTGTCATATCGTTGTACAAGCTGAATCATGGGAGGACTCTGAGTACTTGGAATGTAAATTTACAGAAATGTGTAACCCTCAGACAAATGTTACTTTGGAGAGGCACTTATTTTATACAAGAGACCAAAAGCCAGGAGAAACCTTTGCAACTTATATTAATGACTTGATAAACAAGGACAACATGTGCAGATTTGGTGATTTGAAAGATGAGTTGATAAAGAACCGGCTTCTGTCTGGTGTTAATGCTGCAGTGAGAAAGATTTTGCTTTGAGACAGTGATGTAATGTTGAACAAAGCCATAGAAAGGCACACAAATTTGCTTACAAGTGATAAGAGCATGGTTTCAGCAGCCTCTAGAACAGACACAGACAGCATGCAGCATGTGACTAACAGAAACAGGCTGAAGCACATGGCAACTGCAGCCACTGTGGGATTTCCAGGGAGAGACCATAACTTTCTAGCAAGTTCTAAGACTATCTTATTAAAACAGATATGCCCCATGCAGTACAAGGGTGAGTCAGCAAATCCCAAGTCAAGTCTCATTGTTAAGTGTCATAATTGTGGTGCCAATCATAAGTCCAAAAGAGAAAAGTGCTTAGCAATTGGTCAGCAATGCCATAAGTGTAAAAAATGGAACCACTTTCAAAAGCTTTGCAAATCAAGCAAGTCTCGTTCATTTATTAACAAAGGTCACTCAAGAAAGCAGGTGCACCTGAAGAAGCAGATGTGAAAGTGCTTGTGCCTGATTAAAGCTTTATAACCTGGAGCCTATCTTGTGTCCTACTGTTGTTTTTGTAGATTTCTGAACTACCTTGGCCAACAGTATCTGCTGACATATTCAAGTGGAATAGTCAACATTACTTAGTGTTGGTAGACTCTTATTCGAATTGTTTCGAAATTGATTTGCTACCCAACCTAACATCCAGCATTGTCATTACTAAGTTGAAATGTCATTTTTCAGTCCCTGGTAGCTCACACAAAGTTATTTCTGGCAACAGTTCCCAGTTTATCAGTAAGCTATTTCATATATTTGTAAAAGAGTGGGACTTTATCCATATTACCAGTAGTCCTGAGTAACCACAGTCAAACGGCTTAGCTGAACATGCAGTATAAAGCGCAAAGCAATTACTAGAGAGGTCAAAGTATAACAATATCAATATTTTCTTGAATTTGCTTAATCTCAGAAATATACCCCATAACAATCTACTTGGCTGACCTGCTCAAAGACTTCTAACTAGACAAACCAGAACAATCTTGCCTATCAGTTCCAGTTTGTTGGTGCCTACGGCTAAAACACCACAGCAATCAAAGCCCAACTATTCAAAAAGTGTTCATTCCAGAAGTCCAACTATGATAAAATGAGCAGATTTCCTCATCCATTGAAAGCAGAGATAGTGAGGATGCAAACACCGAAAAAAATTTGATCAGACTGGTCAAGTGAGATGTGTATGTGCCAAGCTGGGATCTTACTTAGTAGAATCTGAGGGTATAGCATACAGAAGAAATTTGCAGGCATCTTGTCCTGGGGCGGGAATCAATATCAAAGCATCACACCTGTGATACAGACTCTAGATCTCAGAGCAATCCAGATGATGTTCCCATTGAAGGACATGCCTCAGTACCTATTCCCATTCTTGATGATGTTCCATATGTTGCTGAATTTGAAAATTCATTAAAGACAGTCCCTGTTGTAATCCCAGTCCTAATTTTTATGTCACATGATCAAGTCATATTTCCAGACCTAGTGTAAAATACACAGCAACCTAGACATGATTGTTTCACTTGTAATTAGTTCTGTATATCTGCATGTCAAAGGATTATTTCTATACAATTGCATATCAATGATTATTGTCAGTATTTATGCGCATGACTTATTTCTCAAAGAGGGAGGATGTATATCAGAGTGTGTGTTGTGACTTTAAGAAGCATTTCAAAGTGAGGGCACCTGGGTATAAATAGAAAGCATTTGCAGGCAGCAGTGCCATTTTGGGTGAACAGCCAGAGCGTTAACATGTATGAGTGCAGTAGTCAGTCTGTTTATAAGTTTATTAAAGTTTAAGTTACTAAGCCTCAGTCCTGATGTGTTTGTATCTAATAAAGCTGCTTGAATCAAACCCACAGCTATTCTTCTGTTTTATCCTGACTGCTCAAGTAACACCTCTCTCCTGCACATTCCTCTATTGTTTTCCCTTTGTTCTTCCCCCTGCTTGGCTCCCATTTCAACACTTTCCTCTCTACCCCATTTTAACAACTTTAATCTTATAAAAAAATACAAACACCAGACACATAAGTGAAAACATCCCAATGAAGTCCTTCACTGTTTGTCCTCTGTGTTTGTGTGAAGTTTGAATCATGCACCGATAATGAGTGACAGTGAATAGCAATTCAATGGTGTGGTTACCTCCACTCAATGCTGCTGAAACCTGCTGCACTAAGATAACACACAGTCAACACAGAATAAAGAATTATTTCTTTGCATTCTAAATACATCCTTAAAAGTATTAGATACTCCTGGATTTGAGTGCTATATCATCTGGGCTAAAAAGAGATATTTCAATGTACTCATAATTGCCGCCACACATCAGATAAACAGCAGGTGTGTCTCGTACAGTCAGTAGTATCCACGGTGTTTGTGTTTGCTCATCATTTAATAATATGCAAATGGGGAAAGCAGTATACATGTATATCTAGCATGTAATACTTATGTTTGCTGTCCATATAGTCTTCATCTCATGAAAGTACATGTAAACACACAACCAAAGGGAAGGCACTTTTTAAGGAAAGAACACATACTTACAGTGTAACCATGTGTCACCTACACCCATGCACTTAAAACCTGGTGTCTCATTACTTGTTCCCAAATATTTCAACTACAGTACATAAATAAATAAAAAATACTATTTATATACCATGTGTATCTTTATACTGACAATAAACATTCAGATTTTCCAATACTTTTAGTAATGTGGACATTTGTTTCCATAATGTTTGTAAAGCTGTCTCTTAAGGCATACCTGTACATTGGAAACACAAAAGCAAATACTACACTTTGCACACTCATCAGTCTGGTAACATGCACATATCTTGACAGTCATACATGGATAGCCATCCATTTCATGCAGGCCTCCCAACATATTCTCTCAAACAGACAATGATGATGTCATCCACTAAAAACTGTCCTGCAGCAGTCTAAAAGTCAGACTTGTGCTCTGGCACTTATGTTTAGTGCTGAGTTCTGTAGGTGGTGTGCCTAGTTAGGTAGGGGTTCTAGTTTCACTGCAGTCAACTGGTGCGTGTGTGTGTCTGTCTAATCAGAAGAGTATAACTGTGTATGCTGCAGTCATCAAACAATCCCATGGAGTCTCAATGTTTTGACTGTTGTACATGTGTACACATCCATTTAATTTAAGCCTCACATCTCTTAAACATCCAGTGATTATGTCATCCTGTATAAATTGTATTGCAGCATTGTAAAGGCCAGACTTGTGCCACAATGCTTGTATTAAGTACAGTGTTTCCTAGCTGGTGTACTTAGGTAAGGATTCTAATCTCATTACAGTGAAATGGTGTGTGTGTGTGTGTGTGTGTGTGCGTGTGTGTGTGTGTGTGTGTGTGTGTGTGTGTGTGTGTGTGTGTGTGTGTGTGTGTGTGTGTGTGTGTGTGAGACTGTCTAGTCAGCAAAACATGTGTGTATGCTGCAGTAATTATTACCAATATTTTGACACTTGTACATGCCTACACATCCATTTAACGTCATCTTCTCTCAAACATCCAATGATGATATTATCCACTATAAATTGTCCTGCAGCATTTCACACATCAGACTTGTGTTGTGGCACTTGCGTTAAGTACTGAGTTATCTTACTGGTGTACTTAGTTAAGCAGGGGTTATAATCTCATTGCAGTCAACTGTTATGCTTGTTCAGTTGGTTAACAATCAATATAAATTTTACACCTGCATATGAGACACTGCTGTCATCATCCTCTTCCCACCAGACACTGCTGATGTCATCACTTACAAAATGTTGCCTGACACTCTCAAAATCAAGCTTTTTCCATGACGCTAGTGTTAAATGCTGAATCCTCTAGTCAGAGTACCTTATGTAGGGGTTTTGTTCTCACTTCAGTCAACTAGTGTGTATTTGTTATTCTCAACAGATGCAGCTGATGTCATCAGTTCTAATGTGTCGCCTGACACTGTAAAAGCCAGACTTGTACTGTGGTGCTTGCATAATGTATTATGCTCTGTAAACGTTTAGGCAGGGGTTCTAGTGTCACTGCAGTCAACTGTCTATGTATTCAACAATCACTATGGTGACAATTTGTGAATGATATGTGAGTCCTCAGTTATGTCCAACCCTCTTTCAAACATCTTGTTATAGCACACAGTGATTATGTTCTCCTATGTAACATGCACTCTGACCGTACTCAAGACAAATCTCTGCTGCATCAGTAATATTAAGTTACTTTACCTACATATATAGGTGTTCTAATCTTACAGCAGGCAACTTGCCTGTTTATACATCGAACTATTACATTTGAGACAATTTTATACAGGGATGTTACTCCATATCCATGGCCTACTCTACTCACAACATCTTCTCCTCAGCATACAGTGATGCTATTGTACTCCATAAAGTGCAATGTGACAGTGTTATAGTCAGACATATGTGGTGTTGCTACTGTGACATTGCATGGCATTCATATTCTATACCTACATAGGTGTAATTTTCAAATCAGGTCCATTCTGCTGCTATGTGTATGTGTGGCTGTTGATACGTTATGGTCATTGTATAATCTTTGGGATAGCTCCTCATTTCAGTATCACTTCAGGTACCTTTCATATAGCCCCAAGGACCTTCCTTTTTCCTGTGGCCACATGACATCCTTCCTGTACAGGAGTGGAGGATGTCATCATGTTAAATATGCATATTCACATCATGAAGCAGAGTCCTTCCATGAGCCTCTGCATGCCATCTCCAGACCACTGCATGTGTGATTGTTAATTCTGTCTTGGTGGTGTGCACATGTCCCATATGGACAGTGGTGGAATGTAATGTAATCCAATAAGTATATGCTTATACACAATAGTCTCACTATTTCCCATAGTACAGATACAGGGATTTTTATTTACATGCTATAATAATGGCAATGATTTCATGTGATGTTGGCCATTAGCCTAATAATGTCTTATGACCTTATGAATGGTTGACATGTCAATTTTGCTGTCACTGACATACTGTAATGAAGTGTGGATGTATATTATGGCCTCAACAGGGTATTACAATCTGTGATGTCAGCTAATGTATAGATGGCCATTGCAGCCATTGCATTACATGCTCCTTCTATAACACCTGTACTAATATTTCCCCTGAAAACTGTTGACATGGTATGATACACTTGCATGTATACTGTTGGTTATTAGGACATGTGTTGTTGTAGTTGAGCAGATTGACCTACACAGTTCACTTTCCACAATCACAGTGACACTTGTAGTATGGCACAGGTGTGCTTGTGTCTACGTACCATCAATAAATGCTCTGTGACACACATCAATATAAATTCATTTTGGTTACATGGCAACATAAGCCTTGTCTCATACACATGCTGTTATGCAGTGAAATACACAACCAATGTAGCACATGTTTTGATACAATTGCAGCCTTGTGGTATTCATTGTATGTGCAGTTGTGTTGCTGTACCCAAGGATTATTGAGGTGGTCAGCAGCACCACTGTGTGGCTATTAGCATTTGTGTCAGGAAATGTTCTACATGAGCCACAAACAACTGATCTTTAATTTGTCCTGATATGAGTATATTCCCATAGAGGAGTGTACATCAACATGCATACTTCTGACTGTGGGAGGGGGGCATTACCTGATACATGCACGTATAGACACATCCTGACTCTCCTCATCTGTGAGATAGACCAACAAGTCATCATAGACCTTTTCTAAGAGGACACAAGTAATATCCTGATTGTTTAATGTCCTTGAGAAGATCACCAAGGGCATGCATGATGACAACAATATCATCCTGTGTAACTTTATCCAGCCAAAACATTTGACAGAAATTCACACTGAGGTATTACTGAGACATTTTTATAAGTGGCCATAAACACCTATATCATCAAGTGGGTAGACCACTAGATCACATACATGACAGATAAATATTTTGAAATGTATGAAGTAACCTATATCTAGAGTCCACTGATCAGGTCTGTACCTCAGGGCTCTGTCCTATGCCATTTCCTGTTCATTATTTAAGTCTTAGACATCAAGAATGACTTACACATCCTTTGACCAATCAGCTTTGTGGAGTACTGCAGATTGTTGATAATCATTGAATCCATGTGTGATATTAGTATAATACAGTCAGTATCAACACGCACAGTGGATTGCTGCCACAGCCATGGAGACACATGAAATGAACTGAAATAATGGGGAGATTCATTACGTTATTAAACCAATTACACAACCTAATTATACTATAGAAAGAACACTCCTATAAGCAGACCAAGTGGTCTGTTGTCTGTGTACTCCGGCAGATGGTATGCAGAACATCCACTAGCATCTGCCCACAATGGAGACTACTCCCTTGCATGTAACACAACTCCTGAGTATGTGTGGGACATCCACATCAAAGAACATGATAGTTCCATATTTCTCAGCCTTTATCATACCAGTAATTGAGTACAACTTTTCATGAACCTCACAGCACATTTTCCAGGGATGAGTTACTCAAGTGTACCACATTTGCCACAGTGAGCTCCCATCCATCTTATCAGCCATACCTAAGTATTCCCTTTGCTGCACAAACATTAGTGGTTGATGGTGCAGAACCACCATCAAGGTGTTGTACAAGATGCAAATGTGATGCATGATCCTGTGATGCACACAGTACATACACAGCAAATTGACAACATTACTGGCATGGGTTACTTTTATGACAATGTGGATTGTGTCATATATATGCCATGTACACCTTTCAACTAAACAGGGTTACTTATAGTCTCAAATACAGGTATAATAATGTCCCTCCTAACATCTTCAACAGATGTTAAAGTTTGAGGAAGGTGTGCTTGATTCCCTTCATAGATTGCTGACAAATCATAATAGATGTACAATACTTTTCTTGCAGAACTATCTATGATCACTCACAATCACATATTTTACCTCAAAGACATGGGATTACTGGTGGTGTTATTGTGATATTGTCCCTGATTGTGTGTGCTTCTGTCTACTGTTGAACATTAGTCTGTTACTATGTGTCCCACTTGGTTGAGACCTGTGCTGACATTACATTCATATTCAGTCCACTCATTTTGCACAGCTTCACAATAAGCCCCTAACCCCTATTGTATATACAGTCCCTGATATATGTCCTCTCTATTGTTCATGTTAGGATGCTTATATCACAAAGAATCTTGCATGACAGTCACATAATATACAATAACTATGCAGTCCGTACTGTATCACATCAATATGTGATTAGCGTTCATGCTACAGCTGTCTTCACTGACATGCCCTCATCTGCTTTACATTTCCATATTTCACCTGTCCTCGTCCCCTGTGTTTATTCCTACCATTCATCTGTGTGTCCCTTTACAATACACACTCTTCCCCTAACTATTTATTTATAATGCAATCTATGTACTCTTACTAGTCATTTACATAACTTTTATTCAGTATGCCCAAAACAGGTTTCCGCAATAAGCTGCACTTTATACACTTTCATGTAATGTGTTGGAACTATATACATTGTTTGTTAATAACCCTGGTAATCATTGTGGCATTCCACCTAATCCTACAGAACTAGTTTGCTGGTGTCTGTTTTGCTTTACATGGTTTCCTGGCCAGCAGCACTGTTGCTATCAACAAAATGATGCTTGTTTACATTTAAATGCAGTACATGGCATGCATATGTAATTAGAGCTGCTGCTCACAGCATATACATGTAAATTCCATGTAGGCTTCATGTTAAGCCTACGTGGAGTTTATTGAATCCCCAATGATATTTCAAAAACTGAGTTGTAACTGTGATAGTCCAACAATCTCTCCATAAATGAGCTATCCTGTTTTATAACAAGTGAATGGTCTTGTGTACCCTTACTGTAAAAATAAACATATAAAATGTACAGTTAAAACAAAAGTTATAACTTACAAATGATGAAAAAAATGATTTTCTAACTATTTCCATAACTGCCATGTTTATTCTTACATTTATTTATAAATGTGTGAATATATATATATATATATATATAAATTCAACTAATCCATAGTCCCACCAGGGGCTCCAATATCCTAGACCTGGTCATTACCAACATGGGAAATCGATGCTCCACACCTATGGTCACCCCCTCGTTGGTCATGTCTGACCATAAGCTAATCACCCTTAACATCCACATCCCACCTCCACCCCCCAGTAAGGAAACCTCCATAAAAAACTTCTCCAAAGCCATCTTCATGCTACTCAAGTCAGAAGTGACAAACTTCATGACACCCATGCAGATGGGAACTGAAAGTTCGACTGCTGAATCCTACACTAAGGCACTGTACGAGCACATCCACTCATGCATGAATCGTGCCATCCCAAATAGAACTAAGATGTTCTCCTCCAAAAAAAGGAAGCCAATCTGGTGGTCTCCTGCCATAAACAAACTTTACAACAAAAGGAAGAAACTGTTGCAGAAAAGAGGAAGATGCCAGGATGCAAAAAACTCCCTTACCAGCCTCAGTAAGAATCTGAGATCCCTCATAAAATCCTCCAGAGCTAGTTATGAAAATAAAATTGCCAAAGATTCCAAAGACAACCACAAGGCCCTCTATAACTATGTCAAGAATGTAAATTGCAATGCTCAGATCTGCTCTTAGCTACAATAGAATGGCATTAAATATAGTGATCCCAAGGGTACTGCCAATATCCTGGCAGATCAATTCAGTGCCAACTTCACCCCCGTCTCACCCCCTAAACGGCTCATCTCAATACCTGAAGATTGCCAAATTCCAGTAATAATGGCCACACAGGTAAAAAAACACACTCTAGATAGCTAAGAATACAGCACCCATGGGACCAGATGATATCCCGGGCTGTGTATTACATGAACTACAAAATGAACTGACACCTCACCTAAGTGTCATGTTTAATTATAGCCTCATTTCAGGCTTCATGCCCACTGAGTGGCACACAGCAACAGTTATCCCAGTCCACAAGGGGGATCTACCTTGGATCCTGGGAACTACTGCCCCATCAGTCTGACGAGCCTGATCTGCAAGGCCATGAAACATATTATCATGGAAATTATAAACAAAGATATTGGCAACCATCAAACACTAGACCCCACCCAGTTTGGGTTCATGAAGGTGTTAATCTTGCCTCCTGAACCTGATTGACTTCTTCAAATCAGTCTCCAGGGCCGTGGATGATGGTAAGGAGGTCCACACAGCCTATCTGGACCTCGCCAAGGCCTTTGACACCACCCCCCTTTCTGGAATCATAGATAGACTTACTATGCTGGGTATTAATCCCTGCATCACTCGATGGGTTGCCAACTGACTTACTGACAGAACCCACACTGTAAAAGTAGCTGACTCCAAATCCAGCTCCGGACAAGTGACAAGTGGAGTACCTCAGAGTTCAGGCCTGGGACTGCTCTTGTTTGGCATCTACTACTCTGAAGTACAGGCCAACACTAAGGGACTCTGGCTAACAAAGTTCGCAGATGACTGCAAACTGGTAGCCATCAGTGAATCCCCAAATGATGTGGATACTCTTCAAAAGGGCCTTACAGAAACAGATGCTTGGTGCCAGAGCCATGGGCTCAGGCTCATTGCCAAGAAATGTATATTTATCCCCTTTGGGATAAAACATGTACCCATGAATTACCACATGGGTGGCAGTATACTAAACGCCAAAAGTGTGATAAGAGACTTAGGGACACAAGTGGACAGTGGTCTCACCTTTGATAACCACATCGCCACAACAGCCAGGAAATCCTTCTGTGTGGCACACCTCATCACTAAGGGCTTTTCATCCAGGAAAAAGGAGGTCATTGTCCCACTGTACTCATCCCTCATTATACCAATTATAGAATTCAATGCCCTGTTTGGTATGTACCTCTCAAGATATCTGCAACAACTGGAAAGGCCACAGAAATACCTCACTAATAGAATCACAGGATTAAAGCAGATGCCCCATGCTGACCACCTTAAAAAACTTCAGCTATACTCTGTCACATATCGTCTACTCAGAGGTGAACTCTGCTTAACATACAAGGCCATGTCAAACCCAGAGCTGTTGGGCATGCTACACTACACGCTCCAGGGATCTAAACCTTGTCATCACAATAAACAAAACATGCTGGAGAGATAGATTCTTGACCCAGTGACTCCCCAGACTCTGGAATAGACTGCCCATACATGTCAAGGAGAGTGCCTCTTTGGCCCTCTTCAAAAGGAAACTTGACGATTGGATGGGAGAAAGGAAATTCCTCCAGAGGATCACGTCAGTTGCCTGCTAGACAGGGGTCCAGGGAAGTAAATAGTGTGGGAAGAAATAGCCAGGGAATTGTTATGGCTAGGCTTGTATAGGCCCTAGGAACCTATGAACCTATAAATCGAGACTAATAGACGAGGTGAACTTCTTGAGTTCAGAAAGTCCTATTTTGTTTAAAAAGCTTTAAAGTATTTTATAAGCCTTAAAAATTATTTATCAAGCCAAGTATTAAAAAGTGAGGATGGATTATACTCAACAGTAAAGAAACATCTGCCCCACAGCATATGTCATACATGTAACTAAGTGTTACCATTTTTTTCCAGACATTTAAAGTACCAGTACAATTTTGGGAGATTGAACCATCCACAATTCTTAGGAGCAGATAGTTTATGACATAGCATCCTAATACATTTTGAAAACTATACAAATTTACAAATATTATTATGTACATTATGAGAAATTTATAAAGAAGTATACATTGAGGAAATATTCATTGAAAACATTTCTGTTTTTATTTTAAAAGAAACATGAGTCTTCTTTCTGATTAAATCATATTACATTATGCAGAACAGTTTGACAATGATGATGTGATAAACATAATTGTTTTAGTTAGATGAAATTACTAAACATGTGAGATTAGTTGCATTTTGATGTTTTATAAGTCATAACATATAGGTTAAATACATCAGCATAAGAATGCACATCAAGAAGGTAAAAATTTACTATATGAATATTTGAAACTGTAGGTTGAAGTCTTCAAGAAGCATCAATAGCAGATGAACTATTAGGAGGAATATGCTGGGAAGATTGTCAATAGATATCCCCTGGGATTCAGTAAATTCTGCCTAGGGTTTGTGCAAAGTTTACATAGAGTTTACATGTACGCACAATGATGCATGGCGAACAGCAGTACTCAATGCATATTCATGCTGCGTACCACATTTAAGCATAAATAAGCATAGTTAGTGGCTGGCAACAGTATTGATGGCCAGGATACCATGCAAGCCAACACGCATAGCAATCTTGCTTAAGTTAGAGCACAGAAGGTCCCAGTTTTGCATGGAATGCCATGATGATCACCAGGGCTTAAAAGATAATAGTTTCCATAGCTCTCAATCTCTTTGTGCAAGACATCTGGACAAAGCCCAACATAATGGGAGGACAATGACCCAGCAATAGGGACATACTTGACATATTTTATCTTTGGAAATGTGCTAGAATAACAAGGGGTTTGTGTTAAGATACATTTTCTGAAGGATTTGAAGTCTGAAACTCAAATTTAAATACTTATTGAGTCACATCAGTCCTGAGATCATCACAGTGATATGGCAGAAAACCACAAATTTGAGAAGGAACACACCAAAAAGATATATAAGGCAGAAATCTGGACATTCTGTGAAAATCTGGACAGTTGAAAGGTATGATAGTTATGTATATGGTCCAAACACAGTACAGGACAGTGTATACAGTGTAGAGTATTGTGAAATCACATTCCTGTCATTCTGTACTGAAGTTGTGTAAATGATCTGTAGGGGTACATGGACTGCCACATAAAATAAACACTACGGGGAAGTGTGTGTATTTAATAGGGACACAGAAATAAATTGTAGAACTGAATACAGGTAAGAGGACAGGTAAAACAACCTTATGTATAGCAGATAAGGGCATGTCAAAGGAAGACAGTTGTAGCAGCAATACCAATGACATATCAGTGTGGTACAGTAGGGACTGCACAGTGAAAATGTACACATTGTGACTGTCACATGTGGTGACATAATAATGGGGAAGATGTCTGTGTGACATAAGCATCCTTACATGAACAATGCACTGGACATCTAACAGGGATGTTATATGCAATTAGGGTAGGGTGCATATTGTGAAGCTGTGCAAACTGATTTGCCTGAACATGAGTGTAATGTCAGAGAGGTCTCCAGCAAGTGGGACACAGGTAAAGCTTCATAGTCAACATTAAAAGAAGCAAGCGCAATCATGGACAATATCAGAATAATACAATCAGTAAACCCCATGTCTCTGACATAACACATGTGATTTAGAGTGATCAGAGATGACTCTACACGAACAAACTTATAAAACAATTATGACATGTCTGCACTCTATGAGGGTAATCTTGCGCTATGTCCTGGCAGCCCAACATCTGTTGGAGGTGTTAGGAGGGACACTGCTATACCTGTATGTTACATTATGATCAATACAGGCTAGTTGAATGGTGTACATGACATATGCATATATATCCCCAAATGACTGCAGTGTGAATAGCACCCCTATCCATCTAAGTGCACAGACTACAGAACTCTGCATTTAAGGCAAGCACCACAGCTCAACTGAGCATCTCTCAGATAACACTTTATAGCTGATTACATCAGCAGTGTCTGATGAGGAGAATATGGCAATTACTGTGTCCCTCATGCTGGTGTAAAAGATTGTCTGCAATGTCAAGCAAGTGCACACACACACACACACACACACACACACACACACACACACACACACACACACACACACACACACACACACACACACACACATCCTAGTTGATTGCAGCAAGAGCAGTACCCCCAACCTAAGTACACAGAATACAGAACTCAGTACTTTACACAAGCTCCACATCCCAAGTCTGACCATTACAAGACTGCAGGTTAACTTATAGTCTATGACATCAGCAGGACATGTTGGAGACAAGATGTTGGGAGGCCTGCTTGAAATGGATGTGCAGGCATGTGCAAGTATCAAAACATTGTCAATTCATGGTATTGGAGTTGTAACTGCAGGATACACACTTCTGCTCTTCTGGCTCGATACACACACACACACGCACACACACACACACACACACACACACACACACACACACACACACACACACACACACACACACACACACAGTTGACTGCAGTGAGAACAGAACCCCTGCCTATCTACGGTATACAGATTATAGAACTCTGTACATTACCCAAGTGCCTCTACACAACTCTGACTTATACAACACTGCAAGTCAACTTATAGTGTATGACATCAGCAGGGTATGTTGGAGACAAGATGTTGGGAGGCCTGCAGGAAATAGATTTGTAGGCATGGCCAAGTATCAAAACACTGTCAGTTCATGGGATTGTAGTGATAACTGTAGGAGACACACTTCTACTCTTCTGAATAGACACACACACACACACACACACACACACACACACACACACACACACACACACACACACACACACACACACACACACGCACACTTGACTGCAGTGAAAACAGAACCCCTACCTGTCTAAGTACACAGACAACAGAACTCAATATTTTATGTAAGTGCCACGGCACAAGTCCAACTTTTAAAAAAGACTACTGGTCAGCTTATAGTGTGTGACATCAGCAGGGCTTGTTGGGGAGATGATGTTGAGAGGCCTGCATGAAATGGTTGTGTAGGAATGTGCAAAACCAGTCCATGGGATTGGTATGGTAACTGTAGGATACACACTTCTATTCTTCTAGCTAGGCACACACACACACACACACACACACACACACACACACACACACACACACACACACACACACACACACACACACACACACACACACACACACAGTTGACTACAGTGAGAATAGACCCCCTACCTAAATACACTGACTACAGAACTCACTACTTTATGTAAGTGCCATGGCACAAATCTGATTTTTATACGCTGCAGGACAATTTATTGTGTATTACATCAGTACTGGATGTAGGAGAGATGATGGAGGCCTGCATAGGTTATAGCTTCATAGGTTCCTAGGAGGGTACTAAGCTAACAGCCTAGGGCCTTTACAAGCCTATCTTTGCAAAATCCAAAGTATCCCCATTGAGCATAGTTAGATGGTTGTTGTTAGCTGGGTGATTATATAATCAGTACCAACTGGCCTCTCCATGAGGGACATAGATGCCACCCCAGAGGTGAATTTATAATCACCCATCCAGTTGTCAGATTGGAGCTTGAATAGGGTCACTGAGAAGTACTGCTTCACATGTAGTGGGAGTCTAATACACAGGAATGTCAATCACTGTGAGATACATATGTTTCTGTATTATGTTCTACTTATGTAATGGGCTAGGTTAAGATCCCTGAAGCAAGTTATTGTTGTCCTATTTGATTTGTGAATATCCACAATTTACATTAGGGCAGGGTACTAGACTTCTCTGTAGGCCAGGCACAGGTCATCTCTCATCACCCTGTATGATACTGACTACAGTGACAGGGCTTTCTTTTTTTCCATATATGTCATATTAGAAAGGCCCTGGATTCTCATGGTCAGAAACCTCTGTGGTCTCTCCACTTGCTACAGGTCTCTGGTGAGGTACCTAGAGAAGGGATCATTGTATCCAATGAGCAGTCTGATAAGGATCAAGAACAGAGGAACTATGACCTCCATGAACTTGGATACGATGCCCTTAGTTATGAGGTGGGCAATGTAGAATGTGAGTCTTACCATTATAGACACATAGTGATTGAAATTTAAATTGCTATCAACCTGTGTTCTCAAATCTTGCACCACTGACTTAGAGTTTAGAGGCATGTTATGTATAACATAGTTAGCCGGGCTACTTTTTTGCCAAAGGGGACAATGAGGCATTTTCATGCATTAAGATTCTGTCCATGAGTTTGGGACAAATCATTTATCTGTCAGGCCTTTCTGTAATATGTTTACATTGTTGAGGGGCTTTAAATGATTGTGCTCAGTTGACAGTCATCTGCAAACTTGGTAAGCCATAGGCCATCTATCTTCACCTGGACTTCAGAGATTCTGATGTAGTCTCATGGACTTTGAGATGAAAGTGCTAAATAAAATCTACTTGTGTGGTCCTCATCCCCCATGCTGTCATTTTTTGTGGTATTTCAGACTTCAGACAAATAGTTTCCAAGTAATAGAGGGCTCAGCACAGATCCTTGTGGTACTCCACTGGTAACTGGTTTACTGGTGAAGGTGGACTCCCCAACTTCTACAGTGTGCATTTTGTTGGTGAGCCAGTTGACTACCCATTTAGTAATGCATGGGTTAATCCCCAGATGGGAGAGTTTCTCTATGATACCAAAATGGGAGATTGTGTCAAAAGGTTTTGGCTAAATAAAGATAGGTGGTATGTCCTGTTTTCCCTCATCCAGGGCTTTGAGGACATTATCAAAGAAGTACAATAGCTTCAATAAGCAATATCTACCCTTGACAAAACCAATATGGGTTGAGTCAAATATGTTGAAGGTCACATATATCCCTGTGGATAAGTTCCATGATGAATCTTTCCATGTCCTTGCAGATAAAGTTGGTTAGGCTTATGAGTCAATAGTTGGGTCAGGGTCAGTTGATGGATGTGTATGTATGTTCAACTGTGAAGATATTTCTAGTTCTGCATATTACCAGATTGACATGCATGGCATTTCACATATTTGATACTAATGTATGTAATAAAGTTGATATATTTGTGAAAAAGTACTGGTGACACCAGGATTCCAGTGCATGAGGAGAGGCAACATATGTCTACATTGCAAACTTGTGACATGTTTTTCAGTTTGTTAAGTTTCTAAATGTAGTTTATTGGCAGAAAGAGTAAAATGGACAGTAAACAGCAGTAATACATGCTATAGTTGCCTTTCCATAGTGCAACAGTGAGCAACAGGTTTGTGTGATGGTTGGCAAAGTGTTTGTGCATGCAAGATACACATTTCCATTAAGTTTTCCCTGTTTAAGTGTAGTTAAGCAGTGCACAAATATGAGTTGCATTGCTAAAATCTTGAGAGTTAGTACTGAGTGTATGAAACAAACTTGCTGCTTAGCTGACTCTGAGGCAGCAGGTGTAAATGAGCTGACATTTCTTTTTGAGCCCACATGATACCGGGTTCAAATCCAGGTGAATCTAAAACTTTTAAATAATAATGCAATGATATTTAGCATGTATTACTGTGTGTTGGCATTGCATGGAGATAACTGAGGAATTACAGAGCCATTCACCATCACTTGGCATTGCTGTGCAAATGAAACTCCACACAAACACAGAGGCAAAAAAGTGAAGGGATCCATTGCTTTTTCTGCTACTTATGTGTGTTGTGTGCGATTCTATTTTATGACCAAATTATAGATGTTAAAATGGCTTAGATAGGAAAGTGGTGAAATGGAGAGCAAGCAAGTGGAAGAAAAAAAGGGAAAGCAATGTAGGAATGTGCAGACGGGAAGTATATAAGAACCATAGCTATTCATTTCTTCAACAGAAAAAAAACTAATATGGGCAGAATATTAGCTAAATTTGGACTATCACCGCCAGTGAGAAGGGTGACAAAAGCATAATCATGGTATATAGCCAACTGGATTGAATCAAGTGTGTCAAGAAGACACGTGAGAAATGGAAAGCTATGCATGGGACTTTTTTTTTCTGGGACAGGTTCCCATTTTTCTTTTTTTAATTCAGTAAGAGAGGAATACTCAGTAAGGGACGTAAGAATTTCTGGGTCAGGCAATATGAGTAGATGAGGAAACAAATGCAAACAAACAAACAAGCCAAGAAGCAGTGATGGTAAGGGACACAAAAGATTGGGGGACACCATGATTGGGATGAGGGAGGGGATACCACAGGCCCATTACCCTTCAAACATGGAGACAGTGAGAATTGGGTCCTCACCCACTGGACTGTCAACACTGTCTCCTTACTCTACTGGTGGTTGCAATGCTTGACAGCTTTTTCTCTTATGGGCTATGAGGGAGAGCAGCCTCTTTATCCAGTGTAAGCATACAACAATGGTGCAGTGCATGACCCTATGCACCAACCTTGGCATCTCCCAGCAGTTGATGAAATCACCGCCTCTGCCACTGCTGCTGGAGGGTACCACCGCACCAGCTGCAAGGGCAGTACTATCTGAGGGGGCATAAATATCATGACAACTTCACCCCGCTGTCCCCCATCAGTAAATCAGGACATCCCCAGTACCTGTCCCCTCACCTTATCTCTAGGGAGCAGGTCATCACTGCCCTCTCAAAGGCACAAAATACAGCCTCCATGGGACCTGCTAACATCCCAGGCTGCATGCTACATGAACTCAGGCCTGAACTAGCAGCACCATTAGGTGCCCTATTCACCCAAAGCCTAAGTACCAGCTTCTTCCCAGCTGAGTGGAGGACAGCCACTGTCATCCCTTTGCAAAAAGGTGGAGCATTGACCAATCTGGGAAATTATAGACGCATCAGCCTAACTAGCCTGATCTTCAAGGCTATGAAATGGATTATCATAAACCTCATTAACAAGGGCATTGGCAACCTGCAAACACTTGATCCCACACAGTTTACCTTCATCAAGGGGAGGTCATGTCTGTTAAATTTGGTCAACTTCTTTGAGACAGTCACCAAAGCCATGGACGAGGGGAAGACGGTGCACACCACCTACCTTGACCTAGCCAAAGTCTTTGACAGTATTCCCCACACAGGTATAAAAGATAAAGTCTCTGAACTAGGAGTCAATCCATATGTTACCAGATGAGTAACAAACTGGCTCACTTATAGAAAATACCTAGTCAAAATAGGGAAAGCCACCTCAAGTAGTAGACCAGTAACAAGCGGCATACCCCAGGGATCAGTCCTGGGGCCTCTGTTATTTGGGATATACTTTTCTGAGGTACAGGCAAAAACCAATGGACTATGGCTGACCAAGTTTGCAGATGATTGCAAACTGGGCACTGTCATCAATTCCCCTAGTGATGTAGACATCCTCCAAGAGGGTCTCACCTAAACAAATGACTGGTGCCAGAAACATGGCCTCAAGCTGAATACTAAAAAAATGCATCATCATCCCATTTGGGGAGAGTGATATCCCCACAAATTATCACATTAATAACATCTGAAGCATGCAATCAGTTGTGAGGGATTTGGGCATCCAGGTTGAAAGCAACCTGACTTTTTACCAGCATGTTACTTCCTTTGTATGGAAAGCTTTCTACATGGTCCACCTTATAAGTAAGGGTATCTCATCCAGGGAAAAGGAGGTCATAATATCCCTGTATTCTTCCCTTATAAGGCCCATTATTAAGTACAGCACCACTTTTGGCATGTACCTCACAAAGCACATGCAGCAGCTGGATAGACCACAGAGGGTCCTCACCATGAGAATCCAAGGTCTTAAACATCTATCCTACACTGACTGGCTAACAGCCCTGTCCTTCTACTCAGTTTCCTACAGACTCCTCAGTCGTGACCTCAGTCTGGCATACAAAGCAATCTCAGACCTTGCCTTAGTGGGACTGCTGCATATCTGCAAGTCAAGCTCCACTCGAGTAACCTGCAAGCACAATCTCAACCTGGTCTGTGACATTAATAGGACCTGTTGGCAAGACAAATTTTTGTCCCAGAGATTCCCACATCTGAGGAATAGACTCCCTCTCTACGTCAAGCAGAGTACCTCATTATTCCTTTTTAAGTGCAACCTGGATAACTGGATGGGAAACAGAAAATACACCCATGGGATTCCACCTGTGTCCCTGCTGGACTGGGGGCATCAGGTGCTGACTTGGATAAACATGGGCTAAACTCTTGGCTAGGCTTTTAAGAGCCTCGGGACCAATAGCTTAGTAACTTCCTATGATCCTATGATCTATGACCAGACACATTGTTTTTGCCATTGTTGCCTCACAGCAAGAGGTTCTCCCATTCGATTCCCGGCTGGAGTGTGAGGAGTGCCTTCTGTGTGGAGTCTGTATGTCCTCCCTGTGGTTGGGTGGGCATTTGAAAGACATGCATAAATGGGCGTGCCCTTCATTAAAGGTTGAATGTCAAGCTGGCACCTTGGCGTTCGTGAAAATCTACTGCCAATCATTAGCGGACCGGAGTTCCGCTGTGGCGACCCCTAACCAGGAAAAGCCAAAAGACAAACAAACAACACTGATAAAACTGATTTTTACAATGTAGGATTCAAACCTAGGCTTAAAAGACTAAGCATTTTCTTCAACATAATTGATTTTCCATCTTTTCCATTTTTGCCACAGAAGTGCTTCTCAGACACACTCAGGAATCATTCATAAATACAGGTGACAGTTTGAGTTGTTACAAATGCATGTGTGTGACCTGACAATATTCTTGTATATAGATCCAGTTGGGTATGTATGTTATGTAATTGTAAAGTCCTTGCAAGTCAAGATTGCAGAAATTATACCTACAGAAATATAGTATACCTTCAGTTATACATCTTAAAACACAATAACTGTGTCTTAAACCTCATATGTATAATTCATGTCAGCTCAACTATCTATAGTGTTTTAAGTGAGCCAGAATATAATGGGAAGTGGAATAACAGTAAACAATGCATGAAATATCCTGCATTAGAACCCAGGACCATGTGTATGACAGTTCTACACTTAGGCCTGTTGACACAAGAATGTTGAAATGGCACTTACCTATTTTTCAGTTTATTGCTATAAACTGCTCTGTCACAAGAGTAAAAATAGGTTCAACACTAGATCCCAGGACCATCTGTACTCTAGCCCTACACTTACACCTGCTGCTACATGAGTAGATACATGACAGTTACATGACATTTCCATAATTTCTTACTCATTTTTAAGTTCTCTGTGTTAACTGCTTCACAATGCCACTTAGCATGTTTGTGTGGTTCCCAGCAGAATTAATTAAATATATTTGTTTTCAACTATTGGCTATCTGAGTCCTGTCTGCAGTTGCAGGAGAACCTTGTGAACCGCTGTGCAATGCAACTAAGTGAAGTTGCACTATGCAAAGCAAAAGATACAATAATGTATTGTTTTTGACCTTTACACTCTTACATAAGCCCTTTCTACAGATGTTCTGCAGGTGTTCTGTCGGCTTCCTCTGTGGCCCACTAGTCCAGTCTGTGCACTGCTAAGCATCATGCAAACAAGATAAGCACAGCCAAACCTGACATAAATTTTTCTTCATTTCACTTATTTGGGCTAAAGCTCTGTACCATGCAGACACTGGCATTAAAATAAATTAAATAGCAGGAGAAAGCAGGTGAAATAAAAAAAAACACAGTGTATAAAATAAACATTACAGAATGTTTGTTAATACACATGACATATTTCTACATAGGTCTGAATTTGAACTCTCACTCCTATGATCTTTCATAACACAGTAAAGGTACCTTATTTCTTTTTGTCACACAAAGAGCTTTGCAGCAGGAAATGAAATTTAAAAGGGAAAAATAGTTTAAATGAAGAAAAGCAATCTATAAAATAAACACTAGGAAATGTGTGTTGGTACACATGAAATATTTCTACATAGGTCTGGATTTCAACTCTCAGTTCAATGAGCCTTCAGAACACAGTAAGGGTGCCTCATCTCCCTTTGCCACACAAATAAATTTGGAGCAGGGAACTGAAATCTTTCTGCATACAACCAACTGCAACATAATCCACAGTACTAACAAACCATATAACAATTATTTGTACAAGTATTAATTTTGGATGTGGTGCACTGAGTGATTACAAAACCATTTATGACTATTGCTTGTTTAATGCAGCTCTGTCTTACTCTATGTTTGTTGCACATTCTTGTCTTATCTCATCAGTAATCTGAGACATAAAGTTCATAAGGCATTCTTTATCCTTATCCTTAAAATGTGTTAGAATATTACATGGCAATAATATACAGTTGTCAACAAATTAAGGGGTTGGTTGGATGTTAATGAACAGAACTTGTGAATTGTGTGCTACTTACTTACATTTCCAACCTTCATAAAATTATATACATTTTGTAAATCTAACCTGACACACCCACCGGAAGTAGATTAATCTGGATTGCTGTTGTTTTCCTACTCCCTAAGAGAAATAATCCACAGTTGCAATCCATTAGCAACAAACACTAAGGGACTGGCTGCACTATGTTTCAATCTCCTACACAGTGCCAAGTATTTGGGATTCAGCAATTCTAATGAGTTCACATCTCATTTTCATCTTCACGATGCCGACATCCCTGAATAAACATCATAAATAGGCAACCATGTATCTAGGGAACCTGAAGATGAGGAGACTTGTTTATGTGGAAAACACAGAAAATTGGCTAATATTTTGTGATATATCTGCACAGACGATTACTGATCTTAAAAGGTATGCTTGCATTTTTCAGCTATATACTGCATATCTTGACATGTCATTCAGAGAAATCTGTTTAATATTTATATATATATATATATATATATATATATATATATATTGTATACTGATGGCATGAACATGTTTGACAGGGAATTTCACAGGTATACATGATTGGGAATACCTTAAAATGGAATGCTCTGTGTAAAATCTATAGACATGTTTCAGGAACATTTAATTTTTTAGCACTTTTAGCATCTTAATGATAGTTTGTTAGCAAAATGAGTAATGTGCCTGTTCTTTTGGGATGGGAGAGCAAAGCTGCATTTCTGTTATGACATAAAGAAGGATATGTTTCTATTGTTACTCTCTCTTTTTTGGCATCTAGCCTGTTGTTCATATTTCAAATTTCTACACTGTTTTATGTTTCTCCAGTGGGTAATACTGAAATGCTAACTTTTCTGTTTTATCTGAGAACAATTATTTTGTAGCTACTGTATGTGATATGTATGTGTATTACCCTTCTGTTGTGTTTTAGGACACTTAGGACTATGGCAGCTGGGCATTTCAATCCCCAAAAAAACACCCTTCAGTGACGCTGAAAATCAGGTCATTGTGGAAACTTTTATGAGACATGATGCCTTTCTGCTTGAGAAGGGACATGAAGATATGTCAGGCAGAATGTACATTTGGCATCAGATAGCTGCAGATGTGAATTCAGAAGGTGGATACAGCATGATATATGATAAGATGTGCCATAGGGTCATTGACAGGATCTTATCTGTACAGAGGAAAGCAGCTGCGGTGGCCTGTGATTGGATGGGTACAAGTGGGTCTGCTACAGACCAACCATTAACAGCAAATGAAGAGTTCCTGTCCATTGTCAGGTATACAAACAGCTCCCAGGAAAGTGCAAAGCAGCATGTCCTTGACATTGGTAATTCTATTTCCGGGACAGCAAGTATGTCCCAGGAGGTGCTTCCTATTAAGATTTTGTATCTCAACTGTTACATACTGTTGTATAGTAAAATATTTACATCAATACTCTAGTTCTGTTTAATAAGAAATTGGTAGGGGGGGTGAAGATTGCTACAGTTACCAACACATTCTGATTGACTACACATGGGTCTTAGGCTGGGCATGTCATCCAAGTTCTTGTTGAAAGTATAGTTAATGGACATATAAAAGCAAAATGTTTAACCCCCCCCCATGTTATTGGTAATTGTGGTGATGTTGTCCTTACATTTTGCGTAACTTCTTCCAGGACCTTCTGGCATAGGGAGCATACCATCATCTGAACATGCTAAGACAAACATTTTTATGGCAGTACTGATGAGCAGTTCAAAGAAATATTTTAGTTGGTGATGTTGATGTCTGGACTGTTGTGTGTATTGCTGTATTGTCTAATAGTGGCACCAATGTTATTTTGTTACCATATAGTGGACTATAGTAGCTTAAGTGTTAATTTTTTCCTATGTTTGTTGCTTATTATCACAGATGATCCTGACAGTGGAAATGTGGGACTTCTACCACCTGATGTCAGAATATCAGCAGACTCTGATGATGATGGTGGCAAAACAAAGGCACAGTCAGGGGGTGCAAAGATTTAATCTGACACTGAGGATGACATGCAGCCATCCCCTGAAATTCCATCAGATAAAGCCAGCAGGCCTATACCTACCCATTTCAATGATCCCTCAGATATTGGATAGGTGTAGGGTAAGACAATCAATCAGGCAAGTTTAGTTACCGTAGCTTCAGTGCCTGTTGACTCTGGCCATAGCCAAAAATGTGGATGAGATTCAATGCAGGAGGGTTGTTAGGGTGCTCTGAGGAGGCCTGCTGTCCATCCTCCACTTGATCCAGGTGTCTCATTCCTTGCCACTCAATGTATGTTTAGGGCTGCAATGGAGGAACAGGCATGTCCCCATAGGTCCTACAGAGAAATGCTTAGGGTTGTAGATGTGACATAGGCTGACATTCATGACTGCCTCCACTATGATGCTAATTCAATGGATTGGATGAATGACAAGTTGGAATGGGTAGTGTCTGTGATGGAACATCTGCTTGGAGGGGGAAGGCATCCTCATGGGCATAGGTCAGCCACATCATCTGCTATTAACCAATGTGGCCATGCCTGATCATGCTCCCATAGTGGCAGTACTTCAACTGCTCCATCAGTGTTTAGGCTGCCCACACCCAGATGTGACAGGCCATGGAGTCATGGTCCTGGGTGTCTTCATGAGGGGAGCTCATCCAGCAGATATCAGTCACATTCAGGTAGCAACAGTAAATCGTACCATGGACATGGATGTGCCAGTACAACTCCTGACAGAGCCGGTTCTCATGGTTGGGTATGATAATGATGAACTGCCACCTCTGCCATGCCTGGCTCACACCTGTCCAACATACCAAGATGAAGAGCTAGCAGAGAGCTTGACTGAGTTCATGCAGACACTCACACAAAAATTTCACTTAGAGGACCAACACAGACACAAACACAACAGTTACATTGTTCATTCATGAAGCTTAAAACTCACTTTGTCTCACTGGCCATTTGTTAATTTATCTGAGTGTCTACCTTTTTCTCTTTCTTACCCACACACACTCACTGACCTTTGTGCCAGCCTAATCTTCCAGCCCCTCCCCCTACACACACACAACCAACACCCTGTGCAAAGTGATGATAACTGTGCCATATACCTGTTTTCTATCTTTTGGATTCAGGGATATATATACGTTTTGTGCCTGATGCTCAGGGTCCCTAGCTGACGTACTGCTTACTATATCTGGATTTGTGATATTTGGTAATTGTACCTTTGACGTATATTGGCTGTAGGAAGTTGACAATTGATAGCTTCAAACATTTCTATCTTTATTGTTAATGATCTTATGAAGGTTGTGAAGTCTGAATTTGAAATGTGTCTCATTAGTTTCTAACTTCTCTCTTTAATGATTTTCCATATAAACATAGTGCTAAATTGAGGGCATGCAGTGACCATCACTACTTTTGAGAACTATGACTGTTTGAATCTTTGATGTCTGAGGTCTACTATTTATTATTATGTATTACTTAACATTTATTTTACCAGGATAAGTCCAACTGGACATCATATGTCCTTTTTTCAGTGGAGTCCTGGGGAGAAAAGCTCCAAAGAAATAACAGTGTACATACATGCTTTAGATAACAATAAAACTGGCATACAAGATAAGAGAAACACTGAAATACAAAAAACAATTATGTAAAATAATAAGATACTCAGGAGTAGTACCATTATTTACAATATATACAAAAAGTACATTTCAGGTGAGAGTATAGTTGTCAGAAAAATGTGTATTTGAATATATGAGAAATGCTAGTTTAAAAGTAAAGTAGTATATAATGCATTTTATTCTATTAATCATATAACAGTACAGATTAATTCATATGTGAATGTAAGTAGTTTTGAAACTGCAGTGTGGCTTGAAGCAAAGCTGATCCTTGACCCTGGCAGAATGCTAGCTTAGCAAGTTTTAATGTTTATGCTTTTCACAAGTGATTATCTGCTGGGTCAGGAAATTAAATGTGTGAAATAATGAAATCTTCTGCTCTTTCCTGTTGGAATGATTTGGCCTTGTATATGTGTTACTGAGATAGCACACAACTGTGTGAGAAAGTGTAACAGAGAACAAAGATGTGTATTAAAAGACTGAAGCTGCTATTGTATTCGAACTGATATGAAACCTTGAAGAAGTAACTTTACAGAAAGACATTATGTCTGACCAGCTGGATAGCAAGGCCATATTGTATCTAGAGGAAAAGTTTTTTTTAAATATACAGCATCAACAGTTTTATGAATAGAGGACTGTAAGCTAAAGTGATGTAGATGCCCTGTGACATATCACATCAGTAAGGTGGGTATAGCTTAAATGTTAAACCTATATAAAATTGTGTGCTTCCTGTTTCATGTCAGACAAAATTCGGTACTTGTACGTTTTTTGCCTCCTGGTGTACACTAGTAAACTTTTTAACCTGAACCTCCTGTGTATTGAAATTTTATTTTATTTAACAGTTTGGTCCTTCGCAGATGGAATTCCCTTGGTAATCCACAGATCAGAGCGTATCGGTGGTGAATACTGCGCAGGAGAAGTTACTGAAATGGTTCTTCTTGAGTGAAAAGACCTCCGACTGAATTGTCGTGTAAAGAGGCTGGCCACTTTCTGATCTGTGGCCGAAAAGCGGAACTTGGACTTTCTCAATAACAGAGGCTCAGGTAGGAAGAATTTGCCTTTTTTCTGTTTTAGATCAGGGACTAGGTTACAGTATATTGTTGTCAAGATTTGTTTTGCAGATCAGGGACAAAAGGAAGTACTGTATATTTGGTCATAGATCAGGGTAACAGAATAAGGTAGGCAGTTATTCTAGATAAACTGTGAACAGGAACTGAGAACTTGATATCACGTGATAAAAAAAAAGGGTTACGTAACATTTTTCTTTGACATGGGTAATCAGTGCACTAAAACATCGCGAGATCTGCCCCTAACTGAAGACGCAAAATACATGCAATTACAACGTTCTGATAACGTTAGATATTAAACGAAATGGGTTAATAAATATGAATTTGATGGTAAACTAGATAAAACTTCACTAGTTAAACTCCTTAAACAGCTCAAATCTGATGTGGAAGGTCAGGCAAAAAAGCAACACCAATTAGGCATTCCTCAGGCACATAGGTGGATTGAGGAAGCAAATCGTAGAGAGCAGAAGCTGAAAAATTCGAAAACATTATTTTTAGACAAAGAGGATAATAACTTGTTAATAGCAACAGCTCCTCCTCCTCCTCCCTTGCCCCCTCCCTTACAGTTTTCAGGATATGAAGCGAGTGGACAGGCTGGTCCGCCTCCGCGTTATCCTGAAGTTTCAGCAAGACTACAACCATTTGTTAGAAATCCTATTGAAACTAGGTCCCGAACACGTAAAACACATAGGGACACATAATCATACCAAATAGAGAGAAATTTACAGGATGAGAGTGAGGAAGAAATATGCCCACTTATAGAAGTTCCAAATCCTCAGGCAGGACAGGAAGGGCAGGACCCAACACTCTTAGTATATAGACCATGGACACCGGAAGATATCTGGAAGGCTACTGAGGGAATCCCCCATCCAAAAGTTAATTTTACGAAATTTTTAGAAGATTTACAAGGCATGAGGTTGAGTTACCACTTGAATGGGGAAGAAGTAGAAAAAGTAGTAAGACAAATTATAGGTCCAGATTGGCACATGATTTGTGGCAACTGGAATCCTCGTAATGCAGAATTTAAACCACTCCCACATAGTGACACAGAGTTAGACAATAGAGTGAAAGGTCTGACAGACCGAATCTCTGAGAAATGGAAACCTAGAGCAGACTGGACTTGCATTAATCAATGCATACAACAGGAAAATGAGACAATAGATGGGTATTATGCTAGATTATTAGAATGTTTTAATAATCATAGCGGTATGTCGGTTCCTGAGAACCAAATGAATGATTCCTCATATGAACAACAATTAAAAAAATGCATTTTTGAAAGGTTGCATTGCACCTATTAGTAGCTTCATTACGAAGCATATGATAGACCATCGAACAGGGAGGCTACAAGCCTTACTCGAATACGCTAGACATGCTGAAAGACACTTTAATAGTAAAAAGAAAAAGAAGGCGCAATTCTTCACTGCTGAAGACGGAGCTGAAGTATTTGTATTACAGTCAGGTAAAAAGGGCAAGAAGAATGCCCAGGGAAACAAACTGTCTGACAAACGATCAGAAGATTTTGAAGAGAGGAAAAAGAGAGGTGAATGCTTCAAGTGCGGGAAAAAGGGACATCTAGCAAGGGATTGTAGGAAAAACAAAAAGGTAATTACAGAAGATAAGGGAGATGAGGACTGACTATATGATAGTGAAGATACATCATGTGAAAGTCAGAAATCATCAAGAAAAGTTACTAAACAGAAAACGAATGTAAATGTGATAGAAGGAGTAGAGGAAGTGCAAGTAGATATGGAGAATGAAGAAAGTGAAATTTTGGACTTAGCATTATTGAGCTTAGAGCTCTACTTAGCAGATAAGAAACCGGAAGTTACACTTCTGGTGGAGGGAAGGGAAGTCAAATTCCTGTGTGACTCAGGAGCGTCACAGACTTTGATACACCCCTCCAAGTTACCAGAACATTCTGAATCACCTGATTATATATTAGTAAAAGCAGCAAACAGACAGCTATACAGGGAACCACTTTCCCATGATATAGCAATAACTGACCCTGTTTCAGGTATGACCCAGAGAAGTAAAATTGTTGTTTCTGCAAAGTGTCCAGTAAACCTATTGGGCAGGGACCTTATGCAGATATTTGGCATAGCAGTAGTTCCAACTGTACAAGGTATGGAGGCACAGAGACAAATGGATACCTTTGTAGTGCGATTGAAGGGTGAAACATTTTACTGGTACAGCCAGGACCTAGTCACGACTGATCCAGGGGCAGTAACCGAGGAACTGAGGAACTGATGAACGTAGCCATCCGTAAAGCCCCCTCCTTTGACACTGATCAACAGCATTTGTTACACTGTACTCTATACTACTGCACTACACCAGGACCTGATAGAGAGTATGAGCAAGAATTGTTTAGAAATCGTGCAACTAGATTGGTTTTGCGTACTTTGTACTGGGATACTGAGGGGAACAGTGTAGTTAGCTGTTCGTTACCTCAAGAAATCCTTGCATTGTATAGATCAAATTGGTTACCACATGCCAGCTTGACAAAGAACAAAAGTGTCAAATGGGCAGACTTAGGAGAAAAAGTAACAAGATGGGAGAAATGGACTGATTTAGAACTATCAGAACAAGGGATACAAAAACAAAAACTGAATTGGTTGACACAGACACATCCAGCTGTACACTTGCAATCTAGCGAGGACAGCTGATTAGCATTCTTATTAGAAGAAGAAGAAAAGGCTTTATGTGAAATTCCAACAACTCTTTGGTCAACAGGCAAGTCAGATGTAGGACTTATTCGAACAGCAGGACCAGTTACAATTACCCCAAAGTCATCTTTTAGAGCACAGAAAAGACAATACCCTTTGAGAAAGGATGCAGAAATAGGAATTAAGCCTATAATAGCAGCATTACTCAAAGAAGGAGTACTGGTAGAATCTCCTGATTCACCATGTAATACACCCCTATTTCCTGTTAAAAAAGCAAGCGGGGAATGGCGGATGGTACAAGATTTACAAGCTGTAAATAATGCAGTAATACCTAGAGCACCTACGGTGCCAGACCCACATACTTTGTTAAACGATTTAGAACCACAACAGAAATATTTCTCTGTGGTAGATATTAGCAATGCTTTATTTTCAATACCTATACATCCTGATAGTTAATATTGGTTTGCATTTACATTTCAGGGTAAAAGGTATACATATACTCGACTACCACAGGGATATTGTGAGAGTCCAACAATATTTGCACAAGAAATGGCTAGCAACCTGGCAGGGTTTACCCCACTGGGAGGTAGTCAAATTCTACTTTACGTAGATGACATTTTGCTAGCAGCCCCCACCCAGCAACAGTGCAGGGAGGATACTGTAGCATTATTGAAATTTTTAGCAACACAAGGACACAAAGTAAACAAGTGTAAGTTACAGCTTTGGAGAAAACAAGTTAGATACTTGGGATATGTAATATCCAATGAAGGTAGAATACTAGATGAGGAAAGAAAAACAGCAATTTTGCAAGCACCCAAACCAACAACCAAGAAAGAAATGATGTCTTTCTTGGGCACAACTAATTTTTGTCAGAGTTGGATACCAAATTATGCTTTGGAATCTGCTCCACTGACTGACTTGATATATAAGACACCAATGGCAGCACAAGATATCTTACAATGGACACTCGAAGCAGAAATGGCTTTCTGCAGGTTGAAGCAGCTTCTTCATTAGTTTTAGGACTTCTGAATTATCATAAACGATTCTTTCAGACCGTAGATTGTAAGCAAGGATATATGACATCAGTATTGATGCAACAACATGGGGATAAGCAACGCCCCATAGCCTATTATTCATCACAGTTAGACCCAGTGGCGCGATCTTTGCCTCACTGTGTACAAGCAGTGGTTGCAGCTGCAATGGCAGTACAGGCTTCGGCCTCAGTGGTGTTATGTCACCCTCTCACATTGAGAGTGCCTCATGCAGTTGCAATAATTTTACTGCAAGAAAAAGTGGCATACCTTTCCCCTGCTAGACATCTTTCGTGTATGACTATACTGCTGAGCCAACCTCATATGACAATTGAACGATGTACGACATTAAATCCATCAACACTACTCCCAACTCCTGTGGATGACACACCACACAGCTGCCTGCAGGAAATTGAACAGTTAGCTTTACCTAGACAAGATCTCACAGATATGCCCTTGGATAATGCCGAGGTGACATATTACATGGACGGCTCATGCAGAAGGGGTCCTACAGGGAAGAATCTGGTAGGGTATGCAGTAGTTACAGACACTGAAATTTTAGAAGCTCAATCCTTACCACACAACTTATCTGCACAAGCAGCAGAATTGATAGCTTTGACGAGGGCATGTACTTTAGCAAAAAACAAGTGTGTAAACATATATACTGATAGTCAGTATGCTTTTTCTACAGTACATGTATTTGCACAACAATGGAAAAATAGAGGAATGATAACATCCAGTGGAAAACCTATTAATCATGCAATTTATTTTGGAGTTATTAGAATCTATTCAGTTACCTACCAAAGTAGCTATTTGTAAATGTGTAGCTCATACAAAACAGCAGGATAAGATTTCAAAAGGCAATGCACAAGCTGATGCAGCTGCAAAGCAAGCAGCCTCAGACTCAGAAACTTTACTTTTAAATGAGGAATTACAACCCTCTGAGATTTTAGATTTAGACATGTTAAAAACAATGCAGACACTTACTACAAAAGCAGAGAAACAAAAATGGGTAAAACGAGGTGCAATTCTTGAGAATGGACTGTACATTTCCAAAGAAAGAAAACCGATATTGCCGTCTAATTTATTTAGATATGCAGCTTTGTTGAGCCATGGGCAGTGCCATGTCTCAACAGGGGGGATGGTACAGTTAGTAAACCGAATATTCCAAACATACAGATACACAAACTACACAAAAAAATTTTGTGCAGCTTGTCATACTTGTAACAAGCACCATGCACAAGGAGCATTTAAAACCAAGCAAGGAAGTTTTCCTATACCACCATACCCATTCCATACTATTTGTATGGATTTCATAAAGTTGAATAAATGTGAAGGGAAAAAGTTTTGTTTAGTTATTGTAGACATGTTTTCTAAATGGGTAGAAGCTTTTCCAACCAAAAACCCGGATGCAGCAACAGTGGTGAAAACCCTGATAAAGGAAGTAATCCGTAGATTTGGCATTCCGGAAAGGATTTATAGTGATAACGGCACACATTTTGTAAACCAGACAATCCACCAACTTGGTAGATTTTTTGGTATCTCCTTAAAGAACCATTGTGCCTACCACCCACATTCAGCAGGACTGGTGGAAAGATACAATGGTACCCTAAAAGGTAAACTTAGGAAGCTAGTAGAGGAAACCCAAAATAATTGGATATACTGTCTGCCTTTAGCACTGCTGAGTATGAGAATGGTTCCAAATGTAAAGGGTTTGACTCCCTTTGAAATGGTTTTTGGGAGAGCATATTATGTGCCTCAGTGGAAAGCTCTCATACCTGCAGAGCAAGAGGCTGACAGTTCATTAGCTAGTTATATGAGGAAACTGTTAACAAATAAATCTGTTTTGCAGTTTAACTCTTTTTCAGATAAGGAACAGACCAGACCGGTGGAAGCAGTCTTGGCCCCAGGATTGTGGGTTTGGCTGTATGTGACGAAAAGGAAGAATTGGGAGAGTCCAAAGTGGGAGGGACCGTACCAGGTTCTGTTGGCAACACCTACTGCAGTCAGAGTGGCCGAGAGGACATCTCCATGCTATGGGAAGGTCTGAATCCATGTTGGGTTCATTTAATGCATTGTAAACCGGTAAAGAACTTTCAACCTGATAAAAACTTTGTGACTGATACACAACCAGACCGAGATGGCCAAAAACAAAGCAAATAGAAATTTAGATCAACCCCAGAGATGTTGCATAATCATTTTGTTGAGTGTACATTTATTGACTGTAATTGTGACAATTTTCCTCTTGTTGTGGTTTATCCTACACACAACCACACAAGTGAAAGTGGGAAGGCATGATGAAACGTCTATAGACTGGCATCCAAATTTTAACACATACCTAGCCATGAAACGTGTATATGCAGAGACTATGAACATTTCAAATTGCTGGGTTTGTACAGCTATACCAACAGCATATGGAGGACTGATAATGTCCGCTGTCCCTTTGGGGATAAATGAGACTTGGGAGAATTTACTTTTCGATACAGGAACTGTGAGATCACAGGACAAAATAGCTTTATTTTTACCTGTCACACAAAAAGGAGTTGTATGTTTTTATAAAAATGACACCCTCCTGTTGGGCTGGAGCAATTGTAATATAACCATATCTTACCGATGTTATATTAAGAATGGTAAAGGCAATACTTTTTGCAATACTAATTATGACTCGTATTTAAACTCATTGAAAACAACTATGAATGACATTCGCAAAAATCCAGTTTTGTTTAAACAATTATCAGTTATAGATCAGAAAATGTTTCATGCAGGGCTGATGCGTATTAGTACTAAAGTAGAAAACTGTTATTTTATTTGTGGGAAAAAAGCATATAAATGGTTACCTGAGAACTGGTCCGGCAGTTGTTTTTTGGGTTATTTGGTTCCGGCAATAAGACATACTGCAGAATTACCTTTGGGTAAGATACGAAACATGAGAGAAGCAGCCCGAAAACCCGAAGGTCCAGTTGAAAAACCTGTGAATCCAGTTGGAAAGATCGAAGCTGGCTGGAAAGACCACAATTCAGTAAAAGACAAAGGCGAATTGACTCATATGGACTTGAGTGACAGTGTTATATCTTGGGCAGGAATATTCCCAGCCTATGGAGCAGTCAAATCGATCTGGGAGCTGAGGAAGTTGTTGAAACTTCTCGAAGTAATGAGTAATGCAACTTTTTCCGCCCTAGAACTGGTGACTGATGAACTGAATGCAATGAGAACTGTTGTGCTACAAAATCGAATGGCTCTTGACTTCACCCTAGCGGCGAGAGGTGGTATGTGCGCGCTTATCAAAGAAGAATGCTGTGCTTATATTCCTGACAATCGTCATGAGATCAATAACCACCTAGAGGTAATTCAGCAAGTATCAGCCATGACTGAACCAGGCCCAAACCCACTGAAGGACTTTTTCCAGAATCTATTTGGGGGGTGGGGTTCCATCCTAATGAATATTCTGATTGCCATTTGTGTGGGTATACTCCTAATAGGAGCATGTGTTTGCTGTGGAATTCCCTGCATGAAAAGATTAATCAAAGATTTTATTGATGTATCTGTTACTGAAACTTTGTACCAAGATATTGAGATTGAAAGATTGATCTCAGATGACATTTTTTCTGAAGTATAGATTGAATGACTCACCTAGCTGAAAATCCTAAGTGGAAAAGGCTAGGAGATGAAATGACACTATGCATACTTCAAAATAGAATAAAAAGTATTAATAGGGGGGGAAATGTTAGAAAAATGTGTATTTGAATATATGAGAAATGCTAGTTTAAAAGCAAAGTAGTTTATAATGCATTTTATTCTATTAATCATATAACAGTACAGATTAATTCATGTGTAAATGTAAGTAGTTTTGAAACTGCAATGTGGCTTGAAGCAAAGTTGATCCTTGACCTTGGCAGAATGCAAGCTTAGCAAGTTTTAATGTTTATGCTTTTCACAAGTGATTATCTGCTGGGTCAGGAAATTAAATGTGTGAAATAATGAAATCTTCTGCTCTTTCCTGTTGGAATGATTTGGCCTTGTATATGTGTTGCTGAGATAGCACGCAGCTGTGTGAGAAAGTGTAACAGAGAACAAAGATGTGTATTAAAAGACTGAAGCTGCTATTGTATTCGAACTGATATGAAACCTTGAAGAAGTAACTTTACAGAAAGACATTATGTCTGACCAGCTGGATAGCAAGATCATATTGTATCTAGAGGAAAAGTTTTTTTTAAATATACAGCATCAACAGTTTTATGAATAGAGGACTGTAAGCTAAAGTGATGTAGATGCCCTGTGACATATCACATCAGTAAGGTGGGCATAGCTTAAATGTTAAACTTATATAAAATTGTGTGCTTCCTGTTTCATGTCAGACAAAATTCTGTACTTGTACATTTTTTGCCTCCTGGTGTACACTAGTAAACTTTTTAACCTGAACCTCCTGTGTATTGAAATTTTATTTTATTTAACAATAGTGTATGCATTAAAGGCTTCAACAGGTCACTTACATATGGAAAAGTGTATCTTCAAGGGGAGGGGGGGTCTTTACAGTTGCAGAGAGGGTTAGTATTGAGGTATAATTTAAGAAGGCCTTTGAAGGTGCCTGTGTGACTTTGTAGGCTGAGTTCAGGTGGGAGGGTGTTCCATGCTTTGGCAACATCATGGGAGAATAAGGCCTCCCCAGAACTGTTATTGCATGGATTTACTTCAATCAGGTTTTTGATACATGAAAGTGGCTCCCTATTAGGGTTGTGAAAGTTTAGCATGTCAGCAAGGGCAGGACACTTCCCTGGATGGAAGAGAATTTGATGGGCTATAATCAGTTGGTGGTAGCGTAGAAGGGTTGGAAATTCAGTGCAGTTTATATTGGGATAGGCAATGGTGGGAATGTGATCTATTATTAGCAAACCTAGCTGTTTTATTGTAGCATGTAGAGAGTTTGTTCATGTTGGTTTTGTTACTATTGGTGAAAACTGGAGAGGCGTAAAGTAGTGTTGATAAGAGATGAGTTCTGGCTATTGTTGTTCTAGTCTCAGGGGTTAAGAATAGTTTGCAACAATACAGGCAACCTAGTTTTTTATGGACTTTAGAGATAATTTGGGATATGTGCTTGTTGTATTTAAGTTGATGATCAATAGTGATGCCTAAGAGATTAGCCTCAGTTACTGGAGTGTTGAGGGTGCCATTGTTAGACATGATGGTAAAGGTGGCGTTGCAGTGTTTGGTTGGGTGGAATAGCATTAGCTGTGTTTTTTTGGGGTTTAGTATTAGTTGGCAGATGTTTAGCCAATTCTCTACCTCAGTGAAGGATTACTGAGCTTTACTTTGAAGTAATTGGATGTTTGTTGCTGAGCAGATTAGGATAGTGTCATCTGCATACTGGACAATGTTGGCTTTACTGGTAGCTAGGTGGATATTATTTGTAAATATGTTGAAGAGAAGGGAGCCAAGGATTGAACCTTGTGGGACACCACATGTGACAGGGAGTGGAGGGGGCGAATAGGGAGTTGCCCATTTGACAGATTGTGACCGGTTGTTTAGGTAACTGTTAAACCATTGTAGAGTGGGGTCATCAAGGTTGAGTTCAGCTAGACAGGTGAGGAGTTTGTTATGGGAAACTGTATCAAATGCCTTTGGTAGGTCTAAAAAGGTGGCAGAGACCAGCTTTCCTTAGTTCCTGTGTGAGTTTATATTATTGGAAAAGTTAATTAGAGCAGTGTTGGTGCTATGGGAAGGTCTGAATCCATGTTGGGTTTTAGTTAGAAGGTTGTTGGTTAGCAGGTGGGTAAGGAGTTGGTGGTGGATACATTTTTATAGAATTTTTGAGAGAGGTGATGGGACGGTAGTTGGAGACGTCAGTAGATGGACCTCCCTTGTGAAGGGGGATGATATATGAGATTTTCCATAATGAAAGAATAGTATGCAGGGCGATAGATCTGTTAATAAGTAGGGAGACAGGGTAGGCAATGGCCTTGGATGCAATTTGTAGATATTTAGCTGGAAGACTGTTGGCAGCTAGGGTGGTAGGTTTGAGTTTAGCTAAGAGCTTTTGAAAGGTAGTTGTTGGTACAGGGGTGAGTGTGAAGAGGTGGAGTTAATCTGGTAGTTTAAGGGTTGAGGTTGGGCTGTGGGTGATATTGCACTTACCAGGTTCAGTATTGAAGAGGTAAAGTAGTTATTGAAACTAGAGGCTATATGTGAATCAATACCTTTGATATCTGGGGGTGGTGTGGTGACTTTTCCAGGCTGGAGGATGTTGTTCACTGCAGCCCAGAATTTCTGTAGGTTGTTGTTATGTTTCCTTTGTAGGGAAATATAGTGGCTTATCTTGTCCAACCTGACCTGTTTTTTGCTTTATGTCTGAGCTCAGCAAAGCTTTGTCTAGTTTCATGAGTTTTGTATTTTTGCCAAGTTAACTAAGCTTTGTCTCTAGTCTTGAGTAAGATTTTTGTGGCTTGGTTTAACCAGGGAGCAGGGTTACTTCACAATCTTATTGTTTTCAGTGGGGCTAGTTGGTTTAAAATCCCTAGGAATTTGTCATTAAAGTATTCTACTGCAATATCCAGGGGAAAGGTTTTTATAGGAGCCTAGTCACAGGATTTTAGGGCTTCTGAGAATTGTACTGGGGAGAAGTTTTTGTGGGAGCGGATTTGTAAGAGAGCGGGGGTGTTGGTAGATTTTAGTTTGTGCCGAAGAAGAAAGGCTGGGTTATGGTCACTGAGGGAATCAGGTAGTATCCCAGATAAGTGGTCAGTATTGGGCTGGTTAGTCAGGATCCAGTCTAAGGTGGATTCATGTTTGGTGGTTTTGTCAATTTTTGTGGGTGAGTGTATGAGTTGTATGAAATTATATAGGTTTATATGGTTGGTGGCTATGGGTGAGTGTATGGTGTTCCAGTCTATGTTGACATCACTTAAGAGTACAGTTTCTTGGGACAGGGAATGGGAAGCCCAGTGGAGTATAGATTCTAGTGTCTCAATGTTGTCTCCTGCTGATATATAAATGCTGAGTAGGTTTAGTTGTTTGTATTGATTTAGTAGGATTTTGGTGAATAGGGCCTCGGCAATGTTGAAATCTGGGGTTTCTTTTTGAAGTAGCTGAACTTTTAAATTGGATTTGTAAAGAAGGGCAATGTCACCACCTTTTCTGTGAGGTCTGTCTACTCTTAATATATTGAAACCAGGTAGAGTTATGAAGTTATCTTTAATGTGGGGTGTAAGCCATGTTTCTGTAATCACTATAATATCTGGGTTATATACAGAGATGGTTCCATGTAACTGTTCTATTTTATTTATGATAATGCGACTGTTTAGGTTTAGTATGAGTAAATCAATGGATTTGTGTTTAAATGGGAGATTGGGGTTAGGTGTGGTATGGGTGTTGTTTGTTGGGCCAGAGTTGGGGTGAATGTCACCTCCTAGTAGTAGTTGAGCTGCAATGCTGGTGATGGTTTTAAGATAGAATATAGTTAGGAAGTGGTATTTGAGGCTAAGGTGTTTTTTAGATTGTGAGGTATAATGGATAGGAGAGATGAGTTGTAAGATTAAAGGGTAATAGATAATTAGCTGTGTGTTTGCAGGTATGGAGGGATTGTTTGTGGTGTATGGTAGGGTGGGTGATTTGATACAGTACATGGTGTTAAGTGGGTGGTGATAAGTGGTAATGATGGAGATAAAGTAAAGACAGATGGATAGAAAAGGCAAGAGTAATGGGATGATATGGTTGTGGGAGAGTGGTGTTGGTAACATGGTAATTGAGTTCTCTGGGTTAGAGGGCTCTGGATGGTTGTAGAAGGAGAGGAGTTATATGAAGTCTTGTGGTTAGAATAGAGGGTGTTTTGGGTTTGATGGAGTGAGAGTGTGATTTAATTTTAATTACATGCAGTATAAACAAAATATTTTAAGTTATACAATAACAATATCAGGCAGAATACAATTAAAATAAATATTTCAATGTCAAAATAGATAAGATAGTAAATGCATACAGTAGTAGGCTTTCTTATACTATTGATATTCTATTCAGATACAGTTAAGTACTACTTAATAATAGACACATATAAGTCAAATAAGTTTCTGCTGTCAAATGTTAATGTCATTTCTATACAAATCACCCATCTTTTACTTGTTTACACTACCAAGTAACAACATGCAAGGATATGACAGCCACTCATATTATTACACAATGCACTCCAGGTTCAACACTTACCTTGTAAATCCAGCAGTTGCAACAGTTTTTGCTCAGGGCTGTCTCTGTCTGATGCAAGCAGTACACAGCCATTACATGGGTATGTAAAGGTTGTGAGAGTTGCCTGGTATTAGTGTTATATGTATATTCGTAGGAGGAAGGTTTTAGGCCTTTAGGTGGTGAGTGAGTGTGCTATGCATTTTCTCCTAGCCAATGCGAGGGCATATTGAGCACACGTACATCTGCCTACACCCACAGCAGTTGCTGGTTCCCCCTCTGACTCTTCACATGCATGTGCCTGTGGTGACCTTGCAATTGGTGGTGGGATGTTTGGCCATTCCCCTTGTTGATCCTGCTGAAGCTGTTTTTTTCAGGATGATATTGTGTAGCATGGCACATACTGTGAATATTTCAGTACATGTATGTGGATTGTACTGGAGGGCTCCCCCAGATATATCTAGGCACCAGAACCATGACTCCAACAGCCGGAACACAAGCTCTATGATATTTCTGTTTTGAACATGTGCCTCATTATGGTGTTCTTCAGCAGTGTGTGCGCATTTCTGATGGGAGTAATTAGCCACTGTTGCTGTGCATAACCTGCATCCCCCATTAAATGACACTCTGGGTATCACCCCAGTGAACATCTGATACCATTGACATGTTTGCCAGATATCTGAGTCATGGTAATGTTTTGGGTTGCCAGCACACATGTTCAAGATGATTCCCTTGGCACTATCTATGACTTGGCAATTAATATAGTAGAAGCCCTTTTTATTAATGTAGAGCCTTCCCTGTTCCCCAAGTGGTGCCTTAATTACTACATGTGTGCAATCTATGGCACCCAGGTCTTTAGGGGAGTGTGCTACAGAGTAGACCTTTTTCATATTTCTGGCCCTATCAACAGGAGTACGGGGAAAATATATGTGGTCCCTAGCATGTTGGAGCATAGTTTTCAGGAATTGATGGAGGATCCTGGATGCTGATGCCTGTAACACCCCTTGCATGTCCCCTATTGGTCCCTGAAAGATGCCTGTAGCTACATTTCTAAGTGTTACATATAACTTTGTCTCCAATGGGATGGGTTCCCCATGGTTAGCCTGGCTCTGAGTTGAGGAAAATGGAGGTTGCAGAGTTCCTGTAGTGTGTCTATCCATCTTGTAGTGCTCTACAATTTCCACATAATGTAGATTGTGATAAGCTACCCAGGGACTGAAAATTCTTCTTCTACCTGGCCTTGGTCTATTAGAAGCAGCAGAATAGACTTCAGCCTGTTGTGAATACACATGAATTAAAGCAGCAGCAGCCCCTAACATTGTTTCTGTGTAGGCTCCTTTCCATGACTGTATTCCAATAAATTTTGGAATTCACAAGGAAAACCAGAACTGAGTCTATACTGTTTCTTTACAGCTTAGTGTATAGCACCTCCAGCTTGGGTTGTTTGATTAGCATGCAATTCAGCTGCTTATGTTGTAATTTGCATGCCACAGTTTTTACATTGCTTGTGCAGCTGCTACGAGTGGCTCTACATACTGTGTAGAATTGCTTATTAAGTTCGAAACAGTGCACTATGCACATATGGTATAAATGGACCATGTAGGCTTTATTGAATCTGGCTGTCCAATTTTACCTGCAATGACCAGAAGGTAAGGCTCAATGCACGATAAAAATAAATATGTGCACAGGGCAACTTTATCATGTCCTGTTCTTATTAAATACACGACCAGATTCAATAAAGCCTATAAGGTCTTTTTACATGGTAGAGCACTGTTTTTGATTCAGTAAGTGGCTCTACATGGTATGTAGAGCCATGCAGAGTCATGTAAACAAGGTAAGCACAGTAACATGAAAATGTCCCACATTTTGACTGTCAGGATCACCTGTGATAATGAGCAACAGACACAAGAAAAAATAATACCTACAATACTATAGTCCAATATATGCTAGCAAAATAATAATGGTGTCACTACTGCAGACAGTACAGCAACAAGAATTTGGATGATAAGCCCAACCTAAGCCTCACGTGTAATCAGTTGGAATGTGTTGTTAACTGTATAAATCTTCAATTCCCTCCAACCAATTTTTTGTTAAACAGAACTAATGCATTAATGTAAAAATTTACTATACAACAGTATTTAACAATTGAGATACAAAAGCCTACCTGTAAGATCCTCCTGAGAAATACTTGCTGTCCATGAAACAGTAGCACCGATGTCAAGTACATGCTGTTTTGCACTTTCCTGGGAGCTTTCTGGATCACTGGCAGTAGTCAGGAACTCTTCATTTGCTGCTAGTGATGACTCTGCAGTAGCCACCCCAGTACTCATCCGATCATGGGCCACTGCAGTTGCTCTCCTCCATGCAGATGAGATCATGTCAGTGGCCCTATGGTTGACCTGATCATATGTCCTGCTGTGGCTGCCTACTGCATTCACATCACTGATTATCTGCTGCCAAATTATCATTCTGCCTGACATATCTCCCCGTCCCCTCCCAAGCACAAAGGCACCATGTTGCCTAAAAGCTTCCACAATGACCTGATTCTCAGGTTCACTGAAGGATGGTTTTGGGAGATTGAGATACTTGGGTGTTATAGTTCTAGGTGTTGGAAAGTGCAACAGAAGGATAATGCACATAAGTATCACACAACTGCAAAGTAACTCTTCCCAGATAAAACAGAAAATGTAGAATTTCAGTATTGCCCACTAGAGAAACACAAAACAGTCTAGATATTTGAAATATGAACAAAAGGCTGGATCCAAAACAAGGCAGACTAACAGTAGCAACATATCCATGTCTGTCCCTTAACAGAGATGCAGCTTTACTCCTCAACTCAAAAAACAGAGACAACTGACTCCTTTTTCTAATAATAATAAACCCATCAGTGAAATGCTAAAAATGTTATCAAATGAAATGTTCCTGAAACATGTCTACAGATTTAACATAAAACATCCCATTATAAAGTATTTCCAATCATGTATACCTGTGAAATGCCCTGACAAACATGCCCATGCCATCAGTACACTCATATGTAATCCATGCAGATGAAAGTGTAGCATTTGCTAATCAAAATATATGTATAAATATTGAACAGATTTTTCTTAATGACATTTCAGCATATGCAGTATATAGCTGAAAAATGCAAGCATACCTTTTCAAATTCAGTAATCCTCTGAACAGATACATCCCAAAGTAATGGCCTCTTTTCTGTGTTCTCTACATAAAACAAGTCTCCTCACCTTCAGGTTCCCTAGCTGCATTTGTTGTCTTTTTATTGTGTAGATTCAGGGCTGTCAGCACATTGAATATGCAAATGAGGTGTTAACTCATTAGAATTGCTGTATCCCAAATACCTGGCTCTGTGTATAAGATGTAAACATAGTGCAGGCACTCCCTAAGTATTTGTTTTTTAATGGATTGCAACTGTAAATTATTACTGGTATAGAGAAGTAAAACACAACAGCAATGCTGACTGCCCTACATCCATTGGGTGTGTCAGGTTAGACTTACAAAGTGTTGGAATAATTTTGTCAAGGTTGGAAATGTAAGTAAGCAGCATAAAATGCACAGGTTCTAATCTTTACCGGGCCACCCCCCTTCATTTGTTAGCAACTGTATATGATATTATTGTCATTTAATATCCTCACACATTTTAAGGCAATGATATAGAATGGCTTACAGACTGTGTGCTTCAGATTACTGGTCAGAAACGACAAGAATGAGCAACAAACACAGAGAGGTAAGAGAAAGTTGCATATTGGAAAGCAATAGTCTTAAATGGTTGTGTGGTCACTCAGTGTACTACATCCAAAATGAATTCATGTACTAATAACTGTTTTATGGTTTCATAGTACTGTAGATGATGTTGCAGTTGGTTGTATGCAGAATGATTGCAGTTCCCTGCTGCAAAGCAGTTTGTTTGGCAAAGAGGGATAAGGCACCTTTACTGTGTTCTAAAGGTTCATTAGAGTGAGAGTTCAAATCCAGATCTATGTTGAAATATTTCATGTGTACTAACGTTTTGTAGTAGTTATGTCATAGGTTCCTTTCCTCAGAAAAAAAATGAATGCCAAATTTGGCTGGACTCATTTGCACAAAGCTTAGCAGTGCTCATACCTAGATTAGTGGCTCTCCCTTGAAACAAGCGGAACACCTGCAGAACACATACAGACAGCGTGTCTGCAAAAGTGCAAAGGTGAAAAACAATATATTGTAGCAATTTTTGCTTTTCATCACACAACTCCGTGTTGCATGGCAGTTAGCAAGGCTCCCAAACACCCACAGTTATACAGCACCTGCAGATAGGATGTGGAGAGCCAAGAATTAAAAATGGATGCATTCAGTTAATTCTGTTGGGCACCATGCACACGAGCTAAGTGGCACTGTGTGGCAGTTAACACTGGGAAATTAAAAACAAGTAAGAAATTATGGAAGTGTCATGTAACTAGCCCTGTGGCAGCAGGTGCAAGTGCATGGCAGAAGTACAGATGGCCCTGGATTCTAGTACAGTATGTGGAACCTATTTTTACTGTTGTTTCAGTGTAGCTAAAAGCAATGAACTGAAAAAATAGACAAGTATTAGCTCAACATTCTTGTGGCAACAGGTGAAAGTGTTGGACTGACATGTACAAGGTCTTGGGTTCTAATACATGATATTCCATACATTTTTCTGTTGTTCCACTTCCCATTATATTCATCCTCACTTATAACACTTATAAGTGGACCTGATATGACTTATATGTATAAGGATTAATACACCTTTATTGTGTTTTCAGGTGTATGACTGAAGACATACTGTCTGCTATAATTATGTAAGTATAATTATTTTTCCTGGACTTTCATGGCCTTCACAATTACATAAAGCACATACACAACTGGATGTATATACAAAAACCTTATCAAGTCACACACATACAAGAGTAACACTGCAACCTGTCAGCTGTATTTATGCATGATTCTGACTATGTCTAACAAGCACTTCCTCTGTGGCAAAGAATGAAAATCAATGCTCTGAAAGAAAATGTTTTGTCCTTATGCCTAGGTTTGAATCCTACTCTTTAAAAATCAATTTTATCAGTATATAAAGCCAAAAACAAACGTGTCAGGTAATGACATTTATTTCCCCAGTCTGCTAATTTATCTCATCTAACAGTTATGTCCCGATTTTCAAAATATATTTTAAAGCAAAAGCAGCAGACACCCCTTATACTAAGGTCAAGTGTCAGATTAATCTTCCTATTTCAAGTATTTATGTAATCTCTGCTTGGCTCTGCTGCTCCCCACTGAACACCATGCAAAAGCAGTTGCATCATTGCTTGGGTTTGCATACTACCAGTAAACACAATATCTGGAATTGGCTGGAAAACATAAGTTTCCATTGCACTAAGTCAGGTGTAATACATGACTGGAGTTAGTGGAGAAGCTGCCAAGTGTAGGGGGCAGAGGTGGGGTGTCCAGTAGTCGAGGATATTTATTGGACTGCTGGTAAAGGACCACAGCCAAAGGTTTCTGCAGGGAGATTATTCTGGCTTCAATTACAAGTCTGAGGAATGCACTAGTTTAGCTCAGGCAGTATCCAGAGCTACTAGCATCCCGCTCACTGGAGAACATTGTACACATCATTTTAATGACCTACACAGGCATAAAGGGGTTAGCCTCAACAGTTGTTTGAATGAACTTGAGACTTTAGACATCCCACAGCTGTGTAAGTATGATAATAAGAGAGACTTTGTAATAGTTAATGAGCTAAATGCAGGCAAGACTGGTATGCATAATGCTCTTCTGTTCTTTTATGTTTTTTCCCCAGCTAATGCCAACATAAAGTTCAACAGACAGGCTCATGCTGCTCGACTGGAGAGACTCAGGGAAGCAAGTGATATGTAAGCAGCTCAAGAGAAGTATTTTTTTTTTGTACAGTTGTAAAAGATTAAGCATGCATATCCTAACTGTAACAGCAAGTATGCATGCATTAGGCTGTAGCACAAATCAACTTTAGGAATGAAATGTAAGACTGCAGGCAGAGGTTCTGGGTTCAAATACCCCAAGTAACAAATACACACTACTGCATTTCTTTAATAATATTTACATTAAATTAAAACTCTATACAACTGGCATAAATTCTCTGCTGTTAACAGTAATCTGTATAACTGGAACACACATATAAGCGATATATGCACATTTCAAAGATTACTTTCAATAATCTGTAGTTATAATGTGCATTTATTAGGACATATACTTAAATGTAACACTTCAGATAAAATAGTTGTATTATTTTGTTAATGCATTGTATGTCAAATATGATGGTACTAATTTTATCATTTTTTTTCCCTTTCACCCCAACCATTAACTCTCTTTTTTATTATATTATATGTTATCAAAATGTCTCCAAGTCATCCATCTTGACCAAATCCCTAAATGCAACACAGCACAGTGAGGTAGGCCAGCCCCAGTGGATCAGCCTGGCATCTCTACACTGGCTGCAGCACCAATGCCCTGCACATCTGGGAACCAGCTGGTAGCACTGTCTCTGCTGACCCTGCATTACCTGTGCCCTCAGGTAGTATTGCCCGGCAGCTAGTGCAGTGGTATCAGCAATGAGGAGTGACAGAGGTGGGGATTTCTACACCCACCGGGAGATGCTAGGGATGGTGGGTAGGGTTGTGCATCACAACATTGCATGGCTATATGCCAGACGGAGAGGCTGCTCTCCCTCATGGTCCATAGAAGGAGAAGATGTCAAGCACTCCAGCTGCTAATGGAGTAAAAGGACAATGATGATAGTCCAGTTGCTGAGGACTTGATTCTCACTGTCTTGATGTTTGATGGGCATGAGCCAGTATTGTCCCCTCCCTCACCTACTTACCTGGTATAGAAATATCTACATTCCTTACCCAACATTCCTCTCTTACTGAATTAAAAAAAGAAAAATGAGCACCTATTCCATAAAAAAAATACTGCCCCATACATAGCTCTCCATATCACACACATGTTCTCTTGACACACTTGATGCGATCCAGTTTGCTATACAACTTGATTACATTGTTGTCACCTCTCTGTCTGGAGGTGACAGTCCAAATTCAGCTAATATTCTGCAAATATTATCAGTTTTTACTGTTGAAGAAATGGATAGCTACAGTTCTTATCTACATTCCTCCTTTGCATTTCTGTATTGCTTTCCCTTTGCTCTTCCCCCTGCTTACTCCCCATTTCACCACTTTTCTATTTACCTCATTGTAACACCTATAATCTGTTTAAAACATGGAAGCACACACAACACACATAAGTCACAGAAAAAAATGAATCCCTTCGCTTTTTGGCCTCTATGTTTGCGCGGAGTTTGGCATCACACACCAATGCCAATTGACAATGAGTGACTCTGTAATGCTGCAGTTACCTTTGCTTAATGACACTTACTGCTGCTGTGCTATGCCAACACATACAGTAACACATGTACTATAAAGAATTAATGTCACTGCATTATCAAACTGTTTAAAGGTATTAGATAATCCTTTATTTGGACTTCAGTATAATCTAGGCTCAAAAACAAATGTATCAGTGCATTTACACCTACTGCCTCAGACTCAGCTAAGCAGCAGGTGTGTTTCACACATGCAGTACTAACTCTCAGAATTTTAGCAATGTGTCTCATGTGTGTGCATTGCTTAACTATGCGCATACAGGGAAAATAATGGAGCAAGCACTTTGCCAACCATCACACAAATCCACGGCTCACTGCTGCACTATGCAAAGTCACATTTAGCATGTATTACTGCAGTTTACTGTCCATTTTATCCTTTATGCCATGAAACTACATGTGAAAACTAATCAAATTGAACAGTATGCCACAAATTTACAGTGCAGACATGTGTTGTCCCCCCCACACCCATGCACTGCAACCCTGGTGTATCCAATACTTTTCACAAATATATCAACTACACTATTTGAATTAATATCAAATGTATGATATGCAATGCACATCAGTCTGGTAACATACAGAACTAGAACTATCTTCACAGTTGAACATGCCTACACATCCGTCAACTGACTCTGGAAACTATTGACCCATAAGCCTTACCAGCCTTATCTGCAAGGCTATAGAAAGATTCATCATGGACCTTATCCACAGGATCATTGGTGACCTTCAACACTCTTGACACAATACATATTGGTTTTGCAAGGGTAGATCTTGCTTATTAAACTTATTGAATTTTTGATAATGTCCCCAAAGACCTGGATGTGGTAAAACAGGACATACTACCTATATTGATTTAGCCAAGGCCCTTTAAACTATCCCCCATTCAGTATCCCAGAGAAACTCTCTCATCTGAGGGTTAACACAAACATTTCTAAATGAGTAGTCAAATTGGCTCACCGACAGAATGCACACTGACAAAGTTTGGGAGTTCACCTCCACCAGTAGACCAGTTACAAGTGGAGTACCACAAGGATCTGCGCTGGGCTCTCAACTTTTTGGAAATTATTTCTATAATGTCCAGGTGAAGGTAGATAGCCTGCAGCTTACCAAGTTAGCAGATGAATGTCATCTGGGCACAATCATATAGAGTATTCAAATAATCTTAACATATTAGAGAAATGTCTGACAGAGATAAATGATTGCTGCCAAACTCATGATCTGAAACTTAATGCAAGAATATGCCTCATCCTCCCCTATGGAAAAAAGTAGCCTTGCTAATTATGTTATACATAGCACCCCTCTAAGCTGTAATTCAGTGGTGTGAGACTTGGTTTATAGCAATCTAAACTTCAATCACTATGTATCCATTGTGGTAAGACACACATTCTATATTGCCCACCTCATAACTAAGGGCATCAAATCCAAGATCAGGGAGGTCAAAGCTCTGCTGTACTTGACCCTTATTGGACCACTAATTGAGTACAGTGCTCCATTCTCTATTTACCTCACCAGACACTTGCAGAAATTGGAGAGACCACAGAGCTTTCTGTGCAAGAAAATCCAGAGCCTCCAAAACATGACATACATGGAAAGACTGAAAACCTGTTGCTGTACTCAGTATTATACAGGCTGCTAAAAGGTCTCCTGGGCCTGGCCTACAGAGCAGTCTCAAACCCTTCCTTAATGTAAAAGTGGGCATCCACAAATCAAATGGGACAAGAATAACTTGCTCCAGGGATTTCATCCCAGACTGTGAGATAAACAGAACCATATATATATATATATATATATATATATATATATATATATATATATATATATATATATATATATATATATATATATATATATATATATATATATATATATATATATATATATATATATATCATTAGGCTCCCACTGCATGTGAAGCAGTGTTCCTCAATGACCCTATTCTTGGCACCTATGTATCTCAAGGACAGGGGCAGTCAGTGCTGATCACAAAATTGTTCTGCTAACAATGACCATCTAACTAAGATACTTGGCTTTTTACATCGCTAGGCATCTAAAAGTACTAGGGCCATTAGCCTAGTATCTTCCTATGAAGCTCTGTTCCTATGCAGGCATCCAATCATCATCACTCCTACATCCAGGGCTGATGTCATGCATTATAACTTATCCTGCAGCCTTGTAAAAATCAGACTAGTGTTGTGGCACTTTCATAAATTACTAAGTTCTGTAGTCTGTTTACTTAGATAGGTAGGGGTTCTGTGCTCACTGCAGTTAAGTGGGTGTGTGCATGTGTGTGCGTGTGTGTGTGTGTGTGTGTGTGTGTGTGTGTGTGTGTGTGTGTGTGTGTCTAGCCAGAAGAGCAAAAGTGTGTATCCTACAGTTACCCCTCCAGTCCAATGAATTGAAAGTATTTTGATAATTGCTCATGCCTATATATCCATTTAATGCAGGCCTCCTAACATCTTTTCTTCAACATGCATTGCTGATGTCATTCACTATAAGTTGGCCTGCAGCCTTGTAAAAGTCAGACTTGTGCCATGACACTTGTGTAAATTACTGAGCTCGGTAGTCTGTGTACTTAGGTAGGGGTTCTGTTTTCATTGCAGTCATCGTGTGTGTGTGTGTGTGTGTGTGTGTGTGTGTGTGTGTGTGTGTGTGTGTGTGTTTGTGTGCACTTGTTTGACATTACCGGCATGTAGACACTGTTATTGATATATTTTCCTCACCAGACGCTGATGACATCATCAGCTATAAAGTGTTGTCTGCAGTTTATGTACTTAGATATATAAGGGTTTTATTGTGCCTGTAGTCAAATGGTGTGTGCGTGTTTGCACTTGCTTGCCATTACAGAGAGCCTTTTACACCAGCATGTGACACACTGCTATTACCATATTCTCCTTACCAGACACTGATGATGTCATCAGCTATATCTGATTTGTGAATGTCCACTATTCCCACCAGGGCAGGGTCAGAAACTTGTCTGGAGGCCAGGCAGAAGTCTCCTCTCTTATACAAAACAGATTGCAGTGACATGGCTTTCATTCTATCAACATATATCATGGCATGCTTTGTACACCCTCTGTTTTCTTGGTGAGAAACGCCTGTGGTCACTCCAACTGTTGCATGTGTCTGGTGAGGTATATGCAAAAGAGAGCATTATACTCTATTTGTGTTCTAATGAGGTTCGAGTGCATACAGTAATATAATCCTCAGATCTGAATACAATGGCATGACTTATGAAGTGCACAACATAGGCTTTCAGTACTAGTGTGAACACTTGGTGGTCGAAGTTCTGAATACTATGTACATATGTTCCCAGTGCTTGCACCACTGGGTTTCAGCATAGTGGGACTGTTGTCAATGTTGTAATCATCAGGGAATTCCACTTTGCAGAGGAACAAAATAAAGATACATTTTTGCATTTATTTGTAGACTGTGTGGTTTTGTCATCAATCATTTGTCTGTGTTAGACCCTAATATTGTAGTAAGTTATCATCATAGGTAGACTCAATGATTGCACCCAGTATGCAAGAATCAGCAAACGTGGTAAGCCAAAGGCTGTATCCTTTGGCCTGAACTGTTGAGAAATAGATTCCAAATAATAAAATACCAAGCAGAGATCCCTGGGCTATGCCAGTGGTGACAGCTCTACTGGTACAGGCTGATTCATCAACATTCACAGTATGTGTTCTGTCAGTAAGCCAGTTCATTACCCATCTACTGACATAAGGTTTAATCCCCAGCTGGGAGAGTTTGTCAATGACAACCGTGCAGGGTATTGTGTTCAAACCCTAGGCCAGATCATGATAGCCTGTATGTACCGTCTTATCTTCATCCAGGCCTATCACACAGAATTTATGGTCTGTGACAACATCACAGATCGCCTATAACCTGATTCATCACATATATCTTCCTGACACAGTCGAATACACACTTTAACACACCCTTCACACAGACTATGTTCCTGTTGAAGGGTGTACATCAACATGAATCTGACTGAGTTGGGGGGGACAGCACCTGATGCATGCATGTATAATCTGATCCTGACTCTCCTCATCTTTTTCTAAATGGACAGTAGTAATATCTCAGCTGTGTGCAACAGACCTATGTGACTTGTTAATACTACATCATGTCTGTTACATATGTTAGATATCCTCAAAGAGGTCATTAAGGGCATGCATGATGACAATAGTATCATCTTTTTGAATTTGACAAGCCCAAGGCATTTGACACAAATCCACACTGAGATATTCACTTAACACTGTCATATGTAGCCATAAATACCTACTTGTATATCATCAAGTAGGTCGACCACTGTATCACATGCATGGCATCTAAATATGCTGAAATGTGTAAAGTGACCTATTTCTCAGGTCCAGTGATCAGGTTCACAAATTAGGGCTGTCTGCTAGACACTCTCTTGTCCACTATTTAAGTGGCAGACATCACAAATGACATACACATCCTGTGTTCAAACAGTTATCTGAAAGATTAGAGATTGTGGGCAATCCCTGACTCCAACTGTAATATTAATATAATACAGACAGTATCAACACACACCAAAGATTGCTGTCAGAGCCATGACAACACTTGCAATGACAGAAAATATGTGGTAATTTGTTACATCAGGAAAACAAACACATAACCCAAGTATAATCTAGGCATCACGTCCTATAATCAGACCAATAGGTATGTGACCTGTGTCCTGGGTTAGATGGTAAGTGGACCATCCACCAGCATGTGGTTACAGTGCTGACTACTTCCGTATATGTAATACAACTACTGGGTATGTTACACCAGATACATGTGTGCTACCTGTTCCAGTGATGCACACAGTACATACATAGCTGGCTGGCAACATTAATGGAATATGTAACACTAGTGAAAGTGTGGATTGTGCCATATATATCTGCCATGCACACCAGTCAGCTAGCATCTATTGATCAAAATGTCAAATACAGGTATAGCAGTGTCACTAACATCTGCAGCAGATGTTACAGTGCCCTGACAGTGTGCATCATTATACCCTTATAGATTGTGGACATGTAATAATAGTTGTACAAGTGTGTTTGTGCAGCATAATCTCTGATCACTCTGAATCAGTTATGTTATGTCAGAGACATGGGATTACTAGTGGTATTATTATGATATTTTCCATGATCGTGCTATCTTCTTTTAATGTTGTTCATACGCCTTTACCTGTGTCCCATTTGCTGGAGACCTCTGCTGAGATTACACTCATATCCAGGAAAATCAGTTTGCACAGCTTCACAATATGCACCCTACCCCAGTTGTATAACACATCCCTGATAGATGTCCTCTGCATTGCTCAGATATGGATGATTATCTCACACAGTCATCTTCCTCATTGTTATGTCACCTTGTGTGACAGTCACATAATACACAATTTCACTGTGCGGTCCCTACTATACCATATTGATATGTGATTGGTGTTGCTGCAACAACTGTCTTCCATTGACATGCCCTCATCTGTTGTACATTAGGTTGTTTCCTCTGTCCTCTTTCCCTGTGTTCATTCCTACAATTCATCTGTGTGTTCCTATTCAATACACATACTTCCTCCTGAGTGTTTATTTTATGTGGCAATCCATGTAAACTTGCAGATCATTTACACAACTTTGGTGTAGAATGCCAAGAATGGGATTTCACAATACTCTGCACTGTACACACTATCCTGTACTATGTTTGGACCATATACTTAACTTTCATACCTCTAAACTGTCCAGATTTTTACAGAATTCCAGATGTGTACCTTATTATATCCTTTGGTGTGTTCCTTATAAAACCTGTGGTTTTCTGCCATATTACTGGGATGATCTCAGTACTGATGTCACTCAATAATTACATATATTGGAGTTTCAGTCTTCTTCAGAAAATGTTTCTTAACACAAACCCTCTTGTTATTCTAGCACATTTCTAAGTCTAAAAGAGCAGATATGTTCTGGGTCACTGTCCCCCATACCTCTCAACTGCACAGATTTTTGCAGAATGTCCTGATTTTTGCCTTATATTTTTGGTAAGTTTTTCATAAAATTGTGGCTTTCTGGCAAATTAGTGGCAAATCATTAAAGATTGAAGTTAGAAAATAATGACAGACATTTGAGTTTTAGACTTCATACCCGTCAGAAAATTCATGATAATGCAAAACCTGTTATTCTATTAACTTTCTAAGCTTGTAAGAGCAATATTTAAAAATTGTCCATATTTGTATCAATTTTTTCATGGCTTTGTCCAGATTTCTTGCACTAAGACATTGAGAGTTATGAGTAATATTATACATTAAGCCTCTATGATCAGAGCAAACCCATTAACCTACTATGCTCTGAGTTAAACAGGTTTGCTATCCGTGTTGTGTTAAATGGTTTCCTGGCTGGCAACACTGCACTTACTTACATTTAAATGTGGTGTGTAGCATGAATATGTAATTAGCCCTGCTGCTCACTGTGCATCACCATGCACACAAGTAAACTGCTTGGGCAAAGCCTACATGGAGTTTACTGAATCCCAGGGATGGTCTTAAAGTGATACTATTGGTAATGGGTCTAGTGAAGGGATGCAAAAGTGAATAAACAGACGGTATTAAGAAGCTGACTTTTTCCTAACATAGAATAAAAAGGTCAAGTAAGTGCTAGCAAACATTTTGGAATATCAATGGCTAATATGAATAAAGTTTAGGAAATAAATGTTTAACGCAAAACAGGGAACATGGTGCTACTATCTGATCAGTAATCTAGGCAGATTTTTGAACACCTGACTGGAAAAGTGAAATGATTTAAGGAAAGACAGTCCATTCTTTTTTTTTCAAATACTGAAGGAAAACTCTCTATGGCTGTATTACCTAATGAGACTGGAAAGTAATTAATTTTATTTATGAGGTATATGAGAGGTTTGCAGAAAATACCTGTTCTTCTATGATTAAGATAAGAGTCAGATGTATTGTTGATTTGTCAAAAAGAAAAGACGTGATGAATTTTTGAATGCCTAGTGCTAAACGTATTCTGATGTATAATAATGCTCTGTGGACATGGGTCTGTAAGTAATAAAATGTTATTTTATTGGTTTAATTACTTATTTTTTTGCTAAAAGTAGCTATGAGCTTAGAATGGCATTTTGTGAGAAATTGATGGATTTTTGAAAAATCTATATTTTTTGAGATCAAGAGGCCTTGAATAAAGTGTTCTGATGATATGATGTCCCAGGCTGTGTGCTCCACGCCCACAAATTGTTTAACTCTACCACAGCTAGGAAAGCTGTTTTAATCATAGTATTAACTGGATTTGCAACCCACTGACCCTGTGACTGTGTACCGCCAGCACTTCACACACAAGTGCCAGATGAGACCCATCCACAGAAGCCAGAGACTGGTGCCAAGCTTAGCTGCAAAGCTATGGAGAGGATCATAATGGACCTCATAAATAAGAAAACAGGAAACCCTGGCTACCATGGATCCAGTAATCCTTGTGTACAGTAGTTATCGGGACCTGGGGACCCAGACCTGGGGACCATCATTCCACACCCATGCTTAGCTAAAAGTAGTTGGGAAGCAGTCTACCCAGGGCCCACCTCATGCCGGGCGCCATCCCACAATACCCATCATCATAAAAGTGGTCATTGCTCATCACTCATCATCACTGTGATTACCAACAAAGATGGGTGAATGGTGTCTGACCCCAGCGGGCAGCAGCTGGAGGAGTTGCTAAAGCCATGTCAGAAACAACGCCTGTGTCTCACAAAAATCCACATGGGCCCAGACCTGTCTGTCCTCTTGCTTGGCATCTACTTTAGACAGCTACTTTAGCACAGTGGACAAGTTACTGCATACAAGGTATGAACATTTTTGATAATACTACCAGAGTGAGAGAAAATGTGATCATTCATGTCTACTGAAAAAATATTATTTGACAGTTTTTCAACCTGTACAATGGAAGCTAAATATTTAAATGATATTTGTGCCCATTCAGAAATTTGATTGTCAGTATGCTGATTGACATAAGTGTTCAATCTATGGTTTATCTTAAAGCTCAGAATTTTTTTTTCTAATGAAGAGAACATAAAATTTCATTACATCAGCTCCCAGTTGCCTTATTCTGGACATGATATTTGATTATTTAAAGATTGTTTAGATGCATTTCAGTATAAATTTCCTCCTTTGGAAAACTAATCAGCAACCTTTAGATAACATAATCATGCTCTTTTGGTCCATCTAGACTAACAGGGTAAAGAGTCTAGTTCTAATGTTTCTGAAATTGAGTACCCGATTCTGAAATATACATACAGAGTTTGTAAGTGATCCATGGAAAATCTTTGAAAGAGAGATCAGCTTATTAAAAATATATATATATATATATATATATATATATATATATATATATATATATATATATATATATATATATATATGTGTGTGTGTGTGTGTTGAAGCTGCGGTGTTGCAGCGGTAGCATTGTCACCTCACAGCAATAGGTTCTCCTGTTTGATTCTCGGCTGGATCGCCTTCTGTGTGGAGTCTGCATGTCCTCCCCATGGTCGAGTGGCATTCAATAGACATGTGTGAATGGGCATGCCTTTGTTGAAGGTTGGGTGTCAAGCTGGCCCCTCGGCAACATAAAAATCTACTGCCAACCATTAGTGGACTGGAGTTCCGCTGTAGCGACCCCTAACTGGGAAAAGGCGAAAGAAGAATATATATATATATATATGTATATATATATATATATGGGTCTACTTTACACGGTTGACATTTCAGAAAGTTGACTTTCATATGGCCGAAACCATATGATTTACTTTCAGAATGTCGACCATGAAAAGTAAGTAAACCTAAACACACAACAAACACTTACCTTAAACTGTTAGCAGGGGGGATCTGCACCCCACACCCCCTGTAACTTTAATATACCAACTCCAAGATCGCACTACAGTGTGGAAGTGGGAAATTTTCCCATTCTGCACCGTGTGGAGATAGGGTTTCCCCATGATAAGCTTTTCAAAAGTCGATCACATGGTCTCGGCCATATGATGGTCGACTTTATGAAAAGTCGACCATGTGAGGGGGACCCATATATATATATATATATATATATATATATATATATATATATATATATATATATATATATATATATATATATATATATATAGAGGTATACAACTAATATTTATGAAAATGGGAACAAAAGGAAAATAAAAATCAACAGGCATGGAGTTAAATGAATGGATCAATTAAGTTAAACATTACAGAACTATTTCAGTTGTATTTGCGTTCATATATTTTGTACTGCACTGTGTAATTTTGTTCATAGGTTCATATGTTCATAGGTAGGTACTAAGCTATCGGCCCTGGGGCCTATATAAACCTAGCCAAAAAAGTTTCCTGGCTTTCGTCACCCAAGAAAGTAATTTTCTGGTGCCCCTGTCTAGCAGAGCCACAGAAGTGATCCTCAGGATGAATTTCCTATTTCCCATTCAATTGTCGAGATTTTTCTTAAAAAGGGCTAATGAGGAGCTTTGCTTGATATGAATGGGTAGTCTATTCCAGAACATGGGAAGTCTCTGGACAGGAATCTATCCCTCAAGCATGTTCTGTTTATTGTGGTGGCAAGGTTTAGGTCCCTGGAGCATGTGGCTGGAATAGATTGGGTTTACTTTAAGTGTAACATATCCAACAGAACTGGGTTTGACATGGCTTTGTATGTTAGGCAGAGGTCACCTCTGAGTAGGTGATAAGCGATGGAGTAGAGCTGTAGTTTTTTGAGACAGTCTGCATATGGCATTTCTTTGAGGCTGGTAATCCTCTTAGTGAGGTATTTCTGTGGCCTTTCTAGTTGTTGTAGATGTCTTGCAAGGTACATGCTAAATGGGGCATTGTACTCTATAATGGGTCTGATGAGGGATGAGTAGAGAGGAACAATTACCTCTTTTTTTCTGGAGGTGAACCCCTTTGTGATGAGGTGCACCACATATAAGGATTTCCTGACTACTGTGGCTATGTGATTATCAAAGGAGAGACTAAAGTCCACCTGTGTCCCAAGGTCTCTTGTCACACCTTCAGTGTTTAATAGGCTACCACCTATGTGCTAGTTCATGGGTACAGTGTTTTTCCCAAAGGGGATGACAATGCACTTCTTGGCATTGAGCTTGAGGCCATGACTATGACACCAAGCATCAGTCTCAGTGAGGCCCCTTTATTGAATGTCCACATCATTAAGCAATTTTATTATGGCACCTTGTTTACAGTTGTCTGCAAACTTTGTTAGCCAAAGACTTGCTGTATTAGCCTGGACTTTTGAGATGTAGATGCCAAACAGGAGAGGACCCAGGACTGAGCCCTGTGGTACTCCACTTGCCACTGGTCTAAAGTTGGATTTTTAGTTGGCTACTTTCACTGTGTGGGTTCTGTCAGTGAGCCAGTTGGCCACCCATCTTGTGACATATGGGATTTATGCCCAGTCTAGTGAGTTTATCTATAATTCCAGAGTGGGGAATGGTATCGAAAGCCTTGGCAAGGTCAAAATAGGCTGTGTGCACCACCTTACCCTCGTCCACAGCTCTGGTGACAATTTCAAAGAAGTCAGTCAGATTTAAGAAACATGACCTACCTTTTACAAACCCAAACTGAGTGGGGTCCAGAGTCTTGAGGTTACCTATGTCCTTGTTTATAAGTTCCAAGATGATACATTCCATGGCCTTGCAGACCAGGGTCATCAGGCTAATGGGGCGGTAGTTCCCAGGGTCCATGGTGGCACCCCCTTTGTGGAGTGGGATAACTGTTGCTGTGTGCCATTCAGAAGGCAGAAAGCCTGAAATGAGGCTATAACTGAACATGGTACTTAGGTGGGGTGGCAGTTCGTTCTGTAGTTCATGCAGAATGCAGCCTGGAATCTTGTCAGTTTCCATGGATGCTGTGTTCTTGGCTTTGGATTGTGTGGTCTTTACTTGTGCAGCTGTGATTACAGGGGCTTTGCATTTTTTCGGTATAGTGATGGGCCCTTTGGGAAATGAGGATGGGTGAAGTTTGCACTGAACCTTTCTGCCAGGATGTTGGCAATATCAGTTGGTTCTGTATATCTAGTGCCATTGTGCTGCAGCTCAGAGCAGATACGAGTGTCGCCATTGAGATTCTTGACATTGCTGTAGAATGCTTTTTGGTTGTCTTTAGAATCAGTGGTGATTTTATTCTCATAACTAGCTTTGGAGGATTTTATGAGAGATCTCAGCTTCTTACTGAAGCTGACTAGGGAGTTCCTGCAATCAGGGGAATGTACTCCTTTTTGCAACAGCTTTTTCCCTCTGTTGTAGGGTTTGCTTATGGCAGGGGACCACCAGATTGGCTTCCTTTTTTGGAGGATAGCATCTTGTTTCTGTTGGTGATGGCACAGTCCATGCACATGTGTATGTTCTTATACAGTTCATTTGTATAGGATTCAGCAGTGGCACCTTTATTTTCCATCTGTATGGGTGTCGTGAAGCTTGTCACTTCAGTCCTAAGAAGCATGAATTTGGCTTTGGAGAAGTTTTTTATGGTGGTTTCCTTAATGGGGGGTGGGGGGATATTGATGTCTAGGGTGATTGACTTGTGGTCAGATCTGACCAGGGAGGAGTTGACCTCTGGAATGGAACATTGGTTGCCCATATTGGTAATGACCAGGTCCAGGATATTGCTGCCCTTGGTGGGGGTATGGACAAGCTGTTCCAGGGTGTTGGAATTCATGAATTCAAGAAAGCAATGAGCAAATGAGTTAGTACATGAGTAGTTTTCTCAGTTGATGGTGGGGTAGTTGAAATCACCCATTATTAGGGTATTGGGCTGTACCTTAATACTACCCAGTATATCGAGAAACATGGAGTGGGCATCCTGAGGCATGGTGGGGGATCTGTAACAAGTTACATCCTGGACTACAGTCTTGCCCAGTGTTAGTTGCACTTGGATAATTTTGGATGCATTGTGTTGAGCAACTAGCCTGGTAGTGTGGATATCCTTATTGAATATGGACATGCCTCCTCCCTTAGTGTTTCGGTCCAGGTTAGGTGGCAAAAGGTGTGGTATGAGTTATAGCCTAGTAATGCAGGGGTGCTTTCTGGAGCTTTGAACTAGGTCTCCGTTACTGCACAGATGTCGATGTTCTCCATTTTAAGGAGTGCCTCGAGTGAGTGCATTTTGAGGTTTAGACTTCTAGCATTGAGTAGCATTACCCTCAGATTTTGCTTGCTTATACCTGCTATGGTGGTGAGTTTGTAATTTTAATCTTGCCTAAAAAAGGCACTATAGGGGTGGCAAGAGCCTTAGTCAGTATCCAGAATTCCAGGAGCTACAGGTGCAGGCCATCTCTGCCAAAGCATCATGGTCTGCCGATCATGTCATCCCAGACAGACAGACACTGGATCCCCTTAGAATGACACCAGAAGCTTAGCCAATTGTTGAAGTCAATCATTTTGTCCTTGTATTGTGGTATCATTCTCAGTGATGGCAGGATGCTACTCAGGGCTAAAGTCATACCTGCCTGGGCTACATGATTTGAGAGCTCATTCATGTCTCTTTTCTGTAGTCCAGGGAGGTACATCTCAGGTCATTCACACCAACATGGACAATGACAGAATCATATTTGTACTTGTTGTGGAGTGACCTTAGTGCTTGCATTATGTGCTTGATCCTGGCACCCAACAGGCAGCTGACAGTATCTTTCTCCTTGTTTAGCCTGGTGAGTGGGACATCAGTGTGCCTGACTATAGTCACCTATGACTAGTGTGTTGGGTATGTTGTTTTGCCTTATGGGCTGAGGTTGAGTGGCACACTGATTATGTGGGCTATGTGTCATTTGGCTAGTGTTGGGGGTGGTGGCTGCTTGCATTTCAGCTTTGGAGGTCTCTGTTGTTTGGGCAGATTTTTTATTGAGAGCCTCCTCAAGTGTAGGTGTGTGTTTTGTGTTTCTTTGTGTGGGTTTATATGGTGTAGGTTTTGATGAACTATGTGTTGAGTGTAGTGTGATGCAGGTGTTTACTTTCTCCTCTTGGCTGTCTAGTACAGTCTTGGCTGGAGAGAGCTTGGCTTCCAGTTTGGGTATATAAGTGCATCTCTCACAGGTTGTATTGTTGGGTGGTAGGAGGAGAGGGTTGGCAGTGTACATGAGGCAATTGCTACATTGGCCCAAGATGCCCAGATTCATCAGGTGGACAGGGGAAAATACCGGGAGCTGACCCTTAGACATGCCTGGATAGGTGCTTATTAATTTAAGTGCTAAAAACTGTTTTCCTCCTAACAAGTGAGGAAAGTTGAGTGTTGCAGTAATTTGCAGATTATTTAGTGCTTGCAATGAGTTTTGAACAAGTGCTGAGCACAAGGAAATAGTTTTGAGTGCTAAAACTAGAAAACTGGCTAGTTCTAAGGGACTATTAGAATAGCAGGCATTCTAGCATTGGGAATAGTTTAACCCTAATTAAACAGTGCTAAGCGATGTGCAAACCCTTGAAAACATGTTCTTTTTAAACAAAAAGATGAAAGGGATAGAAATAACCCAAAATGTCCAATAAAACTACAGATTCTGAGCTGAAACCACTCCTCCAATGACAGATAGGCTGCTCAAAGCTCGCCACTCTCACTGATTAACAGAAAAGCTTCCTTCTATCTTAATAAGGTTTGGTCAACACAGAAACTACAACACAGCTGAGAATGCAGCAAAATCTGAAAATAAAACTCTACTGGTTATAGAAAGGCAGGAAACAAGTAGAGAGATATGATTTTGTTTTAAAAAATTAAAACAGATACAATAAAACAAACACTTTTAAAGCAGAAAAATGACTATCACACTTGAGTGTGTAGCCCTTAACAGCTCAACAGTTAAAAAACAATTAAAAATGATCAGTTAAAGTGCAAACAGTATCAGAATTCAAAAAACAGTTCAAATAAGTTGCAAAGGTAATAAAAATGCTCGGAATAGTGCGGCTAGTGAAAATAAGCAATAAAAAGCAAAACAGAGGTACTTAATCCACTCAAAGTCTTCCTTTTCTCTCTCTGCTCCTGGAGTACTCTGTGTTGAGTAATGAATGGTTGAGTTCCTGTCATTCAGCAATTATGTAATGATTTATAATTGTCTTTAAAAGTGAGAAATTGAGCCAAGAAATAAATCTGTGCTAATTACCCTACATAAAGTCAATGTGGAACTATTGGTCAATATAGCACTGTGATTCTGAATGTAACATAGAAATAGTATGAATAGTATCACAATTTTTTATTGAAGCAGAATATTAGCCAAATGTTTAATAAACACTTTGAAAGTGACAGAAGTTGTGACCAAGACAGTCAAAATATGTGGACTGAAGAAGGATATTAGTCATATACTTAACAGACTTTGAACTTGGTATAAAACTGACTTAAAATAATGAACAAGAGGATCAGAACTTGCTGATTGAAAGAGGGTATCATCTAACCATTTAATAAGAATGGCAACAACTGCTTTGTTTTTTTTAACTTACTGGTAGAAACGTCTCTGCAGATCTAGCCTTTCTAAACATTGGAGTGCTGTTTTTAAACACTCATCAAGATGACTAAACAACTACAACAATCTTTATGAATATCGGGCAAAATTAATTTAGTAGCACTCACTAAATTTGCCCATCTCTGTTCTCAAATTTTGTAATCAATAAATATGCAATCATGTAAGGTTACACACATTAATTAACAAACTATGGAAGATGAGATAGTTGAAACTAATATGAAAGGATTTTGAGTTGTATTCACCTTAGATTTAGGCTTGACAAGTACAACTAATAGCAGTTTTTAAAAATATGTAGACATGCAAAGAGGAGAGCCAGGGATCAAAAACATTTTGCTGGACAGTTACAATTTATCTGGGATACACAAGTAGAAACATAAAGCATCTGCCTGCATCATAAAATGCACTAAATATAAAATATTGAAGTAAATGAAAGTAAAAAAGAATGTTTTTAAAGTACCACTATACCTTTATAGGTTTTTAGGTGTATACTAAGCTAATGACCACTAGAGCCTTCAAAAGTCTTGTCAAACATGTACCTTACTGGTTATTGTAAGGGGAATATACAAGCTAAAGTAAGATTTACAGGCTGCTGCTGTCCAATAGAGATATAGGTGCTACACTCAGGTTGTATTTATAGTCTCTCAGCCACTGGTTTGGGTTTCTCTTGAAAAGAGTTACGGAAGAGACTTGCTTCACAAGGATGGAAAGTCTTCAAGAGAAGGGGAATTCTCTGAGACAAATACATGTCCATCCGACACGTCTTATTTATGCATTAATCAAAGTTTAAATTGTTAGAGTGAGTAATTCTAATGCCATTCATTTTCTGATATGAAAACTTACATCAGAATTGGATGCAGGGATGTCTTGTATGTTAGGCATAGATTGTCTCCCAACAGTCTGTTGGGAATATGGAGAAAAAAGTATAGAGATAGGGCTTTGAAGTGATCTGCATAGAACATGCTGATTATGCCCCATATTCTTGTTGTAAGGAATGTCTGTGTACATTGTTGCATGTGTCTGGTTAGGTACATACTGAAGGGAGAGTTGTATTAAATGATGGGCCTGGTGAGGGCTGAATAAAGTGGAAAGATAACTTTTTTAAACCTAGATACCATGGCCTTCCTTATAAGTTGAGTAAACATAGAATGATTTACTTACTAACTTAGATACAGGTTGGTCGAATGCTAGGTTATTATCTACATATATACCAAAATCCATGGCTACTGGTTCTAGTCTTAGGGGTTTGTTATCAATGAGGTAATTTCCTAGGGTGGCTAACTTCCCAAAGGCTACTATTTTACATTTCTTGTCATTGTGTTTTAAGCTGTCACGTTGGAAATAGTCATTTGTCTGTGTTAGTCCTTCTAGTTGGAAGCTAGTGTCTTGGGGGGATTCTATGACTGCTCCTAGTCTGCAATGATCTGCAAACTTGGTCAACCAGAGACCCTTGACGTTGTCTTTGACTTTCAAGATGTAGATGCCAAAAAATAGCAGACCCGATACAGAGCCCTGAGAGGCTTCACTAGTGACTGGCTTCTTTGTGGAAGTTGTATCCCTTATCCTAACTTCCTGGTTCCTATCAGAGAGCCAGCTGGTTATCCAGTACATAACATAAGAGTGTATGACTATAAGAGTTTGTTTACAATGCCCAAGTAGGGTATTGTATTAAATGCCTTAGCTGGGTCAAGGTAGCAGTATGTACCAATTTGCCATCTTTCACTGCCTTGGTGACCTCCTCAAAGAGCAGAGCACCAGGGTGAGCAGGCATGAATTTCCCTTCATGAAACCAAAGTGGATTAGATCCGGTGTTTAAAGTTTTTATTTATGTCCTTAATCAGTTCCATAATTCTTTCCATGGCTTTGCAAATTAGACTAGAAAGAATTATGGGTCTGTAGTTCCTAGGGTCCACTGATAGCCCACTCTTGTGCAGAGTGATGACTGTTGTGATTCTCTATTCTCATGGTACAAACTCTGGGGGCTATGGTTAAACACTGACTCCAGTTGTCCCAATAGGTCATGTTTCAGGCTATTTAGGAGAAATCCTGTGATATTATTTGGACTAATTGATGCATCTAGAACCTGCTCCATAGTGATACATGGATGTTGTTTGATGGTATTTCTTGAAGAGAAGCTGAGGGAGGAGGCAGATAAAATTGTAGTTGACTTTCTGGCTCCATGTACGTGGCTCCATCTTCAATCAGTTCTGCATACTGCTGTGTGCTGCCTTTGCAAATTCTCCTCAAATAATATATTTTTTTTATTTTCAATTAAAATAACATTTACATAATATTTTTAAATATCATTTTAAACAACTATATACAATATTTACAATAGTCTGACTTTCAGTTATATACACTGTATGTTATTAAATATAGAATTAACGGATCGGTTATCAGAGATACAATATTGATTATTGCAGGGTGTCCAACAAAGATATAACTTTCTTCCAAGGATTATTTGCCAATGGCCTGTGATAGATTCATAGTTCTTTGATTTTTATTTCCATCAATGCAGTTCTCTTCAGTAAAGTGTAGAATTCTTCCAAGGTTGGGGGTGTATTTGAATTCCACCTTGTGGTTACTCATTTCCTAGATATAGAAGTATTGTCCATAACAAATACATATTTGTGTTATTCAGGTAGGGACCTTCATTTATATTTAGTGTTATCAATACTTTAGTTAAGGTAAATGATTCATTAAATAAAGCTTGTAAAAATGATTGATTCCTTTCCAATATGATTTAATTGTATTACATTCATAAACATATGAATCCAGTCTGCTTTATTTGACTTTTCACACCTCCAGCAAAAAAACATTTTTAGTAGTACTGATCTTTTTAATTCTATCTGGTGTTAAAAATGCTCTATGTAAGTATTTCCAGTTAAATATTTTCCAGTACTGTGTGTTAGAGGTGTAATTAACTGATAGCAAGATGTTACTTTTAATTTCTTCTGTTAACTGCAATAACTGACCTTTTGTTAAGAACTGCCAGCATGATGGTTTGGGGATTGTTTTATGTGTTATTAACTCTTTATATTGATTTGAAATGGAATTTTTCTTTTCACAACTATTATATATAAATTCATACAGAAAACTTATTAGATTTGGAATATCTTTAAATGAGAAATTATTAATTAATCTGCATAAATCTTGAGTGTACATTAGAATGCTTTGTAAGGTTAACCAGTCCTGTGTTGGAATATTGTAAGCAGTTTTTATCATATGTATATCTAAAACTTTTAATTTATTTGCACATTGAAACCAGCATAAGAATCCATTTTATTCCCAGGAGGTTATTGTTTCCCTGTATATTTTGTGAAGAAAATTCTTAGTGATGGTAAATGGGGTTAAAAGATCAAATCAAAGTTTTAGATCTATGTTTGCATTGATAAGTTTCCAAAAGGAATTGATGTAATGATTAATCAGTGTTGTTTTAGAAGGCTTTGTTATATTATAGTGTATACTTATGCATAGCATGTACCAGGGTTTGTTTGTTTTGTCTACTATTAAAATTTTTTAACAGATTAAATTCATTTGTTAATATAGCCATTGTTAATTCTTTCCAGTTGGCAAAATAATTTGGGTTTATCTAGTCTATTGTAGTTTTAAGCACATATGCTTTTATATGTGTTTCTATTTCTGGGAAGTTCAATTCTCCTTGTTTCCTGGGTCTAATGTGATGAGTTAGAGCTACTCTATTCTTTTTGGGATACCATAAAAAAATTATTAAACATGAGTTTATTTCTGTAAGAATGCATCTTTCAGGAATTAACTGTATTGCTCATGCTATATATAGTATTTTTCTGGCAATAAGACCATTTTTATTAATTGCAATCTGTCTTCAAAAGTTAATATAATTTTGTTCCACTTTTCTATATATATGTTTTTATTGTTTCAATAATGTTTTTATAATTTTTTAATATTGTTTCATTTATATTTTTGCATAACACTATTCCTAAATAATTTAGTGTAAGTTCTTGTTTTCCTATGATGGATTTATCTGTAACTTGTAGGTCTTTTTTCTTATTTAAGAATAGGAATTTTGATTTTGATCTATTAAGGTGTAGACCTGAAATCTTATAAAATTTATCCATTACTTCTTGTAGCTCTCCTAATGACTCTCTGGAGTTTGATAGGGTTAATAAAATATCATCAGCAAAAAGCATTATTTTAGATATGTACTGGACATAGACATCTATTCCTTTTATTCTTGGATTATTGCATATTATTTCTGCAAGTATTTCTATAGCCAAAGCAAATAAAATAGGAGAAAGGGGTATACTTGTTTAGTATATTTCGTTATATGGATAGATTCTGAGGTGAAAGGACCTAACTTAATGTAGGCTAAGTTATTAATGTATACGTTTTTAGTAATAAGATGACGGGAGGAGGAAATTCAAATAATGCTAAAGTTTTAAATAGATATTCTCAGTTGAGGGACTCAAAGGCTTTTTCTATGTCTAATCTGATTACAAGTGTTTTTCTATCTTATTTTTTCACATAATCTATAAGAGTAAGTATCCTTTTAATATTATCATGTGTGTGCCTGTTATATAAAAATTCAGTTTGATCATTACTAATTGTCTTCGAAAGTGGGATTTTCATTCTGTTAGCTAGGATTGACATGAATATTTTGTAATCATTATTCAGTAATGATATAGGTCTGTATGAGGTGCAAAGGTCTGATGGTTTATGGTGTTATGAGAGAATATTTCCACGAGGGTGGTATTTTTGCTTCTGACTGGACTTCTAGCAAAGTTTTATGAAAAAGGGAGATTACTGTTGAAGGGAAGAGTTTGTAAATTTCCGTAATTATACCATCTGTCCCTGGAGCTTTGTTAGATTTACTTTCTTTTATCTTCTCAACAATTTCTATGTAGGATATAGGTTTTTGTAGATCTAGTTTTAAGTTTTCGGGATTTTTTTTTTTTTTTTTATTGATAAAGTTTGTATCTAAGTTTATTTGGTTGGTATCTAAATCTTCTTTTTTTTGAAGCGTTCCATATAATGGAACCAAAATGCTTCAAGGATTTCTCCTATATCTGATACTTTTTTCTCTTTCTTTTCATGATATATACTACTAATGTTATTTGCTTTAGATTGTATTTTAATTATTGTAGATAAGTAATGTAGATATATGGGGGAGGTGTCTAGTGAGTTTATTTTTAATTTTTCCAAGGCTAGACAAGTTTTGTGTGTTAGAATTTCCATTATATTTTTTTATTTAATTCCTCTATTTCTTTTTTGACTTCTGGACAATTCTGATTTTGTTTTAGATGTTGCTGTCAAGAGTCTGGTTTGCAAGTCTAATGATTCAGATTCCCACTCTCTAACTTTGTTTTTGTACCAGCTAAGGGTCTTACCAAATAAATACGCTTTTAATGAGTCCCAAATCATGACTCTACTGATTTCTGTTGTATTATTAATTTCAAGAAATAATTGTAGTTCTGACAACATCCAGGGTCTGAATTCTTTCATTTTCATGATATATGATGGAATTCTAGTTGAGAGGATTAAAGGTTTAAACTCTATTTGGAGCTTCATTATCAGAGAGTCATGATCTGAGAAGGGGCATGGAACTATTGAGAAGTTGAGGATTTTTGTTTGTAAATCTTGAACTATGAATAATTTGTCTATTCTGGTTTGTGTTCCAAATCTATGGTCTTTATGAGAAAATAATAAGGATTTATCATCTTTTACTTTAAAAGTGTCTATTAAATGAAATTAATCAATCCATTTTTAAGGATTTTGAGATAGTTGCTTTGCAAAAAGATGTCTTGTGGTTTCAGAAGCTTCTAAGGTACAATTAAAGTCTCCTCCCAGTATAAGATTTCCTTTATAATTGTTGGAAATAAAATCTAGGTGTTTTTAACCATTCCTGCTCTAATTCCTGGGAACCAATATAGATTAGCTATTATTAAATTTAATTATAACAAATGCTAGTAGACCTTCTTTGTTTTCATATTTATAAATACCTTTTGGAGTGATTATGTTTTTCTTCCAGAGAATTGATATTCCTTTTGTCTTTGTTCTACAGGAGGATTGAGCTAAGACTGTATAGTCCTTAGGGTTCCAAATAAAGCTATCATTAGTCTTAAAATGTGTCTTCTGGAGAAATACTACTTGTGCCTTATTTAGTTTTAAATATTTTAGTAAGTTTGATTTTTTTATTTGCATTATTTAAGCCATTAGTATTTAATGATAAGGATGTTAAATCCATTTCAAGTTATTGTTGGAAGAAACTTTTTGCTTCTTTGTTTTTTTATTTTGATTGTAGCAGTTATACCATATTATCTGATAACATTGGATGTTATGTTTATGTGTGTAAACTTGGGAGTGTAATTTAATGTTCTTTCTTCTTTAAATATAAGTAGGGTAAAATTCTGGTCAGGCTTTAAAAAAGTACTTCTATAAAACATTAATTCTAAAGTATCAAATACAAGTAAATATAAATTTCCCATTAAACATGGAATGAAAGTCATTCCTAATCCAATAGATAAAGATAGATCTTTTGGATTCTCCTACCTTTAACCAACAATATCAACTGAGTTCCATATGTTAAATTATTATATGGAGAATTTTCTTAAAAGAGATATGAAATTCTATATTATTCTATCATTGTTCTATAGTATTTTATATATCAGGATGGAATGTTAGTAGTGTAAACAATTATCATGTTGACTTAGAAAATATCCAATATTTAGTTACCTTTAAGAGATCCCAAACATGTCAGATATGTCATTTTGGATACATTAAATGCAACTGAGGAACATACACTAAATAAGCCAACAAAAAACAGATTATTACTAAAATAATTTGACTAAAAGGACTCTACAGGAGACAGTGAGTGATTACAAATGAAATATGAATTTACTGTAGGTGTACTGTCTTCCTTTACTTTCTCACTCTTCAGCTCACCAACTTCAACTTACACTTATGAAAAGACATGGCTTATCAGTGGTATCCTGACTCTGAGTAGAGGTGCCCTACATTCTAGTGTGCAGTGCTTTTACATATGTATAGATTTACAAAGCAGAGTCTAAGAATGAACTATGATCACCCTGACAGTTCTCATCCTGCATAGGGCACCTCCTGCTTCCAGAATGGGTAATCACATCAGGTCTAGAATGAATGTGAAGGTACCCATATGGTAATCAAGACCTACCTTAGGTAAGTTTTAATCAAACAGTATTTAGAGCATCTTAGAGAGTTCTCGGGGCAGTTAGCATACTCTTGAGCATCTCCTCCCTTGACCACAAACAGAGATTTCCCTTCCCTTTCTTTCCCTTGTTTTAAATTAGTACTACTAAAAGAAATTCAGCAAACATAGGTAAACAGAAGTAACATTCAGTAGTCTGTCTTGTACATGGCTCGCAATCCATTAAACAAGTCGGTGACTAACATCACTTTAGTAAACATTATAAAGACAAATTAGAAATAATTTCCTAGCTCTTTAAATTTTCTGATAAAGCAAAAAGTTAACGATAAGCTATTTTAACTAAAAGTATAAAGCATTTCATTTTTTCCTTGCATGTATACATTTCTACTCATATTGTAGTGTCAATAGCTGTCTTTGAAATATGTACAATACTTCACTTCTTCAAATCATTCATTTTTCAGTTCAGGCTTTGTTTGGTCAAAATGGCAACAATATTTCAAGGGCACAATTAATATTTAGACTGATGTTTCAAATAAATAGCTTGTCAGTTGTCAATTGAGTTAGTTTAGAATGTATGGTTAGTGCAAATATAACATGTTACAAAAATACTATGCATTTTTTCGTGTGCTCTAGAGACTGTCACTTGCAAGTGACACATATAATATAGCATATATAGAGCAGATAGCTTATGGATTCAGGCTGTTAAAGTAATTTATGCTTATTAATCAGGCAGTTTCATTTAAATTTACAAGTAATTTGGGAACATTTCAGTTGAGTTTCCAGGAATGTGTAGTCCAATGTGAGTAACTGAGTCCACTTTTCCTCATAAACATATGTCACAATTATAAACAAAACCAATGTTCAACAGGTCACCAAACCAAAACTAAATAAAATAAAACGATGACCAAGAAGGTAAAACAATAAAGCATGGACTGGTGCTGACAACACAAGTCGGAGTTTAATAAACACTAAGCACAAATACATAAACGTCACACAGTACATTTTCGTTTATCCTACTTCGTCAGATGTGGACTGATACAATACAAGAACCTTTTATACTATAAGCTATGTCCTAGTTAACCAATCACAATTACTAAATGTCTATACACATAATCAATGTATACTTACAAAAATAAATAAATACACATCACCAACTGTTAAAATTATTTAAAATAGTTTAAAATTAAAATATATGGACTTGTGCCTATTTAATTCAATGATCCTAATGTGAAAGTACATCTAATTTAAAATTACATCCAATTTGAAAGAGATAAAATGGATAAGAATGGGAAACATGACACAGAAGTGTAAAACATACTATTACAAAATCAAAACAATTCATCTAGCACCATCTAGTGGCCAAGGGAATGATAGCAAAAACCTCAGCTAGTCCAAAGACATACCTGCCATATGGATTCAGGTTGTTAAAGTAAATTATGCTTATTAATCAGGCAGCTTCATTTACATTTACAAGTAATTTGGGAACATTTCAGTTGAGTTTCCTGGAATGTGTAGTCCAATGTGAGTAACTGAGTCCACTTTTCCTCATAAACATATGTCACAATTAATTAAACTAAGCAAAGTCTAACATCTGTCTAATAATCATTATAAAGACAAAGAATAGTAATTTCCTAGCTCTTCAAACTTTCTGATATCGCAAAATGTTGACAGTAAGCTATTTTAACTGGAAGACTAAAACATTTCAATACTTCCTTGTGAATATACATTTTTACTTTTACTGTAATGTCAAGAACTGTCTTTGAAATCTATGCATTATTCCACTTCTTTCAAGTCATTCATTTTATATAGGAACATTTATGATTATATATGTTTGTCTGGTTTTCTATCAAATATATATAAATTTGCCTTATATTTAGTTTTCATACAGGGAATGAGCTTTATTGTTTTATTATTTATTTTATAAGTATAGCAATTTATGCATAGAGGAGTAAAGTGTTTTGAATGGAATTTTAGTATACTGTGATATCTTTTTAAAAATTTTCCTAATTTGAAAGGGAGTCATGATTGGGCATTGACTAGTTTGAATTTGTTATATAAACTGTTTTTTTATATGAACTAAAGTTATGTTGATCTGAAGAAGCTAATAAGTGAAAGCGCTCATCATATTTTAATAAAATCTGTGTTTCAAGAGAAGGCAATACCTGTTTTGCTCTGCTGCTTTTATATTCTACAAAGTTTCATTCATTTTATTGTTCACATTATATTTTGTGAAAATGTCAATAGCATTTCAAGGGCACATTTAATATTTAAACTGATATTTTAAATCAATAGCTATCAGTTGCCAAGTGAGTTTGTACAGAGTGTGAGGTAACTGCAAAAATAACATGTTGCAAAAAGTAATATGTATATTTTCAAGTGCTCTAGAGACTGACAGTTTCAAGTAACATATAAAATGTAACTTTTACCATGCAGACAGCTTGTGGAATCAGCATGTTAAAATGAGTAATACTTTTTTAATCAAGTAGCTACATTTCAGTGCACATGTAGTTTGGGAACATTTCAGTTGTGTTTCCAGGAATATGTAATCCTATGAAGATTTGTTTGTATCTTTCGGCTTTTCCCGGTTAGGGGTCGCCACAGCGGAACTCCGGTCCGCTAATGATTTGCAGTAGATTTTTACGTGCTGGCTTGTCGGACCTAACGCACAACCTTCAATGAAGGAACGCCCATTCACGCATGTCGACACACAGAAGACACTCTAACTGAGAATTGAATGGGCAACGTCTAACTGTGAGGCGACAACGCTACCGCAGCGCCAATCCTATGAGGATAAATCATAAAATATATACAAATAGTCCTATTATATATTTATTTTACGTTGTTTAGGTTGTTTTTCATTTTAATAACTAAACAACATTACTTTTTCTTATTACTTGTTATCTGTGAGGCTAAATGCACTTCACAGATTCACAGTGTCCTTAGAAACTGCAGCAATTGTTTACTGTTGCTATTGCAACACAAATAGAATGTGAAGAAAGCTTCACTTCTCTTAACTAACAGTACATTTTTCCCTCCTTTTTTATATATTTGTTAATACTAAAAGGAAATAATTCAAAGGGCATATGTACATGAATGGAACATTTCAGAGTTAATCACTAACATGTCCCCAATCCCAATAAGTATAACAGTGACTATCATTAATCTAACAAATATTGTAATAACAATTAATTAAGTTCATTATTCCAATTAGTCTACTTTAAAACTAGATTATTTTAGACTACTATTTATCTATGTATAGATAGTGAATTATTAAATATATACAGACTATATTAGTATAGTAAATAGGAGAGAATTTAAAAAGGGAGACAAGATGCAGTTAAAATAAATAATTAGAAGAGAGAAAGAAAAGAGAAAATTAAGAGAAAATACACATATACTATGTATGTTGATTTACAGTATAAATATTTTATGTGCTATATAACCCTCCTTCTGTGAAAGAAAAGTACCCTGTTTTACATACCTGAGGTAATGTGAAAACTCTCATGTGTCATCTATTTTCAAAAAATATATAGATAAAGATTCCAGTAGTTAGTTATCTCTGTTTTAAAATTCCAAGAAGTAAAATTGGTCCTTTAAAGTAATGTTAAAACAATTCATATCATAGTAGATGCTTTGAGAGATTTGGCTGTAACAGTATCAGTCTTTTGCTTCTCCTTTTTGACATCTGTCCATACATTTGTTTCTTTTGTTCTCTTGAGAGAAGGTGACATCCAATCCATATCTTCTGGCAAAGTAATCACATTATTAGTTTTAATAAATGAAGAGGCTTCCTCTAAGTCAATAAAAGTCCTCATCTCGTTGGCATACAGTATTCTTATTTTAGCTGGATATGCAAGTTGTGCCTTGATGTTATTTTGTTTCAGAAACTCTATCATTGTCCACACTTTTTTCCTTTGTTCCATTATTCTAGATGAATAGTCGTTATCAAATCTTATCAGGCTCTGTTTATATTTTAGAGGTGCCTTCCTCCAAGCAGATCTTAAAATCAGTTCCTTGTCCAAGTATGAAAGAAATTTGATAATTATTGACCTAGGAGGAGAGTTTGAGTTAGTGGCAGGTTTCCCAAGAGCTCTATGTGCCCTTTCAATGCCAAAAAAAGTCCTTCTTTTAAATTTAAAAAGTCAAGGATCCAGCTTGATAAAAAGGAAATAATATCCTCACCTTCTGTGTTTTCAGGTAATCCGAAAATCCTGATATTATTTATCCTCTCCCTATTTTCCAAGTCATCTACTTTATTAACCAACCAAGTGTTTTGTTTAAGAAGCAGTTCTTTCTGTGTTTCCTCTTCCTTAAGTCTGCTTTCAAGTAATTTAGAAAAACCTCTATTCCTGTTATCCTTGTCTGGTGTTGCTGTAGCATTTCCTTGAGGGTGTCAGCCTGTTTTTGACTGCTTGTTTTAAGATTTTCCAGGTTCTCTTTAAAATCATCCATCTTCAAAGACAACTCCTGCAGGGTAGATGCCATCTGTTGTAGTTCCTTCTTTAAGGCAGCACCCTGGCGAAAATTCTTTGAGTTGCTCATTTTAACAAGTGAATATATCTCCACGCTTTTTGACAGGAAATTATTTGTAAAACTTCACCAAAGTTTCTAATTATGTAAATTAGTCCTTTATCTATAAGATTTTATAATTTGAAGAAAAAAAAAAAGAATATTTTTTCCTGTCTTATTTAACTAGTTATATGGAGCTCTAAAATACTGCTGCTTTCAGTTAGCCATTCAGGCCCCGCCCCCTTTGCAATTTTTGATATAGCTAAAGAAAGCCAGGTGGCTGTCCTTTGCCACAGAGGCTATCTTTACTTCAAATTTGGCTTTAGAAGCCCTGATTTGCTCTCTTGGTTGTTTATTTAGATTGAATGTTTTTATCATTCTGGGTATAGCACTTCCTAATCTTGTCTATAACTTTTTTTCTTTTTTTACAGCCTGTTTGTATTTTGAATCCACCAGGGTGGTGTGTTTTTTGTGTTAGTTCTGGGTTTATTTCTGGTAGGCACAACTGTTTTTATGCATTTATTAGCATGATTATTCTCTGAACAAAGCTGCATAGGTAGTTGTGTTCTCATGGCAAGGGGACTTGAAATTTTGTCAGGTTATCACTTAGTAGTAGGAAGTTTGCCATAGAATATTTAAGTGTTATGAGGTTAGCCAATGTCACAGAACTGATTTTTATTACAAAGGAGACAGCTTTGTGGTCAAATATTACAAGAGATGACAATACACTAAGGGGAGGTGGTGTTTGATTACCAGGTTGAGTATGCTTGCACCCCTAGTGAGTGAATAGAATATCTGGTCCAAGGTGTTTGCGTTGACAAAGTCCAGTCATCTCTGGGCCTGTAGAATTGTGGCTGTGTGAGTATCCCTTTTTATAGTGGGTACTTGAAGTCACCCATGGATATATCATTTGGTTGAATGCTGAAGGCTTCTAGTAAGTCCATGTATGATTTATGAGTTTCTTGGGTCATAGAGAGTGACATACAGTTTGCAAGAACATGATGTGACTTTGCCTATAGAAATCTGAACACTGGAAAACCACAAGTACATCATCCTATCATGTCTGAATAGTCTAGAGGTAGGTTTGTTGTTATAATTTACTGTTATAGATTGAAAACCTATACATTTGGTCCCTGGCTGTTCAGTAGCTAGCTTGAATGCATGGAAGGCATTGTAGCCCTGTACTGCTGAGGTGCTCTCTGTGGCTTTAAACCATGTCTCAATAACTGCACAAATTTCCACATTCTCCAGGATGACAGGAGCTTGGAGGGCAGCTGACATTGAGCAGTAACACCTTTAGATTCCCTTGAGTTAGTTTTGCAATGTTGCAAGGTTTCACCTTTTGGCATTGTCTAAAAAAGTTACTGTGGAGTGGACAATGTTTTAACCAATATTTAAAAGCCTTGAGGGGACAAATACAGATCATCATTGGACAAGCAATGTGGACAGTTGACCATATTCTTTCATGCTGATAAATATTGTACCCCCTTGGAATGACACCAGAAACTAACGCAATTACTGAATTCAATCATCTTTTGTTCACATAATGACATAAACCTTGGTGAAGGTAGAATGCTGTCAATGCTAGGCACATACTAACCTGGGATATAGAGTCTGAAAGCTCCATCATGTCTGTCTTAATATAGGTCAGGGAGGCACATCTCAGGTAATTTACACCCAAATAGACTGCAAGTGAGTTACACTGGTACTTGTGGTCTAATGACTTGAGTGTGTGGGTGTTTTGGCAGATCCTAGCCCCTGATAGACAATAAACCATTATTTTTCCCAACTCAGCTTGGTGAGCAGGACAACTGCATGGATCACAATGGAGTCTCCTGTGATTAAAATACTGGGTAGTGTGCTGGTTTGCATTATAAGCTTTGTATTTCAGGATCCAAAAGCTGTGGCTGTATGTGTTGTTTTGGGAGCTGTTTAGTTGTGGTGCTTTTGGGGTCGCTGAGGGTTCTATTTATAAGGACAAATGTCTCAGAGGTCTTTGAAGTTTAAGAATCTTGCTTTTAAGTACATCGTATGTTGGTCTATGTGTTGGGCCCATACTATGTGTGGTGCATGCAATCCTTACATTACTGACATCCTAATTGTTATCTGAGTGGCATTTTGGAAGAGTCTTGTTTCCAGTAATATTGTGCAATTACATCTCTCTCAAACTGTATCCATTTCTTTAGGGATTAGTTGGTTGTCAGCGAACATGAAACAATGCCTACATTGTCTAAATATTTCCATGACTACCAAGCTGGTGGCAAAAACATTGGGAAAATGTCCATCCATTGTATTAGATCTTTTTTCAGTAATTTATAAAGGGGTGTTACAGCAAGCTAACTTGTGTGCTATGAGGGTAGAAACTCGAACTAGTCTATGTATAACTGAATTCATGAGGTAGTGCTCTTCAGCATGCAAACACATATTTTTTGTGCATCTGATTAATAGGTTACGTTACAGGGGACATTTTATAGAGAAAATTTAGTTTCTAAATGCCTGTCTATACAGGACAATGCTAAGCTCCACAACATGATGAGCAGCAGAATTTAAAAACTCAAAGTAAAGGGAATAAACCAACAAAAATGTCCTCTGGCCAATGAAATGATTTTACTTTAAGCCTCCCTGTGTGTTTCTTGACTCATTCAAATCAGTCTACCTTCCTACTTGGACTTGAATTGCAGTCCCAGACTTTTTAATGAAAAAATTAGCCAAACATATAAATGATCAAACAAATAGTTACAACAAGTAGTTACATGCTTAGAATGGCACATTGGTGCAGCAGTAGCATTGCCTCAGAGCAAGTTGTTATCTGGTTTGAGTCTCAGCTGGGGTGTCTTTTGTTAGGAGTCTGCTTGTCCTCCCTGCGTTCATGTGGGTTTCCTCCAGGTGCTCCAGTTTCTTCCCACATTACAAAGACATGCATTTGAAGCATTTTTCCCTGGGCCTCCACTGAAAATTAGCTTCTTTCCAAGTTGGACTTTCTCGGTAAACAAATAATAAAAAATGTTGATTCAAAGGCTGACAAGCCAAAATGAGAAACACTCACTTTAAGGCAAGTTCAAAGCACACTACCAGCAGCTAGACCAAGGAAAAGTAAATACACTTTACAGGGATGAAATACAGAAATATGCAATGAAATAAAATATAGCAGTAGTCTTCACAAATAGCTTAGAGAAGTGAAACATTAAAGGACTTATCTTAGCTTGGATAGTAAGGGATGTAAGCCAAACACCATGAGAGCAAAGGTGAGGACACCAAGTATTTGAGCACTGTGGAACTGAGCCAGGAGCTGCAAAAGTGTCAAATTTATTGTCTCAAAGAAGAGTGACTAAACCAACTAAAAAGCTCTCTGGCCAATATAACTATCTCACTATAAGTTTCCTTGTTGTGTTTATCAACCCATACAGACTGGACTACCTTTCTTCAGCCACCAGATTGCAGCGCCAATCTTCTTATTGGAGAAATGCAGTTTTAATAGCCAAAAGTGAAAAGTTACCAGAAATAATTCAAATGACTAGCTACAAAAAGTACTCATTATGTTATGCCCCCTGTGTTATTTCCAGTTCAGACAGACCAGGCTATTTTTCGACTGTGACAAGAATTGCAGTCCCAATCTTCTTAATGTAAAAACACACTTTAGTTAGCCAAAAGTGAAAAAGTATCAAAAACAAATCAAACAACAAGCTGCAACAAATAATTCTCACTTTAAGACAACTTATGTATTCCTCAGCTCATAGGTTCGTAGATTCATAGACGAATACAACGCTAATGACAGCTAGGGTCATTTTAAGCCTACCCATGCAACCCAAACATGACCCACAAATCTGATTTATATAGGAGTGATTTGCTGATTGCCTTTGTCCATCAGAGACATATGCACCAGACCAGAGGTGAATTTCTGATTACCCATCCATTGGTCCAAGTCACACTTAAATAGGATTAGGGAGGGACTAAGGACTCTGCGTCACATGGGTGGGGAGCCTATTCCAGAGAATGGGAATTCTCTGAGAAATTTATCGGTCTCTTCAACATGTCCTATTTATGTTGCAAACAAAATGTAGGAATTTTAATCTAGTAGTTCTGATGCTGTTTGTTTTTTGCAGATGTGTAAAAGGTTCATCAAAAACAGGGTTGAGGAATGCCTTGTATGCCAGGCAAAGAATTTTTCTCAGAAGTCTGTATAATACTAAGAAAAGAGGCATGGCTTTGAGGAGATCAGCACAGGAAGTTGTGTTTGCTGTTTGTATTCTTTTTGCATCAATCTTTGTGGACATTCCAGTTCCAATATGTATCTGGATAGATACATACCAAAGGTGGAATTATGCTCAGTGATGGGTCTAATGAGGGCCAGATACAGTGATAAAATAACTGCTCTAGATCTAGATGCCATGTCAATACTTATAAGTTGCGCAACATAGAAGAAATTCCCTACTGCATTAGACACATATTGGTTGAAGGCTATGTTACTGTCTACATGTGTTTCCGGATATCTGACTAGTGAATCAACTTTTATGGGTGTTTTATTGATGATGTAAATACCAAAAGTAGTTGACTTCCCAAAGGGTACTATAATGCATTTCTTTGTGGTCAGTTTTAAGCCATGACCTTTATGCCAACTGTTTGTCAGTGTTAGGCCTTCCTGAATGATGTTCTTGTTTTGGGGATTTAATATCTGTTCCCAGTTTGCAATCATCTACAAACTTCATTATCCCAGATGTCTTTGATACTGTCTTTGACATCTGAGAAGAATCTGACAAAGAGCAGTGGTCTAGGACAGACCAGGCTACCTTTCTACTGCCACTAGAATTGTAGTCCTAGTTTTCTTATTGTAAAAACACACTTTAGTCAGCCAAAAGTAAAAAGGAAACCAGAAACAAATGGCATAACTAGTTACAATACTAATACTAATACTAATAATGCTAATACTAATAATAATTTTCATTTTAATCCTCCCTGGTCATTTCCCCAATTGCATAGACCAGGTTACATTTCTACTACCACTAGAATTTCAGACTCAGTTTTGTTAATGAAAAAACACACTTTAGTTAGAAAAAAGTAAAAAAAAGTACAAGAAACAAAAACAAACAAGTCACTGCAAGTAATTACAAGGTGGTTCAAAGGCTGACAATCCAGCAATGGGAAAAACACAATTTAAGGCAATTTCCAAGCATACTAACAGTCTACTGGGAGGGCCCTCCAAGTTTCGTCTGTCAATACACAGTAAGATAATCAGACAAGATAAGACTGGGAGAGGCTTCTAGATTAGGTATACAGGAGATGAGATCCCAAGCCTAGGTATACAGTAGGATCAGACATCTCAAAAGCTTCCAAGTTTAAAAGCACAACACAAAAAATGGTACATGGGTTAGTGGGAAAATAACTATTTTTTTTAAATGGTATGATAAGTGCATTAGCTTCAATGTACTTCGCTGGATGGAAAATGTAGTCCAAATGCTCTGTTTGTTACCACAAGATCTAGAAACAACTCACACATATGACCCAAGCTGGTTGATTGTAAGTTACAAAAGTGACCAAAGCATAGTAATTTGATAATCAGTGTTGATTAATCCACTTAAGACCCCATAAAATTAACAATAGAAACTATAAAACCCAAATCAATTTATAACTGGAGCTTCAGATTCAGAGGAGAGATAGTAAAAATGCAGAAAAATGAGCTCCTACTAAAAACTGACTTAAATACTTAGACACAGGACAGAAAGAACTTGAAAACCAGTGCTAACTATAAAATACCTTCAATTAACAGCTTTAACTTCAGATTCCTAACAAACACAAGCAGTAACCACAAAAAATATTTAAAATGGAAATAAATTCAAGCAGTTAAAATTTGTTTCACTGGATGCAAAATGGAGTGCAAATGCTTTGCTTGTTTTTATCTGGTGGAGAATCTTTCAGCTTTATGAATCTAAAGACTTTTGGAAATAAATCATAGTGGCAGCTGTAAGTTATGTATAACTAACAGAGGGATTAAGCAATCCCCATTTGATGGAAAGCCAGATTCAATTAAACTACAAAGACAATAAACAAAAGGTTTATCAATCAGGTTTAATGAAAAATGGGGTTGTAGAATATACTGTATGAAGAGAAACCATAAATAATAAAATGAAAAATAGTAAAGAATATTGAAAGGACAAATACAAGGATGAACCACATTAAAAATTAATTATAAGATGTGTTTGATATTTAACTATTTACTGAAGCCAACAGTTTACAGTTATCTTGAATTAGTAAAGGATACATGGAAATCACAAGATAATAAATGCATAATTAGAAAGGAAATTTGATGAAATCACATATTAAGATTAAACTGAACAGAAGCACAGATGAACTGGTAGTCCAGTAAGAAACTTATCCTGTTATTCCCCAATATCCAACAAACAAATTGCATTTAGTTTAGGATATAAAGCAATAAAAGTCAATGTCCAATATAAATAGAGACTATATCTGCATATTCAGAGTCTATATGATCGATACAGAAGAAAATAAATAACTATGGAAAGCTTGTTTTCAAACATGTTTGTTAGATTTATTGACGTGAAGTGTGAAAAAAAGTTTTAGTCCAATCTGCAATGCATGTTAAAGGGGGACACTAAATTATATAACATAATGGTGTGAGCAAAAGAAAAAAGACAAGTTCAGCTCATTTTCAAATTTATAATTGCAGTGCATATACGTATGGTTTAAGAAGCACTGCAACTTAAAGAGGTACTTCTTAAGTGCAGGAAAAATAAAACACTGCAAAAAAAAATTGAATAGACTATCAAATAACCAAGATATCTTAAATTTTAGGAAACTTCAAGATCGTATAGTTGCATTACTTCATTATAATTTTACACTTGCCTGCAACCATGAGGATATAATGGAGTATAGGAATATTACAGTTTTTCAAATGCATGTGATTCTAGTAGAGCATTAAAAATGGCTGAGCACTAATCAGCACTAACACTATTTTGTTTAATAAATCCAAAAAGGAGAATGCCAAGGACCAGAGAATCTAGAAATCCACACAAGTTTATTCCAAAAAGCCAGGTGCTGCACGTACAAATACGAACAAATAAATGCTTTTTTTCATCAAAGTGCTCTAGACGCATTTTCGTCCTGAGACCAAGGACTTCATCAGACAAAATACAATCAATTTCCACAAGTTTAAATATCATACCCAGGATAAATCAATTATCCTGGATCCAATAAAAGCATTACTTAAAAAATTCAAATTGACAAATCACATTACACAACTAATGAATATTAATGCCTATCTCTTAAAGTGCTTGAGTGCTTTACATTGCAGTTACCCTTATAGTTCATTTATTTAATATATAAAAACAATTAAATAAATAAATAAATATTTAAAAAATCTATCCATGAAATTCATATCTAAAATCTTGAATTTAAAATTATGATGTTAATAATTGTGTTTAAGAAACCAACAAGAATAAATGTTTTAGTGTGTATGTTACTAATACCCTTTATACAACTAATATGAGTAAAGTTGTAGTGCATAAACCCCCTCTAGTGTCCATAATATTAATTACATTAAATTTTATTAGCTCTCAGTTTGAGTAATGGAGAGATGGTTAAAAATTCATTCATTCCTGGTTTAGTACTTGCGTCAAGGTTCACCTGCCACCAAAGTTCTTTACTTTCTAAGATTTCTTCCCACAGGCCACCTCTTATGTCAGGTCTTATTTGATCCAACACAAAAAATTCAAATTTAAACCCTGTACAACTAATCGAATGTTTAAAAAGTGCATTGGTGTGTTTCCCTCTCGAGATGTCATATGTGTGCTCATATATTCTCCTCTTTAAATACCTTTTGGTTTTGCCCATATAAAAAGACTGACATTTCTGGCAAATAACCAGGTATACCACCCCTTTACTTTCACAGTTGTAAAAACCACTACTTTTTAACCATCGTTTTCTACTCTCCACATATAATTCCCCTTTATTAATAATGTATGGACATTGCTGGCATCTACCACATTTGTATGTTCCCAACTTATTCCTGTCACTTTTATATATAATACACACACTCCTTTCCAATATGTTCCTTAAATTTTGAGAACTCTTATATACTATTCTTGGTTGTATGTTGGATATTTCATCCATATCAGTAAAGGAAGAAATTTTTTTCCATTCTTTATTCTTGATATCCTTCAATTTTTGATTGGAAGCATTATATTCCACCACTAAGCTCCTTGTAAATAAATCCTGATTATTGTTATTCTTGTTCTTATCAGGATTTGAAATACTATTGTTAACATGACTTCCCCTACCTATAATGGGTTTGAACCTGTCAATTCTACCTCTTTCTACTTCTTCCTTGATATTTTTTACAAATATTTTGGGGTAACCACGATCCAAAAACATTTTTTCCAATATCTTACATTCGTTATAAAAGTCAATATCACAACTGGTCATTCTCGAACCCCTTACAAATTGTCCCTTGACAATATTTTTTTTGCTATGTAAGGGGTGAGCACTATTATAATGTAAAAAGGAGTTAACATAAGTTTCTTTTCTAAATACTTTACTTTCAAATTTCCCATTACTTTTATATATTTCTATGTCTAAGTATCTGAGTGTTTCAGTACTTGTCGTATACGCAAACTTTAGAAAACTTGTGGTTCGACCAATATATTCAATAAAATCCAAAAATCTCGCATGTCCCCCTACCCAAAAAATAACAATGTCATCCAAAAACTTTTGATATAATAGCCAATATTTGTTGAACCCAGAATTGATGATAAATTTCTCTTCCCATTTCGACAACACAATATTAGCTGCCCCATAGAGACCCCAGATTTTTGTTGGTAATATTCACCTTCGAACATAATAAAATTGTACTTTAATACTGTGTCCATGAATGTAACACTAGCTATTTTATCCACTTGACTTAATACTCTGTCTCCAAACACACTCTCCTCAAACATATCCATCCCTTCTAAATGAGGGATACAACTAAATAAATCAATAATGTTGATGGTGATAAAGAGTACATCTTCTTTATACATTTCTGGCTTCAATTTACTCAAAAAATCCCAGGAGTCCTTAAGAATGACTTGGTTATTGACCCATATATGTTTTGTATTATAGTCTACAAATTTGGCCAAAGGGACAGTTTTAGAGCCTTCTGCAGACACTATGGGTCTAAGATATTTTTGTGGATTTTTGGTATTCCAAAAATTGTTGCTATTCTTGGTTTACTTACTTCCAAATATTTTAATGTTTTATTATCAATAAATTCCTCGACCAGCAAATCCTGGAGTAAATTGTCAATTTGTTTGTAGGCTACGTTGACCTCATTTAAAGAGACCACAGAATATGTACTGTCGTCCCTCAAGATGGAATTAATTTTGCCATCATATATTATTTTATCCATTATGACTATTCCACCTCCTTTGTCCGGTTTCATAATTCTAACTAAATGATTATTACTCAAGTCACCTAACACTTCTTTCTCTTTCATACTCAAATTATGGTTACACCAGACCTTGTCATGCTTTTTCTTGACTTCATCTACCAACACATTTTCAAAATTTCTAAGCTGTGGTAGTAAAGGAGGGTTGTATGTCGATTTTCTAGTTAGACCAGGCTCCTTTCCCTTTTCTCTCTTCAGGCCAGACCTTAAGGCTAATATTTCTAGGTTAATTTTCCTTACAAACAACTTCACATCAAGAATAGTTCGTGTGAAATCCCCCTTAGTCAATGGTATATATTTCAACCCTTTACTAAGGAGAGAGAAATGTTCAAAGATTAAGGTTAAGTTACTGAAGTTATAAATGCTAAAATCCAAATAGGTATATTTCACATTGTCAACACCTTTGATGTCATTATTGGAAACATTTTCTATCAGGTAAGGGGGTATTAACCACTAATATCTCCCCCTTCCTCTTCTCCCCCCCTCCTCTGAAAATTTCCCCTATAGGATTGAACTTTAGAATAAATAGGTTTCATACCCACGAGTGGTGGAAAATCCATGTCATATAAATCCTCTTCCCATTTATCTTCCTTCCTGTTACCATCCATCCTTTTATTTTCATAATAATTATTGTTCCATTTCATTTTAAAACCATTTAAATTGTTACCTTGATATACAGGTTTGGGTAATAACTCATACTCATTAATGTCCCTATTTAACTTTCCTATCTTACGCTGTATTATTTCCTCACATTTGCCATCTATATCTCTCCTTATTTTAAAGTATTTGTCCTTTTCTTCTTTGATGCCAACAATTAAATCAGATTTAATACATTTATCTAGTTCATCAATCTCCCTTCCCAGCTCAAGCTGCTTACTTTCATTCTCTTCAATAATTAATTTCATAACATCCAAACCACATTTGTTAAACACTTTAACCAAACATTCATGTAAATGTGAGACAATTTGCACATTATTAGGGTATTTATAAACCCTCAAACCCTTAGGGACTATTTCCCTTCTTAAACACTCTTTTAGATAGGCATTTTCAATACTGTATATTCTATATTTCATCATAATATTATTCAGTTTATCAAGTTTGACCAAATATGAGTTGCCATCCACATGGCTATTATCGTATTTGTTACTGTTGTTAAATAAAAAGTCTCTCTTAAGCCATTCATATGTAGTTTTGGTATATTCATTGTTAGAAACTGTACCTTTCTGTACAACCCCAGAAAATGTAGCTCTGTGTTTAGCGTCCATTTTGTGAAAAATGTCCCTCCTTGACTCAGCGTCGCTGGGTCCTGCTTCCAGGATTCTAGGTGTATCCATGGGGTTGAAATCAGTCCTTGCAGGTTCATCAGGGTCGCCGGTTCCATTACGGTCACCAATAAGCTCCCTTTTTCTTTTCCCTTTAGGTCTGTCAACCTCTTCAGCTCCTTCACTTCCCTCAGATGTTCGCTTACTTCCACAGGCGAGGTTAAAACAAAGGGGCGTAAGCAAATCGATTAACTCAGAGAGCTGTCCAATTAGCCTCCTGGTCTGACCGGCTTCCTCTTGCCCGTCAATGCTCATACTGAGTCAAACTGTATTACTAAGGAATTAGAAGATTCGACTGGTCCGTCTCCTCACCACGAAACTAAAAACAGTACGAGTGGCACTTCAAAACCAAACCAATAAATCCAAAAAGAAGAATGCCAAGGACCAGAGAATCTAGAAATCCACACAAGTTTATTCCAAAAAGCCAGGTGCTGCACGTACAAATACGAACAAATAAACGCTTTTTTTCATCAAATTCTGAGACCAAGGACTTCATCAGACAAAATACAATCAATTTCCACAAGTTTAAATATCATACCCAGGATAAATCAATTATCATGGATCCAATAAAAGCATTACTTAAAAAATTCAAATTGACAAATCACATTACACAACTAATGAATATTAATGCCTATCTCTTAAAGTGCTTGAGTGCTTTACATTGCAGTTACCCTTATAGTTCATTTATTTAATATATAAAAACAATTAAATAAATATTTCAAAAATCTATCCATGAAATTCATATCTAAAATCTTGAATTTAAAATTATGATGTTAATAATTGTGTTTAAGAAACCAACAAGAATAAATGTTTTAGTGTGTATGTTACTTATACCCTTTATACAACTAATATGAGTAAAGTTGTAGTGCATAAACCCCCTCTAGTGTCCATAATATTAATTACATTAAATTTTATTAGCTCTCAGTTTGAGCAATGGAGAGATGGTTAAAAATTCATTCATTCCTGGTTTAGTACTTGCGTCAAGGTTCACCTGCCACCAAAGTTCTTTACTTTCTAAGATTTCTTCCCACAGGCCACCTCTTATGTCAGGTCTTATTTGATCCAACACAAAAAATTCAAATTTAAACCCTGTACAACTAATCGAATGTTTAAAAAGTGCATTGGTGTGTTTCCCTCTCGAGATGTCATATGTGTGCTCATATATTCTTCTCTTTAAATACCTTTCGGTTTTGCCCACATAAAAGGACTGACATTTCTGGCAAATAACCAGGTATACCACCCCTTTACTTTCACAGCTGTAAAAAACACTACTTCTTAACCATCTTTTTCTACTCTCCACATATAATTCCCCTTTATTAATAATGTATGGACATTGCTGGCATCTACCACATTTGTATGTTCCCAACTTATTCCTGTCACTTTTATATTTAATACACACACTCCTTTCCATTATGTTCCTTAAATTTTGAGAATTCTTATATACTATTCTTGGTTGTATGTTGGATATTTCATCCACATCAGTAAAGGAAGAACATTTTTTCCATTCTTTATTCATGATATCCTTCTATTTTTGATTGGAAGCATTATATTCCACCACTAAGCTCCTTGTAAATAAATCCTGATTATTGTTATTCTTGTTCTTATCAGGATTTGAAATACTATCTCAAATGTGCAGGTGAAAGCTGCTCTCTCTAAAGCTAAAAACACAGCATCAATGGGACCGGATGGTGTCCCCAGCTGTGTGCTACACGAGCTAAATGAGGAATTAAACCCGCACATAAGGCAGCGGTTTAATCTCAGCCTTACCTCGGGATACGTGCCCAAGGAGTGGCGGACGGCAACTGTGGTCCCACTCCACAAAGGCGGTGCCTCTACGGACCCTGGTAATTACCGCCCCATAAGCTTAACAAGTCTAGTCTGCAAAGCTATGGAGAGGATCATAATGGAGCTCATAAAAAAAGATATAGGGGACTTGCAGACATTGGACCCAACCCAGTTTGGCTTCATCAAGGGAAGATCATGCCTTTTGAACTTGGTCGACTTCTTCGAAACAGTCACCAAGGCCATTGATGAGGGAAAGGCAGTCCATACAGCCTACCTTGACCTTGCAAAGGCTTTCGACACAATACCCCACTCAGGTATTGTAGAAAAACTTACCAGCTTAAATGTAAACCCATATGTCACAAGATGGGTTGCAAACTGGCTTAAGGACAGAACCCACAGGGTTAGAGTTGCTGGCGCTATGTCAGACTCCAAGCTGGTCACAAGTGGTGTCCCACAGGGCTCGGTCCTTGGCCCCCTATTGTTCGGCATCTACTTCTCAGAAGTACAGGCCAACATGGGAGGACTTTGGCTGACAAAGTTTGCAGACGACTGCAAACTGGACGCCATAGTGGAAAGTGCATCGGACACAGATATCCTTCAGAAGGGACTCACAGAAACAGATAGCTGGTGCCAGAGCCATGGCCTGAAGTTAAACGCCAAAAAATGTATAGTCATACCCTTCGGGAAAAACAAGGTAACCCCAAGCTACCATATAGGTGGCAATCCACTAAGCACAGAAGAGGTTATCAGGGACCTGGGGACCCAGGTTGACAGTGGCCTTTCTTTTGATACTCACGTTGCTAAAGTGGTTAGAAAGACCTTCTACATTGCCCACCTGATCATGAAGGGATTCACATCCAGATCTCATGAGGTCATTGTTCCCCTGTACTCTTCACTTATCAGACCAATGATCGAGTACAATGCCCCATTCGGGATGTATCTGACATGTGCAGCAATTGGAGAGACCCCAAAAGTTCCTCACCAAAAGGATAAAGGGACTCCAAAATCTGTCATATGCTGCCAGATTGAAGAAACTCCAGCTCTATTCAGTTGCATACCGTCTGCTCAGAGGTGACATGTGCCTGACATACAAGGCCATGTCCAACCCGGAATTAATGGACATGCTCCACCTCAAAAAATCCAAATCCACCAAAACCACTAGAGCAAGCAACTTAAACCTTAGCACGGATATAAATAGGACATGCTGGAGGGATAGATTTATCACTCAGAGACTCCCTATGCTGTGGAATAGAGTCCCGGTCCATGTGAGGCAGAGCACCTCGCTGGCTCTGTTCAAGAGAAATCTTGACCTGTGGATGGGAGATTGTAGGTTTACCCCGGGAATCATCTCTGTGTCACTGCTGGACAGAGGCACAACAAACTAATGGGCACAGTATTTTTTCATATAAGGGGTGGCGTAAGCCACACAAATTTGGGCTAGGCTTATAAATGCCTTGGGGCAGATAGCCTAGTATAAACCTATGAACCTATGAACCTATTGTTAACATGACTTCCCCTACCTATAATGGGTTTGAACCTGTCAATTCTACCTCTTTCTACTTCTTCCTTGATATTTTTTATAAATATTTTGGGGTAACCACGATCCAAAAACATTTTTTCCAATATCTTACATTCGTTATAAAAGTCAATATCACAACTGGTCATTCTCGAACCCCTTACAAATTGTCCCTTGACAATATTTCTTTTGCTATGTAAGGGGTGAGCACTATTATAATGTAAAAAGGAGTTAACATAAGTTTCTTTTCTAAATACTTTACTTTCAAATTTCCCATTACTTTTATATGTTTCTATGTCTAAGTATCTGAGTGTTTCAGTACTTGTCGTATACGTAAACTTTAGAAAACTTGTGGTTCGACCAAGATATTCAATAAAATCCAAAAGTCTCACGTGTCCCCCTACCCAAAAAATAACAATGTCATCCAAAAACCTTTGATATAATAGCCAATATTTGTTGAACCCAGAATTGATGATAAATTTCTCTTCCCATTTCGACAACACAATATTGGTGTATGTAGGGGCACAAGCTGCCCCCATAGAGACCCCAGATTTTTGTTGGTAATATTCACCTTCGAACATAATAAAATTGTACTTTAATACTGTGTCCATGAATGTAACACTAGCTATTTTATCCACTTGACTTAATACTCTGTCTCCAAACACACTCTCCTCAAACATATCCATGCCTTCTAAATGAGGGATACAACTAAATAAATCAATAATGTCAATGGTGATAAAGAGTACATCTTCTTTATACATTTCTGGCTTCAATTTACTCAAAAAATCCCAGGAGTCCTTAAGAATGACTTGGTTATTGACCCATATATGTTTTGTTTTGTAGTCTACAAATTTGGCCAAAGGGACAGTTTTAGAGCCTTCTGCAGACACTATGGGTCTAAGGGGGGGTCACACATATTTTTGTGGATTTTTGGTATTCCAAAAATTGTTGCTATTCTTGGTTTACTTACTTCCAAATATTTTAATGTTTTATTATCAAAAACTTCCTCGACCAGCAAATCCTGGAGTAAATTGTCAATTTGTTTGTAGGCTACGTTGACCTCATTTAAAGAGACCACAGAATATGTACTGTCGTCCCTCAAGATGGAATTCATTTTGCCATCATATATTATTTTATCCATTATGACTATTCCACCTCCTTTGTCCGGTTTCATAATTCTAACTAAATGATTATTACTCAAGTCACCTAACACTTCTTTCTCTTTCATACTCAAATTATGGTTACACCAGACCTTGTCATGCTTTTTCCTGACTTCATCTACCAACACATTTTCAAAATTTCTAAGCTGTGGTAGTAAAGGAGGGTTGTATGTCGATTTTCTAGTTAGACCAGGCTCCTTTCCCTTTTCTCTCTTCAGGCCAGTTTCTTAAACACAATTATTAACATCATAATTTTAAATTCAAGATTTTAGATATGAATTTCTTGGATAGATTTTTTAAATATTTATTTATTTATTTAATTGCTTTTATATATTAAATAAATGAACTATAAGGGTAACTGCAATGTAAAGCACTTAAGCACTTTAAGAGATAGGCATTAATATTCATTAGTTGTGTAATGTGATTTGTCAATTTGAATTTTTTAAGTAATGCTTTTATTGGATCCAGGATAATTGATTTATCCTGGGTATGATATTTAAACTTGTGGAAATTGATTGTATTTTGTCTGATGAAGTCCTTGGTCTCAGGACGAAAATGCGTCTAGAGCAATTTGATGAAAAAAAGTGTTTATTTGTTCGTATTTGTACTTGCAGCACCTGGCTTTTTGAAATAAACTTGTGTGGATTTCTAGATTCTCTGGTCCTTGGCATTCTTCTTTTTGGATTTATTGGTTTGGTTTTGAAGTGCCACTCGTACTGTTTTTATTATTTTGTTTAATACAGAAGGAGCACATCACCAGTAACTGCCAGGCATGTTTTAGGTTTCTGTCTCGTTAAAAAAAAAATGCAACCATGCAGAAAATAGATCAGCTTAGAGACAGTTTGAAGAAAGCAAGGAAAATGACAATTATTTATAGGATATATCAATTGTTTCTAGGATACTATAGAGTAAAACACACACTCATAGAGAATATAATATTTCACAAATAATGATGTAGGAGGCACAGAATGAACCTTTAAGCCATAGATATGATATGTGGCCATTAATTGTCAGACACAGCAAAACAAAACACAAAGAAAAGTAAAAAAGATTATAAAAACAAATTATTAGGGAAGATAAAGAGATAATAGATCTTATGAAATGCCCTCTCCACTATTTAAATTTAACAATGTACACACTTTTTTCTGAAAACTAAAAAAAGTATGATATATAGAGTGGTATTCATAGTCCCTAAATTTGAGTTGAGTATCTTTCATCTGAAAAGTGCATTGGGGAATTAATAAAGCGTACACTTTTTTTACTATGTAGGCATTGTGCCACTCTGCTTACATGAAGGTAAACAGGTTTTAGATTTAGTAAACACTGCTGAACATCGGGCACACAGGTTCCAACATGGGAAGTTCCGTGGCATAAGCAGGTGAATCTCATGCAAATGAGTCAGGTAGCAGATCCGGCGAGCAGATAGTCAACCCTCCAGACCCCGTGTCAGTGTCCATAGTGTACACAGACGTATTATAGATAGACAATAGGGGTTGAAAAATGTAAATATATGGACAGAAATGTCATGCCATATGTAGATATGAGTGAAACAATCTTCCTGTGTGTCTGAAAAAATTAAAGGAAAAAAGTTAAATTAATTTTATTTTTTAAATAATCTGGGCATGTCTGCATAATACTCCACAGTGTGCAAACATGGTTTATTAAAAATAAATAAATAAATAAATAAATAAAATTAATATTATGTGACAGAAATATATTACAAGACCTTGAGTGGAGTATCTATAATGGTGCATTGGTGCTATTGCTAACATGGTAGGGCTATGAAGCGTGTAGTTTCCAGGCTGTAAGCACGGATCCCTATGCAAATGATGTGGAGTGACCGAATAGCATAAAGGGGTAATTGTGTCCACCTAGCCCCTTCATGTAGGCAAAGAGCTATGTTGGTGTTTACACAAGAGGTAGCAGCTGACATCATGGAGGGTGTGTCCAATGACTTTTAAGCTTATTTCAGCTTGGCTGCGCCTGTTTGCTCTGTGCACCATGGAGCTGAGTGTGTCCTTTCAGGTGCTGCTTGCACTAACTTCTAAGCTTTGCTTAGCTAAGGGGAGCATGTTTCCATATGTTTGTGCCGCATGCTGCTATGCTGACCATGGGTGTCTGGGGGGTGTGAGCACTAAGTTCTAAGCTTTGTTTACCTACAGGTTGCGCATTTGCATGGTGTGTCACAGTGCTGCGTGTATATAAAAGCCAATGACATATTAATTAGTTTTGACCCCTGTTTAATTTAAACTAGAGTCATTAAATGATGTTAATGATATGCCAGGCAGAAGGACTGCATCATAGGTAGACAATCTCGCAGTCAGCACCTAAAATAGAGCACTGTAAAATATACATATACCCTACAATCTGATTTTTTCCCCATACTCTGCACCAGTGGAGTACAGACTTGGGAATTTTAACTGAGAGAATGCTAGGGGCTGCTGCAGATCTGCTACATCTGTATGTGCTAGATGCTGAATTCATTGCTGCTGTTGTGAATAAACCTAGACAGAGAAGGTGAAGAGTGTGCAGGCCCAGGGTAACCTTCCTGGACCTACATGAGCTGGAGATTGCAGAGTGCTACAGGGTGGACAGGGATATATTATAAGAACTCACTGAGCTCAGATGCCCTCAACACAAACCCAGAGACAACACATCCCATTGGAAACAAAGGTATGTGTAGCCCTTAGGTTACTAGCTACAGGGACGTTCCAAAGCCCAACTGGGGATATGACGGGGGTCTCACAGCCATTGGCATCCAGGGTACTCCAACAGTTCCTGGATGCCATGCTACCACATGCCAGTAAGCACATTTCTTTCCCCTCACCCCTGAAGGGAGGGCCAGCAATATGCAACACTTCTACCATGTACCACACTACCCTGAGGTACTGGGTGCCATAGACTGCATTCATGTACACATCAAGTCTCCACCTGGTGAGGAGGGTAGAATCTATGTCAGCAGCAAAGGGTACCAGTCTATCTACTGCCAGGTTGTGTGCACTGCCCAGGGGAGTATCATGAATGTGTGTGCTGGTAGCCCTGGCAGTTATCACAACTCCAATATCTGTCATGCATCACAGCTGTACCAGATGTTTGCTAGGGGGGACATCTCGCATAAACATTTACAGTGGGATGCTGGCTATGCACCAGATTTGTGGATAATGACACCCATTAGAAATGCACACACACCCACAGAAGAACGTCATAATAAGGCACACACACAAACTAGGAACATCATAGAGTATGTGTTTGGACTTCTGAAGTCACAGTTTTGGTGCCTCAGTATATCTGATGGAGCCCTGCAGTACTCTCCAGCCACATGAGCACTTATGTTCACAGTATGTGCCATGCTATACAATATTATCCTGCGGAAACTGCTGCAGCAGGATCAACTAAGGGAAGGGATGCACAGTGCCCCATCACTGCCTAGGTCACCACAGCCACAGTCACAGAAAGACTTGGAGGAGGAACCCCTTGATGATGTCCCTATAGGCAGAGGTAGGCATGCCCGGTTTGCCCTGGCTTTGGCTAAGAGACAATGCATAGCACATTCACTGACAACCTAGGGCCCTAGGGACTGACATCTTACTCCTGCTTACATACATATATTAAAACTGTTGATGCCAGGCAACCCATACAACCTGTACCTATCCATTTATTGGCTGCATATTGCTTGCATCACACAGAGACTTTCCTGAACTACAGTCCTGTCAACTGCTGCATTCACAAGGTAAGTCCCTAACCTACACACTAATGGTAAGGATTACTATAACACAAACAAGTCCACCAAGAACAAGCAGCTGACAGGCAGGGAAACCAGCTAGGAACAACAACCAACATAATATAACAAAAACCCTCCAAATAACCACGATAACCAAAAAAAAAAAACAATTTATTAACGTGTGTTACTATAACACAGTATCGTATGTGTGGATCTGCTACATTTATGCAAGGAAATATAGTAGGCTATGTGGACAGAAGTAACATACACTTGGGACTAGAGATACCCAGTTAAATAGAATGTGTTTCCTAATATCACTAGGCCTCATGGTTGGAATATTCACTAAATCAGTCAAGGGAGATGTCAAACAGTGGGGTCACATGATATTTGGACTACTGTCTATCCCAGCAGATCATGTGCTGTTATTCCCCTACCCCCAACACAGCAGTGTACCCATATAACTGCTTTAACAGTAAGTCAGAAATGGTATATCAGCAGAACAGGCAATCTCAGGGCTGTAATATAGAACTTGAGTGCACATTGTATGTCATACGTAAAGCAGGAATCACAACGTACATATTTATGCTATTGATTGCGTGATAAATGACTCCTCTCTCTCCATCAGCCTGTGTGGCTCAGTGTACTAGGGAAGTTAGCATAGGAGATGGTGTTGATGGTTCTAATCTGGAAGGTATCACATCTTTTGCATGTGAGTTATTATTACGTTGGTGTTTTTACAGACTGTCAGTCTGTGTGTGGGTAACATTATGAACCTCAGTCACATATGAAGTACAGCAGACAGCTGTGGAATGCTGTGGATATTTTGAGTGAAGTGCAGTACTGCAGAAACAAGGACAGATATCAGCTCCCGTAACACACAAAATCCCAGACTAGAGTACAGGTAGGTGTGGCCTGGAATCACTTTATAAGCACTGAAATTCCCACTGGGCATGCCCAGACACTTAGTTAAAATGAGTGCAATTCCATTGCCCCTTCATCAAAATGACCTGTTATGAATGGATATGTCAATACATACAGATATATAGATATACATATCTGTCTGTCACTATCTCTGTCCCACATACGTATATCTAGCGTTATGTAGAGTCAAATATATATATATATATATATATATATATATATATATATATATATACAGCTATATATATTAAAGTGATACATAGACTCTTCCCATATAACTACATAACATATATGCATATCACACACACACACACACACACACACACACACACACACACACACACACACACACACACACACACACACACACACACACACACACACACACACAGCTACATTTATATATACAGCCTTGTTATATACATAAATATGTGTGTGGATGTCTGTATTGTCCTACATGCCCTAATAATGGTGAGTAAATCTGCACTATCACACATCCATACTGTTGTTCAAAAGATCCAAACTAAGGGTGCAACAGTATGTAATCCACTTACCTACAGGCACCTGTGCCTACTGGATGTCACCACGTAGACAGGCACAGGTCAGTTGGTGGTGTAATGTATAATGTTGGCAATGCAAGCATGGACAGGGCACATTGTTACTGCCCACAGGTTTTCCCATGTAAGTGCAAACAGCCACATATGGCCATACTGGTAACTGTACACACATAGCTATGATAATAGCAGATACAGTGTCTCACTGCTAGGATACTAAATGCAGATAACACTATGAAGCAATATCACTCTGCAGGCCACAGATACTGTTCAGCACAAGACTAGTTTGTGTTATGGTCAAGTATTGTGTCTCCAATGACATATACAATAGACTTAACCTGTGACAGGTGTGATAGATACTGTGATCTATAGTTCTTAAGACTAGAAAGGTTGGGGTTCTAATCTAACTCCAGGCTACCTGCTGCATGTGTGCATATATGTGTGTGTGTGTGTGTGTGTGTGTGTGTGTGTGTGTGTGTGTGTGTGTGTGTGTGTGTGTGTGTGTGTGTGTGTGTGTGTGTGTGTGTATATCCCCCTGCAGAACAGCTGACATTCCCTCATGGGCTATTCACCTGCAATGGTTATGCAGTTTGTGTCCCTGTAACTTGCTGCTGGCTTCCAAACAGCCCTCTTCTACATTGCCTGATGATGACATCCACCTTAAGACTACCAGCTGACAGTCTAGTATCAGATTTAAGCCATGGTGCATGTAATACATACTGTGAGCTATAGTGTATAACACTAGAGAAGAAGGAGTTATAATCTCAGTCTAGGCTACTTGTTGCATATGTATGTGTATACCCCTGGAAAATAACTGGCGTGCCTTCATGGGCTATCCACCTGCAATAGTTATGCACCTTTTGGCTCTATAACTTGCTGCTGACTTCCAAACCGCCCTCTTCTACAAGGCCTGATGATGTCTTCCACTTTAAGACTTCCAGATGACAGTATAACATCAGACTTAAGCTGTGGTATATGCTATAAATACTGTGAGCTATAGTGTGTAAGACCAGATAGGTAAGAGTTCTAATCTCACTCCAGGCTACTTGGTGTGTGTGTGTGTGTGTGTGTGTGTGTGTGTGTGTGTGTGTGTGTGTGTGTGTGTGTGTGTGTGTGTGTGTGTGTGTGTGTATCCCCTGCAAAGCAGCTGATATGCCTCATGTTCTATCCACCTGCAATAGTTATGCACTTTTTGGCCCTGTAACTTGCTACTGGCTGTTTGAACTTCACTAACATAATGGCCATACAGCCTCACATTTATCGACATCTTTATACCCATAGTTACAGGATTAGCACATATTGCCCCAATCCATGATGGACACAGGCAGACTCCCTGTGCTCAGATGACAGTCACCCAGCCAATCATACAGATGGCATGTGGTGAGGTGCACTGAGGTGCTCTATGTGCCATTAAGCAGGGTTCTGTTTCAAGGATGTGTTTATGTCTGCTAGACAAATTCAAATCTCTCCCACAAGCATGTAGTACTAACGTCAGATATGAGGTTAATGTCCTTACATTGAGTTATCCACCTACCATGCCTCCTACAGATAGGCAGCATATGCAATCAAGCAGGGTCACACATTGCCCCATATGCAAAGCACAGATCACCTCTGAGTAGTCTATATGCCACAGGCAACAATGACACTCATTACAGAAGATCCCCACTGAATGCATACTGAAGACGTGAAGTGTCCTTATGAGGCACCATAGTATTTGTGTGCAATTGCCAGTACTGCTTGGAAAGGTGCATCAACAAATGGCCATTGCCGTCAGATATTGGCCTGCTGAGGGAAAAGTACATGGAGGTTATGAATATGTCACTTACAGGTGACTGTAGCCTCAGCTGTGCCATATGATTCCTGCCATACAACTGTAGAGACATGGTGATCTGATGCACATTAGGCATAACCTGTTTGGCCGGGTTTGTGTACCCAGTTCTTTCACCCCTGAGTATGTACATTACATGTTGCTTCTGATGTGCTACTTATCAGATACATAGGTCTAACTGATGGAAATGATACTATATATATATATATAGTTGCATGGAGTTTATGTCCATTAGTATGTCAGCAGGCATGTGTTCGCAATATCCTCTTGCAGGATAGTGACATACCACAGAGACTATATGAGTGCTCACAATTTGCAGGCAACACCAACATTGTTAGCCACAGTAAGTCAGTAGTCATGTGTATTGTGGTTAAATGGATTCCAAGCAGTAGAGGACCTAGGACTGTGCCCTGTGCACTGCTGCTTAGAGATCAGCTATTGGGGGTGGATGTCCCTATGTTGCATATTTGTGCCATCAATGGGCCACTTAGTGACCTCTACAATGACAGTATCATGGATGCCTAAGTGGGGGATATAGTCAGATGACTTGGCTCAGTAAAGGTGGTTGTATGCCCTGATGTACCTTCACTAAGGTCCTTGGTGACTGCCTCGGAAATGTCCACCACATGTAACAGTCAAGCTCCCCTGTCACACATTTAAACTGTATACAGTCAACTGTGTGTAGATCGCATATATGTGTGCTGATCAGCTCCATGATGATTGCCCCTATGGGCATACAGATATGGATATTTAGACAAAGAGGTGTATAGTTATGTTGGCCAGTGGATGATCCACCTCTATGCAAGGGTATCACAGTTGCCATTGTCCACTCACCTGGTGTGCAGGCAGTGGTGTTAGTATGATTGCAAGGGTTTCTCAATGGTGTTAGTAATCCTTGTCAGATCACATGTGGGATGCAGCCTGTAATGTTAGCATGTGCAATAGATGCAGTGTATCTTCCAGTGAGAGACCAGTTACGAACTGCTCTGTAAACATGAAAGTTATGGGACAGGCTGTAGGAATGTCATGTATCATATGTGGTGGGGACAAGGGAGTACAGTTGATGCAGAAAATGTCGGAGTACAGTTTAGCTATAAGTACTGACCCATCATATGTGTCATCATGACATAGGAGGTCCACAACAATCTGGGCTTGTCCTTTGAGGTCGCACATGTAACTACACTGTGCGTTGTGGTTCTTTCTGTGGGTGGCTAATTTTGTCATTTACCATGTCTACACATCACAACAACACTATGTGCTTCTTTTAGCTGAGGAGGTAGTGCCTCCATGTTGGGGGGACACCCTCACCCCAACTGTCACATAGCACTGTCCACCTGCTAATGGCAGTTGTCCGCCAGTCAGGTTTGCTGAGCCATGACTAGCCTGAGTCCCTGCTGTCATGTACAACTGAGTTCATGCAGTTGTAATGCTGCTGACATAATTCATGGGTGTAGATCTCTGCATACTTGCCTGTTCCATCTGAAGAAGGAAGTTCAGTCACGCTATGCCAACCATCCCACAGAAGGTAATAAATGTTTTTTTTAACCATATATGTTTGTATTGTTTGCAAGAGAGGTACATGCTGGTAGTTCTATGGAGACTGATTTGTGGCCAGATCCCACCAGGGAGGACCTCATATTTGGTGGGCTGTACTGGTCACCCATATTGTTAAACACATGATGCAACATGTTGGTTTCCCATGTGAGGATGTCACGGTACTGCTGCAGGGTACTGAAGGTAAAGACCTGGACCATCCTTTGTGCAAGTGAGCTGCAGCATAACTACGCAACACAGTGTGTACATATTACACTTCCCTAATGTTTTTTTCTGTGCTCTGTACAGACGCTTTGCATGATTCTCTTCTTGCAACATGCTGGAAGTGAATGCAATGCTTACTTGCACAGAGGACAACTAGCATGTAGTGCTAAGCGGTGTCCTCAGATCTTTGAGTCACATCACCTGAAATGCCATGATTAGAGTTAGCATGGATATGAGCACTAACACTGTCATACACCTACTGACACTGCACCAAACACTGTTACTTTTGCTCAAGGCCAGATCATGCCTACAGACTGTAACCGGCGGAGCCCATTGACTGTTACACTATGTAATGGATGTCGGATATATGTCTCACTCCACCAACCATGGCCTGACAAGATGTATGAGAATATTAGGCCAGCAGACCTTGCTGTATTCTGTGTACACCATGTACAGAGTGTTATGTCAGCTGGTGGATAGGCAAGTGTCTGACAGTCATAGTCTGTGCAGATAGCATTGGGAGACAAACACTGCAATGACTCCAGTCACAAGTGGAGTTCACCATCATCCATTACTGGCATATCCTGTCTACCTTTTCCCTCTCTGCAGTCACAGAAACTGTCAGTGACCTTTGACTGAGTGCATTAGCAGGTGATTGCATATTAGGAGCTGTCACAGACTCCCACACAGAACCAACCAGTTATCCAGTATGGCCTAAAACACAGTCAGTTGTTCTTGAGCCACTGACAATAAATACATGCCAACAACTGCACAATACTATTCTGTGGGAAATCATGCACCCCTGCAAAATACTGTAGTGTCTGCCTACTGCACACAGATGAGCCATTGCACATGGAGTTATCGACACAGAGATTAATGTAGCCTTTGACTTCACTGGTCAGTAAGATGTGGGGATGCATTCATTGTTGTACAACCTATACCAGCAGGTTTGGGATGTATACTGAATGTGGCAGTCATCATACCTAGCATCGTGTGCAATGGCACCTTTGCTATGTCACTACACAGGTATATCATACAACTGTAGCAACACCACAGGTTCCATGTTACACAAATATACAGTGTAGATAACATGTCCTATGGAGTCCATGTCATGACCGTACATGTGTAGTCTGTCTCCTAGATGCTTTGGAGGGTATGTGTATGGCTCCATACAGGGAGGTGTTGGATTCCACTGTGTACCTCCCACATATCCATGACAGGACAAACCTATGTCTCACCTGTTCTACATGCCTACATCACTGTGGTATACATAGTACATGCTGGACAGACAGGTATGTACCACAGACAGTACACTCAAAATGGAACAGGCCCCCCCCATGCATGTGAAGCACACATCTGCTGTGGCACATGTCATGTGCAGGTTATACAATGGGATACAAAACATGACAATCATAACTGGTGTCAGGAAACTGTACTGGACACAGGATATTTGTAGATGGGTAATCTCCATCACCACAGCTTGTAGATGCGTGAGTTCCCAAAACCCTGGGGACACTAATCAAGGGTAGCATATCTGTTCACAGATTAGGATGCATGAGAATGCTGAATGTTGCCATTGTTCTTGTTAGACTGTTATACACATATGAAGCTATGGAATCATGCACTTATAGTGCTGTACCTTGCTGAAGACATATTTCTGTTCTGTTGACATGCCATCTTGTGCTGCTTTACTGCCACTGCATATTCATAGATTATCCAAACATACCCCTGAAACAGAAACAACCAGGTCTGTTACACACCTGTCATCATGTAACTATGCAGCCATTACAAGAGCATGCAGCATAAGTTACACAAAAATATGTGGAGTATTCGTGGCAAATGCCAGAATAGAGTATCTGTCATTAACCACTGCAAGTGGCATGGCAAAACAACACTGCATTACAAAAGCACATGTTAAGTAATATAGTTACCCTGTGCATCAGACACATAGCTTCATTTCCCTGCATCAGTGACGAAGATGACAGGGAGGTGGCACAGGTATCATCACTTGCATTGGGTGTTGTGTGGGGGTGCAGGAGGCCTAGGCTGACCCAAACCATTGACAGCATGTGTGTAAGTCAGGAAGGGAAGGAGGTAAGATGGACCATGGAAAGGTGCCATGTGTGTCTGTAGGTGACCTGCATTTGACAGTGGTGTATAAGTGTGTCCATGTACACAGTCAAGCTCAGTGCTAGGCCTACATGTGTGTATGCTGGACAGCTTTGGACCATACATGGTAGAGTTGACAGTTCACTGTCTCCAGCCCTGAACATGGGAATTGGCTCTGTCAGGTGTTGCACTGGCACCTACATGCCCAAGGTCAGAAATGATGCTAGTACCTGATGGTGACTGCTGTTTGCCTAGACCATGTCACCCACTAGAACACTCAGGAAAATTACCCCATAGCCTTCCATGTTGTGGGTAGCACTGGATGTACTGCTACTATGGGAGTGTGACTGTGCACAGCCATTTGGACTCTTAGTAGATCAGGTTGCTGACCTACATCCACAAGCACAGCACTCCACTCCAACCACATGTTCCAGCACAGACAATGTGCAGTCCAAGACAAAAACTGTCTCAGCCCACCTTCTGTCCACTGCATCAGTGATCCAATCCAGGGTGTCCCCAATGTGGTAGATGCAGTCATGGAATCCATAACTTTAAGCATACATCTGGTGTTCCATTCAGAATGTGCTTGTGCCTCCATCATGGCCCAAAACATGTGCCAAGTGACCTGTGATGTGTCACCTGGAACAGGTGGTTGGTGGACAGCAGGCCTCCTGCAAGCACCTCTGTCAGTCCTCCTGTGTGGGACCTTGCCAGCTTTCTGTCTACACTATCTAGAGCCATAGTTGCCACACCTTCTTGATCAATGTCCCCACCTTCTGACTGTCTAATATCTGTGGCTTCTGTGGGCATACTGACTGTGTGTTGTACCAATGTGGGCAGAAGAGGGATGTCAACCTCTAGGACAGATTCAGCCCCCAAAACCCTCCCCTGTGCCACACTGTGCCCACCATATCCATCAGAGTCTGAGGAGACACTGACATCAGGCTGTGTAGGGGACAAAGGCCACCCACTCTCCAGTCAGCTGTGATAAGAAAGGAAAAAAAGCAGTACATTAATACCTGCACTATTATGCTCTGCAGTACTATGTTGTTATAAATTTAAGGCTCTATACACTGTTGTCACTATGAAAGACCTTTTGTAAACCCAACCTCATATAGTAGGACTTGAGGAAATTACTCTTCCCACTAACAACTGCAGTTACTTGTAATTAAACTCTCATTACACAGCAATCTCATCAGCAACAGTGAGGTACATTGTTGACATTAGTGTAGACTCTGCACAACTGGCACATATGATACACTGTACTGTCCTGACAATACTGTCACATCTATCAGTGTGGTGACACCTACAAGGCATAGGTATGAGTCTAACATGTGTACAGTCAGACAATATGCATGCATTTGGCAATCATGCCAACAGTACAGCAATGCAGGCAGGAGGCCTAGAATGACAGTCTAGGAATTACGATGCTGTAAACATACATCAATAACAAAAAAGTGTCATGCTTAGTGGGAGCAGGACCACTGGCTTAGGTGATACCTGATGGACCTGTGAAAAGTTGAGGGAGAGGAAATGTCAGTACCACCATATGTTCCACCACCACATGATAATACATCAATATATCTCACATTTACAGTAGTTACTGTGTTAATTGTTATAGTGGTCAAAATCTGAGCATGACAGTCAAAGTGAAGTTAAACCCTTCTCCCCCAAAACAGACATACCTGACACCCACATAAGACTATGTATGCCCTCACAAACTGAATGCTACAGTATTGTAGTGCTGATCATCCTGAGCTTACCTGCATGCGCCTATGTCATGGAAATTGTGGCATCTACATCCATGATGTAGGGTATGATGGATACCTAGGAGCTGTTGTGTGTGTCTAGAGTTGCCAGGAATTCCTCAGTGGCTGAGAGTGGTTGTTCTGCTGCAGGCCCTCCACCATTGGCACCATGATCCCTGGCTATATCTGCTACTTTTTTGCATGCAGCATTGATCATGTCCATTGCACGGTGTCACACCTGTACATATGTCCTGTTCTGGTGACCTGTGGCATTAACATCATGGACAAGGTCAGCCCACAATGCCTCTCATTGTTCCCTGTTGTGCCTCTCCCTGGACCATAAGACTTTATGGCACTGCTGGAGCCCCTCCTGTATCAACTCATTCTCTGCATCTGTGAGAGCTGCACAGCATCATGCACATATCTTTCCTGAAAGACAACAACATGGGAACACGTCAGGATCACATACGTGGAAGTACTCTATGTACAGATACAACAAAGACAGAATGGCTGACAATATCTACTGCTTGATCACACATCATATTCCACAGTGTGTAAACATACTAAGCAAGTGGATATAACTAGAGTACTAGCAATTGTCAGGTATTCCCTTGTGTTCCATGATAGATACTGCTGTACGATCATATGGCCTACACTAGAATCTATTGTAGTGTGCCCCCAAGAGCCAACCCCCGATAATATGTGAAAGCAACTGTGCCAAACAAACAGCAGTGTGTGATTACAACCACTATAAAGGGGGAGTTCCATGAGCCCAGTGTGCCACAATGACAATATACAGTCGACCTTTGAGGTATTGCACATCCTCTGTATGTGTAACAAATCTGGAGATCACTGTCATGTCATTGTCACAGTTCTAAGAATGGCTTATTGCTGTGATCCCTTTTCCCCATAAGTATATTCACATGTCTGCATCCTGATGTAAAAAAAATAGTTACATACCTGGTGGAGTGCAGTGCTCCTCTGCTGATATGTGCTGATAGTTAATGTTTTACATCCATGTGTTCTGTGTGAGGAAGTCTCATACAGACTGGTTCCCCATAGCCAGCTGCTTGACATTTTAACATGTTTCTCATCAGTAGGTGATTGCCTCTTAACCAATCTGTGGTTCTGAAATGCTAATTGTAGGCAATACAGCTGATTTTCACTTTCATCAGCCAATCACATGTAACCACAGTACAATATATAAGGCCTTCATGTAGATTAGGGGACCTTTCTGATATGTTGTGCAGGACATTAATGGGGTGAGGAGACTACTTCATTGCAGAGGGTAGGTCTGTAACAGCAACTTTTTCATAGAGATGGGTGTGTTACAGGCCACAGCTGCTGCTGCAGATAATAGGTATAGGCAGATAGTGTGAACACTTTGTAGGACAATAAGATGTAGGAGTAACTGTGAGAGCTGTGTCAGCCTTGTTGTAGAGGCAGAGTGAGAGTGAGGCTACCCTTTCCATTCCATTTAAGGCATGTATTTAAGGTAAGTATGTTAGGCAACAGTATCACTAACAGAGTACTAGGCCACATGTTTATTGTGCCCTTGAACAACATGGGGTATTAAATATAACACTGCTATAATTCCACTCCTACACACCACTAGATTTGAACCCAGGACTGTGTGTGGCAAAATGTGTGGCAAAATGTACTGTTTGCAAGTCATTTTACTGACAGAGCGACTGAGTCACTGCTACTGTAGGTGTATTTGCAAGATATATGGGGTCTATATCATATGAGCAAATCGCACAAATTGTGAACGCTCATAATATAGATAGTACCAGACCTCGAAGTGCTTTTTCTGAGATTATGGTACAGTGAAAAATGGGATATTTGCCCTTTCCTCACTGTAGTGCGATCTCAGAGTTGGAATATATATTTATCGGGGGGTGTGGTGGGTGCAGCCCCCCACAATAGGTAGTTTGAGGTCTGGTACATTCGATATTTTGTGCATTCACAATTTGTCCAATTCACTCATATGATATAGACCTGATATATGTGAACAAATACAGGCTGTGACAGACATTTTCTATATCCATCAGTATATGCATGGCTTTATATAGATGTATTTCTGCACCAGGGTCCCTGCTGAACATGTATTTTGCTATTAATGCCTTAGCAGGAGTCTTTCTACATGTTGCTGATAAAAGGGTACATTTACCTGCTACCACAGGGCTCACTTATATCCATTAGTATGTCATTGGCTTTCTAGTGGTGTACTATAGCACCAGAGTCCAAGGCACACTTCCATTTTTTCCATTACTTTTTAATCAGGTTTGCGTGGCGCAACATGACATGGATCTCCACTGAAACATGTTTAATGACTGTAACTGGCAATTACTATATTTTGTTTAAATCACCTGTTTTAATTAAGAGTTGTGTGGTGTGGCAGGTTAATTGTGATTTGCAAGTGTGATGGCCTTGGGTTCGAAACATGGTACAGGTGTTTATTTCATAATTGTGTATTACAATTTTAAAATCACATATAGTCAATATAGCTCTTTTTAGCTCAGCTTAGCGAAGCTGCACAATGTGGTGAGTTGTGCAGCATCACGCTAAAAAATATAAAGAAAACTGGGGAGATAAGAAAGTGGTGAAATGGGGTGCAAGCAGAGGGAAAAACATAGTGAAAGTCAAGTAGGTATGTGCATAAATGGTGTAGGAAAAAACGTAGCAATCGATTTCTTGTACAGCAACAATTGTACACTTTGACAGAATTTGTAAATGACTTCAAACTCTCTTCCTGAAAATACCATTAGAAAGTGTGTTATTTTTTATAACAGACAATACTCTGACTACCTACTTGCATATGTGCATTCTAAAAGTGGATCTTGAATAAAAGTTAGTGTGTGGCCATTCCATGTAAAGTCTGACTTCTTTATGACAAATTTGAAGATGTATAATATGTCTTGAAAATGTAAAAGCATAATTTCTATTACTTTCAGAGGGTCATTTGCCGTGGGGGTACAATCTGTCATTCCACATAGAATCTTTAGGTTTGTTTTCACATCCAGAATGGAAAACATGTCTCTTAATGTTTGTAACAAATTAAAAGTATTGCATTTTTCTGGTATACCTTGAAGAAAAATCTACATAATTTTCATCAAGATCAGTTTTTTTTTTAATTTCTGTTGTGATATTTCTTTTTTAATTTGAGCAGAAGGAGGAGTGAGGCTGTTCAAGATTCACAGCTATAGTTTTGTTTTCCCCACTATTTACCTCTTTTTACTAAGTCAACAACATCTGAATACATTTCCAAAAGCTGTTCGGACATTCTTCATAGCTTTCTGTAAAAGAGAAATAATTTCCACTATATTATTAAAAGGAAGCCTAATATCAGGCTAGGATAAGTATATGTTTGCTTGCTTTTCTCCCTTCTTTGTATGTGTTCTGTTCCTTTTATTTTTTTTTTATTGTAATAAGAACAAAAATTAAAAATGAAAATACGCAAAGCACAATATACTATGTGGGACACCATGAAAAAACTGAAACATCACAACAGGTGAAACATGTAGCTGATATAGTATTGACACTATCACTACAGTGGACAGCCACACTCTTCCCAGGTGTTTGCATGGTGGGGTGCAAACCACACAAACTGCACACACACATACACACACACACACACACACACACACACACACACACACACACACACACACACGCACACACACACACACACACTACTTAAACATTCTTACTGCAAGACCACATGACCTTACAGACAGTTCAGGAGCTAGTTTCAGTCAAACCCAAGTATTGTATTAATATAACAGGCTATGCTGCTCAGTGTTAGAATATGTAAAAGGGGATTAGAAGCACAACTTCCCCATACGTCAGGTTCAAGATTCTTAGCCTCCTGCTTATGTAGTGATATAAGTGCATACTTTTCAAACTCTCTTTTAAGGCAAACATCCAGTTATTTCTCTGTGTATTTTCTTTGAGGTATTACCTGAGTCATAAATTTGATTTTAAGATTGTGTGCTACATGTATGTATATTGGAGGAATGCTGGAGTGCCCTCATTACTAGGTATAACTGAAAACATAGTACAAAGGAGAGCATAACACACAGGAATATGTTTACTTAAGTACAGTAAGTTTGTTTGTAACTGGATAAGTGGAGTAAGCCAGAAAGGACATGTTTCATCTATGGTCTTGGAAAATATACTTATTAGGTATAGTAAGATTGTTCGTAACTGGATAAGTTAAGTGATTCACCTTTTTCATCTGGTATTTTGGCAAATACCCAATGTTATGCAGAATAACTGCAAGCTACTGAAGATGTTAAATTACTGTGTCACATATATAGTCACACGAGGAAAGAATAGCTTCTCCTATTAGGATTGTATCCTTTCAAAGTCCAAATAACTGCATAATTAATATGACCAATTTAATTTTATATCTGGTCAATTCCCCAAATGCCCTTATTGTATATAAGAGTTAATTAAGTGCATTGGCTTGCAGTTCTATGTACATAATCTACCATACTGCATTCTATATTGCAATAGTAATTGTAGGGTGTTACAGCATTGCATAGAAACTCTCCATGAAAATGGACTTTTGCCAATGGACCCATATACGCTAAAAAATGGAACTAACCACAGTATTTATAAACCTTGACTGTAATAAAGAGTTAGGATGGTGATATTTCAGAATAAAACATCTCTATGCAATACTCAAAGTATTATGAAATATGTTCCATATTTAAAAATGCATATAGGCACTTGAATGATGCCAATAGTTGTACAAAAGATGTTCACCTTGAGAATGCAATCCTTTCACCTTAATTCAGAAATGGAGATAATGTACACTAAGTGCCTCTGCTATGCTAGATGGCTGGCATGATCTGTTAAGAAATATTTAAAACTCACACTAATTTCTAAGCAGAGTTGTAGTGTTGCTCAAAGCAGCATGCTGGAACAATGGGATCAGCATATTCTACCCAAACTAAGAAGAAAAAAGCAAAATTAGTGGCTGTTTTATAACCAGTTTCACATCTACTACCATTTGCATGCCAGCATTACTATATGACCATTTTCCAGCTTTGCACATACTAATAATTAGCCAATGTCAGTGGTCCAAGCAACTTAAGTTCTGCACATATTTATTTATTTTATTTGTTATTTTATTGCATTTGTTTACCAGGAAAGTCCACTGGGCCTAAAAAAGCCCATTTTCAGTGGTGGACGGGGAGAAAAGCTCTGACAAGAACATAGATGCAGAATAAAATTAAACATTAATTGGTACAGAAGTAGAAACAGTGTTACACATAGTAATTAAAGTAATATATACAAAATATATACATAAAAGTAGTAATTTAGTTGGTTTGATTACAGTAATATATACAGAATATATACATAGAAGTAGAAATTTAGTTGGTTGCCAGATTAATTCAATCAGAGAGGTATAAACAGATATAAATTAATCAGCATTATTGTACCAGTATCAACAAGTGATGAAAAAAATGATAAATATGGAGAAAGTATCATCAGTCAGCAGGAGCAAAAAGCATAGGAGTTTAGTTATCATATAAGGAGAAGGCAGAGGTTAGGTTATGGAGCAGGTACATAGCCAGGAAGACTTAATATGATTTTTCAGTATTTGTTTGAAGGTGGTAGTGCTGCCTGTGTTTCTTATAGAAGGTGTAAGTGAGTTCCTTAGTTTGGTGACAGTGAAGGAGTAGAGGAGTTGAACAGCAGGTAAGGTGGGCTTTTTTACTTTTAGAAGTAGATGATTTTCAGATCTTAGTTGCCTACTGGGTTGATATTTGGCAAGTAGAGTTGAGAGAGTAGGACAGTCTGTGGGTTTGTAGATTATTTTGTGCACTGTAGTTAGATGGGTGAATGAGAGATGGTGGGGGGGGGCTCCAGCCAGCCTAATTGTCTCAGTGAGTTACAGTAGTGGGATGAGAATTTGACCTTGGTGGCACATTTGGCTGTTCTGTTGCAACACATATCAAGTTTGGATTTTGTAGAATTTTGGATATTAGTGAGAAGAGGGACACCATAAAGGTGAGATGGTAATAAAAAGGTTGTTGCAAGGGTTTGTCTAGTAGAGAGGCTAAGAAAATGTTGGTGCCTGTAGAGCATGCCAAGCTTTTGGTGTGTTTTTTTTTTATGTTATTGTTTATATATAGGTCAAAGTTAAGGTTTTCATCTATAATATCACCTATTAATTTCGTGTGTGGGACAATGTCTATAGTGGTATTGTCTTGGACTTGCACAGTGATTTTTTTTTTTATCTAGGGGAGTGGTTTTCTTAGGGGTAAAAATTACTAGTTTAGTTTTTTCAGATTTAGGGCAAGATGATTGTTAAGCATCCAAGATTTAGTAGAGGTGAGGGCATTCTGACTGATTTGCTGGAGTTCAGAGCTGGAATTTGCAGTGCATATTATTGCAGAGTCATCAGCCTACTGGATTACTGAGCATTTTGGAGAGTGGAGTGAAAGTTGTTAATAAAGATGCTAAATAAGAGAGGACCAAGTATGAAGCCTTGAGGTACCCCCGCAGAAGTATTGAGGAAGGGAGAATAAGATTGTAGCCATTTGGTGGATTGCTGCCAATTGGAGAGACAGCTATTTTACCTTTGTAGGGTAGGTAGTTAAATGCGGAGGGTGGATAGTTTAGAGAGGAGGATAGTGTGGAAAATGGTATTGAAAGCTTTGGAGAGGTCGAAGAAAAGAGAAGCGATTATTTTACCAGAATCCTGTGCCCGGTTAGATGTATCAAGGAAGGAGAAGAGGCCAGTAGTGTTTCTGCGTCCTGGTCTGAAACCATGCTGAGTGGGTGATAGAATTTGGTTTTCAAGCAGGTGGTTGAGGAGTTGGGCATGGATGCATGTTTCCAGTATTTTAGAGAGGGGTGAACAAATTGCTATGGGTCGAAAGTTTGTGGTGTCTTTGTTGGTGCTTCCTTTGTGTAAGGGGAGAATGAATGCTTTTTTCCAGATGTCTGGGACAAGGGATTCTTTAATTGATCTATTAATGAGTATGCTGATGAAAACAATGCCACTTTTTAAATGACAACACCATTCTCTTAAAAGTTGAAGGGGTAAGGAATCCTATGTAATATTCATGTCCTGAAGAATATGAAATATGTAACAACAATGTAGGACAAGGAACTCCATGATTACACTCCAGTATCTGGGAAAAAGACAAGCTAGTTAAATGCTACATTACTGTCAGACCTGATATTAACAACTCTTAAAACTGATGCACTGGACACTATATACTGACAATGCCAGTCAACAAACAACAGAGGTAAAAAACTTTATTTCTGAACATTGTATATGACTTTTAACTGTCCCTAAGCTCATCTCATAGTTTGCCCTGTTCCTAAACAGATTTGATTTTCTAGTAAACCACTGAAAATTTCAGTCTGTCAGAAATGCCAGAAACAGAGTTTAATAATCCTTATTTTTCAACAGTATATATTGTTATTCTATTAATATTTTAAATGAGTTAGTGCAGTATTTTAAATCTTTCCTTACTTTTGATCCTTCGTCTTGTCCACTGAAGGTAAACCAGGCAGGTTTTCCACTACTGTTTTCTGACAATGCTCACAAAGGGCTTTCAAAGCCAGTGATGTAGTGTTTTCTTTTTTTTTTCTGTAACCACTAGTACATGCAGCACATAAATCTTCGTGTACTACAAGAAATTATGATCATATAGGTTCATAGGTTCATAGGTAAGTACTAGGCTATCTGCCCAAGGGCATTTATAAGCCTAGCCAGAATGTGTTGGCTTTTGCCACCCCCTTAGGTAAGTTCCCTGTGCCACTGTCCAGCAGATCCACTGCAGTGATCCCCGGGGTAAATTTTCTGTTTCCCATCCACCCGTCAAGGTTTTTCTTGAAGAGAGTTAGTGAGGGGGTCTGCCTGATGTATATTGGAATCCTGTTCCAAAGCATGGGGAGTCTCTGGGATAGGAATCTATCCCTCCAGCATGTCCTATTTATCGTTGTGGTGCGGTTTATATCTCTAGAGTGTGTGGCTCTCCGGGATTTGGTTTTTTTTATGTGGAGCATGTCCATCAATTCTGGGTTGGACATGGCCTTGTATGTCAGGCAGAGATCACCTCTGAGTAAGCGGTATGCAACCGAGTACAGCTGGAGTTTCTTGAGTCGGGCTGCATAGGGCATCTGTTTAAGGCCAGTAATCCTCTTGGAGAGGTGCTTTTGTGGTCTTTCCAGCTGTTGCAGGTGTCTTGTAAGGTACATCCCAAATGGGGTGTTGTATTCTATGATGGGTCTAATGGGTGATGAGTAGAGAGGCACAATAACCTCTTTTGTTCTAGATGCGAACCCTTATGTGATTAGGTGGGCCACATAGAAGGATTTTCTAACCACCTTGGCAATATGATTATCAAAGGAGAGATTACTATCTACTTGGGTCCCCAGATCCCTTATTACATTTTCTGTATTTAGGGGACTATCACCTATGTGGTAGTTTGCGGGTACTTTGTTTTTCCGAAGGGGATGACTATGCACTTTTTCGCATTTAGCTTGAGGCCATGATTTTGACACCAGGTATCCGTCTCAGTGAGACCCATTTGGAGGGTGTCTGCATCAGCCGGAGAATCAATTATGGCCCCTAGTTTGCAATCATCTGTGAACTTGGTCAGCCATAGTCCTCCTATGCTTGCCTATACCTCTGAGAAGTATATACCAGACTGAGCACTGGGGGATGCCACTTGTAACTGGTTTAGAGTCGGATGTAGAGCCTGCAACTCTCACCATGTGGGTTCTATCCATGAGCCAGTTGGCAGCCCATCTTGTGACGTAGGGATTTATGTTCAAGCTGGTGAGCTTGTCTATAATACTAGAATGGTGAATGGTGTTGAAAGCCTTTGCGAGGACTAGGTAGGCTGTGTGGACCTCCTTTCCTTCATCTAATGCCTTGGTAACCATCTCAAAGAAGTCTACCAAGTTTAGTAGGCATGATCTGCCCTTAACAAAGCAAAACTGGGTAGGGTCCAAGGTTTGGAGGTTCCCAATGTCTCTGTTAATGAGTTCCATGATGATGCATTCCATAGTCTTGCAGACCAGGCTAGTCAGGCTTATAGGGCGATAGTTCCCGGGGTCTGTTATGGCTCCGCCATTGTGGAGTGAGATAACTGTTGCTGTGCGCCACTCTGTGGGTATGTAGCCTGTAGATAGGCTGAGTTTGAACAGTGTGTTTAGGTGAGGGGTTAGTTCATTTTGGAGCTCTTGTAAGACACAGCCTGAGACACCGTCTGGTCCCATTGAAGCTGTGTTTTTGGCTTTGGATAGGGCTGTTTTAACCTGTGTGTCTGTGACTGATGGAGCCCTACATTCTTCTGGTATGGTTATGAGCCCTTTAGGGGGTGAGAGGGGGGGGTGAAGTTTGCACTAAACCTGTCTGCCAGAATGTTGGCAATATCAGTCGGTTCAGTGTATTTTGTGCCATTCTGTACTAACACAGAGCAGATCTGAGAGTTTCCACTTAGGTTCTTGACATAGCTAAAGAATGCTTTGTGGTTATCTTTGGAGTCATTGGCAATTTTTCTTTTGAAACCAGCCTTGGATGATTTAATTTGGGATCGTAGTTTCTTGCTGATACTGATCAGGGATGTCTTTCCTTCTTGGGATTTTATTCTTTTCTGTACTAGTTTCCTCCTTCTGTTGTATAGCTTGTTTATGGCAGGGGTCCACCAGACTGTTTTCCTTTTCTTGCAGGAGTGAGTCTTGGATTTACTTGGGATAGCATGATACATGCATTCCTACAGATGCTCATAGAGTGCCTTTGTAAAGGTTTCAGCAGCTTGGACAGCATTGTTCTTTAGTATGGGAGCTGTGAACCTTTCTACCTCAGTCTTAAGTAACATGAAGTTTGCTTTTGAAAAGTTTTTCATGGTGGTTTCCTTGATTGGGGGTGGGGGCAGAATGTGGATATCCAGAGTGATTAGTCTATGGTCTGATCTAACCAGCGAGGGGTTGACTTCCGGTGTGGAACACCGGTTGCCCATGTTGGTGATGACCAGGTCCAATATGTTGTTCCCTCTGGTGGGGGTGTTGACCAGTTGATCCAGGGTGTTTGAGTTTATAAATTCTAGGAAGCGTTGGGCAAGGGAGTTAGTACTTGAGTAGTTCTCCCAGTTTATGTTTGGGTAATTGAAATCACCCAGTATTAGAGTGTTTGGCAGAACTTTCATATTTCCCAGTGTGTCCAGAAATGCAGAATGGGGGTCCTGGGCCATGGTGGGTGATCTGTAGCAAGCTACAATTTGGATTGCAGTTTTGCCCATTGTTAGTTGCACATGGATGATCTCTGATGCATCATGCTGCGCCACTAACCTGGAGGTGTGGCTATCCTTGATGAATATGGATACACCCCCAACTTTTTTGTTTTGGTCCTGGTTCTGTGGCCGAAAGGTATGGCATGAGTTATAGCCTAGTAGTGCTGGGGTGCTCTCAGGAGCCTTAAACCAGGTTTCTGTAACTGCACAGATGTCGATGTTCTCCATAGTGAGGAGTGCCTTGAGTGCGTGCATTTTGAGGTTTAGACTTCTGGTGTTGAGTAGCATAACCCTCAGTTTTTGGTTACTTGTGCTATTTATGGTGGTGGGTTTGTCTTTTGAGCCTTGCCTAAAAAAGGCACTATGGGGGTGGCAAGAGCCTTGGCCAGTATACGAAAGCCTAAGGGTGACAGGTGCAAGCCATCGCTTGTGAAGCAACGTGACTTGTCGAGCATGTCATCCCAGGCAGACAGATACTGGATCCCCTTTGAATGACACCAGAAACTTAGCCAGTTGTTGAAATTGATCATTTTTTCTTTATACTGTGGCATCATTATTTGTGAGGGCAGGATGCTACTCAGGATCAGGGTCATACAGTCCTGGGCTACATGATCAGAGAGCTCTTCCATGTCTCTTTTCATGTAGTCCAGGGAGGTACGTCTCAGGTCATTCACACCAACATGGACAATGACAGAGTTGTATTTGTACTTGCTCTGGAGTGACCTGAGTGCTTGTGTTATGTGGCAGATCCTGGCACCCGACAGGCAGCTAACTGTAACCTTCTTCTTGTCCAGCCTAGTTAGTGGGACATCAGTGTGTCTGACTATAGAGTCACCTATTACTAGTGGGTTGGGTATGTTAGTTTGCGTTAAGGGCTGTGAATGCGTGGCACAGTGATTATGTGAACTATGTATTTCATGGTTGGTAATGGGATGTGGACGTTGCTTGGATGTCTTCTTTGGAGGTTTCTGTTGCTTTTGCAGATTTTTATTTAGAGCCTCCGAGTATGTTTTCATGTATTCGTGTGTGTTATTTGCCGGAGCTGGTTTATTAGGTCTATGTGAGACTGGTGGTGTTTTGCAAGTAATACCCTTCTCCTCTTGACTGTCAGTTCCAGTCTTGGGTTGAGAGAGCTTTGCCTCTAGTTTGGCTGTATAATTGCATATCTCACATACATTAGTGTTTGGTGGTAGAGAGGGTTGTCTGTATACATGAGGCAGTTGTAACATTGCCTCAAAATGCCCAGATTCACCAGTTGGACTGGAGAATACACCAAAAACTGCCCTTTGGACATGCCTGAATAGGTAGAGTAAGCTGTTTTTTTGATTGGCTGGTGGGGACGAATAGAGAGCCTTGTCCTTCTGGACAGTATAGGGCTGTCTAGTGCTAGGGTTAATTAGTGCTTGTTATGAGTTTTTACGCAAGTGCTTGACTGTGAAATGAATGGTTTGAGTGCTGAAGTAGAAGGTTTGTCTTGTTCCAAGGAAAAAATTGAAGAGTAGACTTCGTGGAGCCGAGAATAGTTTAACTCTAACTAAACGGCGCTGCCCGGAGCACAAAACCGCACACATGCATTTTTTTATAGCAGGGAAGTGAAAGAGATAGAAATTAGACCAAAATGGCTGATAAACTACTAATGTCTGGGCTGAAACCACTCCTCCAGGGACAGCTAGGCTGCTCAAAGCTCCCCTCTCTCACAGGTGAACAGAGAAACTTCCTTCTATCCAAGTAAGGTATGGGCAACACAGAAACTTGTAACACAGCCCTGGATTCAGCAATAACCTGAAAACTGGACTATACTAGTTCAGAAAGGCAGGTAACAAGTATATTTTTTTTTTGTTTTTTTTTTCAGAAAATAGAGTAGATACAATCAAAACACTTTAAATGCAGAGAAAAGGCTATTGCACTTTAGTGTGTAGCCTACAACAGTTAAACAGATTATTTAAACACAAATTACTTAACTCAAGTGCAGGCAGCAAATAAGTACAATATGTAGCAATAACAAACTTTTTAAATCACAGATTCTCTAAAAAAACTGGTGTTTAGGCGGAATTAGTTAAGATAGTAAGAAAAGCAGAAAAATTATACTTAATCACTCCAAAGTCACTCTTTTGTCTCTCTGCTGCTGTAGACTCTGCAGAACACCTGGAAGGCACTTGCTGAGTGGAATACAAGCGCAAAAACTGTGTAAATGCAGTGTTTATAGCAGGGAAGTGAAAGAGATAGAAATTAGCCCAAAATGGCCAATAAACTACTAACTTCTGGGCTGAAACTACTCCTCCAGACACTCCTCAGATAGGCTGCTCAAAGCTCCCCTCTCTCACAGGTGAACAGAGAAACTGTCTTCTATCCAAGTAAGATATGGGCAACACGGAAACTTGTAACACAGCCCTGGATTCAGCAATAACCTGAAAACTGGACTATACTAGTTCAGAAAGGTGGGAAACAAGTTTTTTTTTTTTTCAGAAAATAGAGCAGATACATCATCCCTGATCATAACCTTTAATGGTGTGTTCTTGACGTGGATGCCAAGTTTAACCTCTCAAACTTTGCTCTCCAAGTGAATTTCTTGGCATTCATGTCCCAAACACATAATAATACAGTTATTATCAGAGACCTGAACATTTTCTATATAATGCATGGCATAGGCTCCTTATGTGCAAACAGGAAAACAAAGTAGTATAGCATGCTGGTAATTTGTTCTTCCCATAAACAAAATTTTGCTGAGTATTCACAAAAAAAGAAAATGAAAAGGCATGGAATGGAGTCAATGGAAACAAATTTGACCACCTATTTGAATATACTTCTAGCAGAAAAGGTTTGTTGCAGTTTAAAAAAAATAAGAAAGGCAATGTAAGAGGACTGTTTGCTTTACTATCCAAGTGCTACAAAATAGGTGGAGAAACAGACACGACATTAGCTACCTGGTTCAACAAATCATCTAAGGAAGATGCTGTGCAACAATATGGGAAAACAAAAGATACAATTCCTTTTCACATAAGTGGAATGGGATAGCAACTTAAAACTACAGATTTGGCAGCTTTTCACTTTTTTTCATTTGTTAATCATGTCAGTTCTCTAGGCACATGCATCTTTTAGGAGCAACTCAACAATTCTGTCTTGCTGCATGATTTTCTCAGAGTTTAAGTAAGTGGAGCTGGAGGGATTTAAACTGTAGATTAAAGAGTGAAGCTGGCTATCAGCTCATAGCTGTAACCCTTTATGAGAGTTGTATAATTCTGCAAAAATGGTGAAGAACATAACAATATTTATTTAATACAAACAAACAAAAGAATATTGCATCTGGAAGCAAAAACCTGGAAATGGGCATACAGATGGAGAAGAAGTTACAGTCAATCTAATGAAACTAGAATGTCTTGTCATAAAAGGAAAAAAAGTTAAACTGTCAAGAAACAAAGCCGCATGGAATGCTAGGAGATTACTGAGCTATGCAGTGAAAAACAAAAAAATGGTAATCTGTTTTCATAAAATTCATGAAATCATCTTTGAGGAGTCATAAATATTTCAGTAGATGATGTGTGTGAGAACTGAAACTTGACAGTAAAAATATTTCAGAGAAAGACAAAAGTGACGCAAGATAAGAGATATGAAACAAACAAACTGCTTAACAGGTGGGAGTAGGTTACAATGGAAACTTTATGCGTATCGCGGGATTAAGAGATTTTATATGTTCATAGATTCATAGGTATACACTCAGCTAATAAACACCAGGGCCTCTAGAAGCCTAGCCATGCAATCCAACCCAATTGTGTCCCTGTGTATCATAGCAGTTTATTAGCAGTGGGCATGTGAGTTAGGAAGTTTCTAGAGGTTATGTGAGTGGGTATGTTACTTTTTGCTTTACTGTCTGCCTCTGGCTATCAGAAACATGAGGGTAGATTCAGGATGAATTTCTGATATACCAACCATTGGTCAAGGTTAAGCTTAAATAGGGTTAGGGATGGACTCTGTTTCACATGGATGGGGAGCCTGTTTCAGAGAATGAGCATCCTCTCAGACACATATCTGTGTTGCCTACATGTCTTATTTGTGGCAAAATTGAAATCTTTGGATCCAGCGGTTCTGATGCTGTTCATTTTGTGGATGTGCAAAAGGTCCACTAGAGCTGAATCTGGGGATGCCTTGTTTGCCACGCATAGATCACATATCAGTATCCTGTAGGAGACAGAATATAGAGCCAGGAGTTTAAGTTGATCCATACATGACAATGTGCTTATAGGTTCATAGGTTCATAGGTTCATACTAGGCTATCTGCCCAAGGGCATTTACAAGCCTAGCCCATCGTTTTGTGGCTTACGCCACCCCTTTAGTATGGGGAACTATACCCATTATTTTGCTGTGCCTCTGTCGAGCAGTGACACTGAGGTAATCCCTGGGGTATATCTGCGATCTCCCATCCATTGGTCAAGATTCCTCTTGAACAAGGCCAGCGAGGTGCTCTGCCTCACATGTACCGGGATTTTGTTCCACAGCATAGGGAGTCTTTGGGTGATGAATCTATCCCTCCAGCACGTCCTATTAATAGCCGTGTCGAGGTTTAAGTCTCCGCCCTTGTGGCTCTGATGGATCTAGATTTTTGAGGTGAAGCATATTCATCAAATCTGGGTTTGACATGGCCTTGTATGTTAGGCAAAGGTCACCTCTGAGCAAGCTGGCGACTGAATAGAGCTGGAGTTCTTTCAGTCGGGCAGCATAGGACAGATTTTGAGACCCTTTATCCTTTTGGTGAGGAACTTTGTGGCCTCTCCAGCTGCTGCAAGTGTCGGGTCAGATACATCCCGAATGGGGCATTGTACTCAATCATTGGTCTGATGAGTGATGAGTAAAGGGAGACTATGACCTCCCTTGATCTAGATGAGAATCCCTTCATGATAAGGTGGGCAATGTAGAAGGTCTTCCTAACCACTTTAGCTACATGGGTGTCGAATGACAGACTACTATCAACCTGGGTCCACAGGTCCCTGATAACTTCTTCTGTGCTCAGTGGATTGCCACCTATTTGGTAGCTAGGGATAACCTTGTTTTTCCCAAAGGGTATGACTATGCATTTTTTGGCATTTAACTTCAGGTCGTGGCTCTGGCACCAGTTATCCGTTTCTGTGAGACCCTTCTGAAGGATATCTGTGTCAGATGTGTTTTCTACTATGGCGCCCAGTTTGCAGTCATCTGCAAACTTTGTCAGCCATAACCCTCCTGTGTTTGCTTGTACTTCAGAAAAGTAGATGCCAAACAAGAGTGGGCCCAGGACTGAGCCCTGTGGGACACCACTTGTGACAGGCTTTGAGTCTGACATGGCGCCAGCAACTCTGACCCTGTGGGTTCTGTCACTCAGCCAGTTTGCAACCCATCTTGTGATGTATGGGTTAACATTTAAGCTGATGAGTTTTTCAATGATACCCGAGTGGGGTATTGTATCGAAGGCCTTAGCCAGATCGAGGTAGGCTGTATGGACTGCCTTTCCCTCGTCAATGGCTTTGGTGACTGTTTCGAAGAAGTCAACTAAGGCATGATCTGCCTTTGACAAAGCCATACTGGGTTGGATCCAAAGTCTGCAAATTCCCTATGTCTTTATTTATGAGGTCCATTATGATCCTCTCCATGGCTTTGCAGATAAGGCTTGTCAAGCTAATGGGCCGGTAATTTCCAGGGTCGGTGGAGGCACCGCCTTTGTGAAGTGGGACCACAGTTGCAGTGCGCCACTCCCTGGGTATGTATCCAGAGGTAAGACTTTGATTAAACAGCTGTCCTAGCTGTGGGTTTAATTCCTCATTGAGTTCGTGGAGCACACAGCCGGGGACACCATCAGGTCCCATGGATGCTGTGTTTTTTGCTTTGGAGAGAGCATTTCTCACTTGGGCGCTGGAGATGTTTGGGGGGCTGCAATCGTTTGGTATAGATATCTCTCTTTTGGGGGGAGAAGAAGTTTGCACTGAACCTATCAGCCAGTATGTTGGCAATGTCTGTAGGATCAGTAATCTTCACATCATTTTGAACTAGTTCTGAGCATATCTGGGAGTTTCCTCCTAGGTTTCTAACATAGCTAAAGAAGGCCTTATGATTGTCTTTTGAGTCTTTAGCTATTTTTCTCTCGAAATTTGCTTTGGATGATTTTATGAGAGCTCTTAGTTTTTACTTATAGTGATCAAGGGTGTCTTACCTTTTAAGGATTTTGCTCTATCTTGTAGTAGCTTCCTCCTTTTATTGTAGAGTTTGTTTATGGCTGGGGTCCACCAGACTGGACGCTTGCCTTTGGTACTAAGAGTCTTTGTTTTGTTTGGGATTACCTTATCCATGCAGTCCTGCAGGTGCTGGTAGAAGGTGTTTGTAAGTGATTCAGCGGCTTGAGTACTGTTTTCCGCCTCGGGGCCTTAAAGGAGACCACACTAGTCTCTAGAAGTGTGAAGTCGGCTTTAGAGAAGTTCTTTACTGAGGTCTTTATTATTTCAGGTGGGGTGGGATGAGGACCTCCAGAGAGATTAGTATGTTATCAGATCTCACCTATGAGGGGTATACTTCGGTCCTGAAGATTGTGCTCCCATGTTCGTGATGATGAGATCAAGTATGTTATCTCCTCTTGTGGGGATGGTGACTAGTTGTTCCATGGCATTTGAGTTTATGAATTCCAGGAACTTTTGGGCTATAGTGTTTGGGCTTGAGTAGTGTTCCCAGTCTATATTAGGGTAATTGAAGTCACCTAGTATGATGGTGTTTGGTGATACATTTATCCCCTCTAGTGTTTTCAGGAAGGCCATGTGAGGTTCCTGAGTTTGTGAGGGTGGCCTGTAACATGCTACAATTTGCAGAGCAGTCTTGCCTATGGTTAATTGCACCTGGATGGTCTCCGATGCATCGTGCGTTGCCACCAGTCTTGAGGTGTGGGTGTCCTTGATGAATATGGATACCCCCCCTCCTTTCTTGGTATTGTCCGGATTTTGGGGCCGGAACGCATGATATGAGGTAAAACCTGATAGCGCTGGGGTGCTCTCAGGAGCCTTGAACCAGGTTTCTGTCACCTGTATTTTCCTGGTAAGGAACTTTTGTGCGCATTCCAACTGTTGTATGCCAAAGGAGGCAATATACTCAATGTTGGGACTGATAAGGGCTAAATAAAGTGGCAATCTGACCTCCTTCGACCTGGATGCCATGCCTTTACTTATAAGTTGGGTGACATAGAATGATTTTTCTTAGTAGCTTGGCCATGTTGGTCAAAGGCCAGATTACTGTCTACATATTTTCCCAGAACCCTGATTACTGGCTCATCTTTTAGGGGTGTCGTATCAATGGAGTAATTAGCTTTCTTGGCAGTTTTCCCAAAAGGCACTATAATGCATTTCTTGGCATTGACTTTTAGTCTGTGACTTTGGCGCCAGTCATTTGTGTAAAACCCTTTAGTAAAATTATCTATTAAATAAAAAGGCTGTATAAATAAAAGTAAACAAAATTTTAAATGTAAATAATGTACCGCTCAGTGCGAATGTGCAGATGCATTTTTCATAATGACGACAATGGCTGTTTGAAAAAGATTCCTAAGGAAGCCATTGAAAGTATCATCACAAAACTCATTTATGCAGACATAGGCAACTTTGGTTTTGTGAAAGGTAAATGCTGCCTCCAGAACATAAACAAAATATTGGAAAAGGTTATAAAGACTGGGGTAGTGGTCACTCAGCACACTGCTTATCTTGACCTAGCCAAGGCTTTTGATACTATTCCCCATGCTGAAATTATTGAACAATTAGGCAAGCTTGTCTACAGGATTACAGAATGACTATCCAACAGATCCCAGGCTATGAAAGTTGCTTGCACTCTCTTTGAATGTAAAAGTTTAATAAGTGGGATGGCACAGAGACCCATGCTAGGCCCTCTCCCGATTGGCATTTAGACATGTAAGTCAATACACCTGAAGTGAAGTTGGCCAAATCAGCTGATTACTGTATACTTGAAACTGTTATCTGCTGATTTACTAATACTAAACATCTCCAGCAAAGGTTGGAATATGCGCATATCTTGTATACTAAAAATGTTTTCATGCTAAATTTGTAAAATGGATAGTAGTAGTAGTCAGAAAAAAAAATAACATCTCATATGTTATAAACAGTGCTCATCTTCGGACACAGACAGTCATAAGAAACCTGGGTGTGTATGTTGACAACTCTTTCTGTCTTTCTCTCTCTCTCACACATGTACACATTTGATCATCATATATCCACTACCATGAGGAAATCCTTCTATCTGGTCCAGTTAATTCCCAAAAGAATAAATTAAACAGAAAATAAGTCAGCCTAGCCTTGTATTCTGCCTTTATTGGACCCACCATCAAATATAATGCCCACCTTGGTGTGTACAAATCCAAACATATGACAACTGGAAAGGACACAGAAATGAAAACTCTTAAATCCTTTAACTAACAGCTATATTCAGCATGACTATCTGTATATTCACTAGTCTACTGGCTGTTCTGAGGTGACCTGTATTTAGCTTTTCAAGCTATGAAAGACCCAAGCCAATCTGACCTCCTGTTTCTTCGCAAAACAGGTGTCTCAACAAAATACCTGCACTCTAGGCCTAAATCTATACCAAGACATAAAGCAAGACTCGAGAGATAGGTTACTAACACAACATATTCTCAGCTTTTGAAATAAGTTGCCACTAATGGTTAAACAAAGCACTTCTTTGACTACCTTAAAGGCTAGTTTTAATGACTGGATAGGTTGATACAAATTTACACCAGAGTTCTCATATAAACCCAACCTGATTCTGAAACAAAAGCAGTGCTTGACAAAAGTAATAAGGACTTTTAAATCTGTTTGCTTAAGGGTGCATATAGCTAGTCATCTTATGGACACTGACTTCTTGCCAAGTAATATTTCTATGTTTCTATGAAATCATGCACTGATGATGAAATTAGAAAAATCCATGTGATACACATTAAGATGTTGTTAAGATGGTCTAAAAATATACAGGTTTGGAATCATAGATAAGACAGAATGTATAGGACTACCAGTTTAGGAAATAAGCAAAGAAAGCCATGGTATGATTCTTGGGTGGGGGTGGGTTCAGCACCAGAGCAGAACCCAAAGCGTCAACAATAGTGAAGACTAAAACTATTGCCTGGTATAACTTTACAGTGCATTTTCAGCTATCTGTCAGTGAATCATTTGACCCCCAGTCAGGGCAGAAAATGATGCAGTACATTTTCACATTCAGCATAAAGCTACCCAAACCCAGAAAATGTAGCTTCAGAGAGACATGTTCATATTTGTAGACCTCTTTACACTCAATGCAGGTATTGTTTTTTGTGTGTTCTTTTATCAAACTTTGATTGATGCTAGGTTATTTTCTTGGGTTTGATGTTTGCTTTTATTGTAGTGATTTTACTGAATACTTAGTTTCAGTTTTATAACATATTTTCATTTCATCACATTTCAGTTTTAAACATATTTTTGTTGAATGAGAATTGTCTTCTGTTTTAGGGTTTTGTTTTCCTGGGTTGGTAATAGTGTTTTGATTAAACTTTGTCTTAGGTTGTGAAGTATACAGTGATATGTTTTTGTTATAGTTATGCTTGGTTTAGTTTATGCCTTATATTTCTCCTGAAGGTTGAGACAGTGTATTCATAAACATTTTGTCTCTTTTTTCATAAAGACATATACATAGCATGTGTTTCTGCTTGTTTACATGTGTGTGTTTGAACATGTGTGTGTGTACATACGTTTTGCAGCTATGGAGCTAGTATTAATAAGTAAAAGGGTGGGTGACAATGTCCTCCACAGGGTGGGGTGGGGTGGAGGGTTGCCCCTGGAAACATTATTTTAACTTTTGTAGTTTGTTTTTGATAAGCATTTTGTTTGCTATAGAGAAATCAGCAAAGTGTTCCTCACTGATTATTACACAATAATTCCTACAGGAAGTAATTTCTATATGAATTCATAGACTACACAGCAACACATCATAGTGCTCATAACGGACACAGCACATGAGGTACAGTTGCTTCATAATTATTTCAACAAACTGCTGAGGGCACTATTCCTTATAGAAAATGCCAGTTAAGTTTTGAAACCTATAAAGACAGAGACATCACTCACATAGACCAAATTCATAATAAGATACAAATTCATTCCTAATATGCATAAATTGTTAGTGAGCAGTATGTTGGGTCCAGACGTTATGAACTGGAAAGCCCATTTCTAAACAAAAAGGATAATAAAGTGCTGTACTCTTTGGTCCATACATTTACTAATAGAATTCCTATAAGACACACAGACACACACACACACACACACACACACACACACACACACACACACACACACACACACACACACACATACACACACACATGTGCACAAGCACATATGTACACACATATGACAGTGAATGTAGCTGACTGTGATAATATATATATATGTATTTGTGTGAGCTTTTATGTGTATGTGTGTATGTGTGTGTGTGTGTGTGTGTGTGTGTGTGTGTGTGTGTGTGTCAGTGTCTGCCTGTGTGTTTGTGTGTTCTAGTGTGTCTGTATATCTGATTGTGTGTGTCACTCCTAATGTCTGGTATTTGTGATCTGATTAGAAAATAACTACCATGCTCACATGAGATTTCATGGTGCCATGTTATATAATCTGCAGTGACACATTAGTGTTTAAAACTGATCTTTGCATAGCAGTTGCTGTTTTTAACCATCAAGTTAACTCATGTAGTAAGTACTATTTTCTTTCCTAGGACACCTTGGCGATACATACTGTCCTTATCCTGCTCACTGTGTGCACATTTATCCTATGTGCAGATAATTCTATAATGCACACAGTGCTGTCATAGCTATCAACCCTTCATCCATCCAGTCCTGAGCACAATATTCTACTCTTTCTCCTCCCGCTAACAAACATTCATCCAGACATGCACAGACATACAGAAAATATCTGTGCATCTGTGTATAATGGGGATCTATTTTTCCCAGCAGTCTACACTCCTTCTCATTGCATTATTGTACTTATGGGACTACAGGTTGTCATGCTGTGTGCCCATGTAGTGCTGTGACTGCACTGAGCTTGTCACATAAATGCTGGTGCACATGTTTTTAATCCCTGCCTTTCTTTAGCATTCTTCGTTCAGTTAGCTGGCTATCTCTTTGCTCTTTTGTAAATATTTGTGGCATATCAGGCATGCTCAGTACACTGTATATTTCCCTAAATTCTGCATATCTCACATATCGTTATCCATGTGATCCTGCTGAGAAGTTGTGCACATGGCCGCAATGCATATTATAAGGGATCTCACAAAAATCTTGTACATATTAGATCATATTTATGAATATGTGTGATGTTATTTAATCATCCTGAGCAGTTTGCCTTGTATCTAAGAAATGTGCAGAATATGTGTGCTCAGCAATATGTCTTGTTTTGGAGAAGTTTCTTTATTTTTTGTATTATCTGACACAATTCCTTATTTACTGTTCTGTTAAAATTTTCTTTAGTGAGCATGGATAAACATAAATTAATATTTGTGTCATCATTAATTTAAGAGCAAAGTAACATTTTTAAGATGTGCTTGAATTAAACATTGATTGCAAATAAATGATCTACATGATGGAAGCTATCCTTTCTTTAAAAATTTGGTAACATTTCTGAAAAGCTTTATTACTATTATTTTGCAAATGCAGAACAGAGTTATTTTAAAGTATTCTAAAACTGAGTGATTATTGTTAGATGTGTTGCAGTTATTTCTAAGAAAATAAATTATGATCAGAGACAACACAGCACTTGCCATGGTGTAGCAATATAATGTTGCAGCATTAAAGCATTCAGCACATTAAACATCTTCTGCAATTTATATAGCATATCGAGATTCATCTCCATAGCAAACCACCTCTGTATGCAGCGGCAGTCTTCATTATTATTTAGTTAGCATCATGCTGTTTATGCAATACTAATTTCAGACAATGATCCCATTATAGAAATGCAATTGCCAAATTAATTTGCAGGAAACATTAAAGAGACAATAAAAGAATAAGCAGCATTTCTGATTTCAGCAAATGTTGTTTACATCTGAAACATGAGATGCACATTTGTAGTGAACTTTTTTTTTGTTACATTTACTAACTATATGCTGTACAGCTGCTTTTGGAAAAAAAGGATAAGAGCATTTGTGCTCCAGGAGAACCAAACTCAAATGAGTTATATATACTTTTTATCTTTTGTATAAATTAAGTAATAAACATCATTTCAAAGTGATACAAGAACACAACTGTTACAAGTACAAAAAAATAAAAACAACTATTAAGTGTGATATTAATATTATTTAAAAAAATAATTAATCTGCAAATGACATCATTGCAAATGATGGAGATGTATGATCTGTCAAATCTCCCTAAGTGTTTTTGTTAAACTCTCTGAAGTTAAACCTGTATTTTGCTTGTTTCTTCTGTGTTTCCACTGAGCCTCAAACTTGCATCTGCTGATATACTATACTGTTTCACCAGGTACTGTTGGAGTTTGTTGCACTCTACCAGTGAATGATAATACTGAGCCTGCTCTGTATGCCTTGCATTTCTTTAACAATGGTGTGAATCACATACTGTCACGAACACATAGTAGTTTCTCAAGTAATTCTTGAATGTGTCCTTTTATGGCTGATGCATGCATAATTTAACACTTGGATTTGCACTTTTGTCCCATATGGATAGGGATAACAGGTCAATGTCTTTGTGCATTTAGTACAAAGGCTATAGCCTCTTCTTGAGAATGCATGGTTAAGTTTCAAATGATCCTCATGGATGAATAGAGTACTAAGTATTTATGGATTCCTTATGGTCTTAGACTCCTTTTCTTCTCCTACACACCTTTTGCAGTGAAACTCTAGAGTCTACAAATCACAACCCAAGTTCTGTGCCTTCTTCTGACAGAAGTAAAATCAATTGACAAAAAGAGTAAACTGCTGTATCAGATCCAGCTATTTTATTTTCCTCTTTTGCTTTATAGTAAAGTTATTGTTATAGAAAAACACACACCCCTCGCCTCTCTGTATTCTTGCAGCCTCCGATTCCCACTTTTACAACTTAAAAGTATTTTTTTTTTTTTTTTGTATTTTAATAAACTAGATTCTCCATATGCCTATAGCCTATTTTCAAGAAAGATGTGAGATGTCAATTATATATATTGGGAGATAGTTGGTCAGGGCATAGCAAGATTCCACTACTATTTTTTGACATTTGCACTGGGATCTTCAGTCTAGTTTTGTATACATATTTAAAACACGTGAGTTTAAACATATAAAAACAAATGCATAGTCTCATTATATAAATTTAAAACTGATACACAGGGCAAGAATTAAATCATACATATATCAGATTAAGAGACTTGGCAGGAATAATCCGTGAATTGCCTGATTTAGACTAGAAGTGAAAGAAAAATCTACCCAAGGAGGAATGAAAAAGAAAACACTGATAGAGACACGTGACTCTGTAGATCGTACTAGAAAAAAGTCACAAGAATTATAAGGAGTGTTGCTGAGGAACATAGAAAAATGTAAAATATATAATAGCAACATGTATAGTACAAAACTATAAAAGGATGACAAAATGAAGAAATTCAACAGAATGAACCAAAGCAAATTTGTGAGACTGCAGCACATAAAAAATAAAATATTAATAAGCAGATATTTTGAGTACAATTTTCAACTCAACAAAGAAAAAGTGGGTAAAAGAACTAGTAGCAGATAAGAGAAGCAAAAATCGAGAAGATACATTATAGTTAGACACAAATGACAGAATAGAAAGCCTAACATATAAATTACGACAAAAGTAAGTAAAATGAAAATGTCATCAGTGTACAATGTTTAAGAAGAAAGCACATGTGCATACCTAAGTAATGGCAGGGAAAGCAAAGCAAATAAAAAAGAGGAAAACATAATAAAACATCTGTAAAGAATGATGACAGCTCAGACACCATGATAATTCATGGACATGTGACATTTATAAATGGTTAATCCCACAACCTACGTATGGCAACCATATGAAGCAATATTAGTCTACAACTCAGTAATGCCTCTTCCCAGAAAGCTTTGCCTTGAGATAAATATACAAGTCTGTGACTGAGTGACAAAAGTCTTTTTTTATTATTTGGAAAGTACAACTTTTATTAAATCAAAAAATATGACAGTAAACCATGCTCAAAATAGGTATTTAGGAAGAAGAAAAGGCAAAATGTCATTGTATCAACAGCCCAATCACAGTAGAAATAAACTGGATTAATTAAACATAAAAGCTGTTTTACATATGATTATCTCATCAAAATGAAGTACACTCCCAAAACTGCTGTTCCTGTAGTGTCTCAACCAAATAAAGCACACTTCCAAAACTCCTGTTCCAGAAGTATCCCAACAAAATAAAGTGCACTCCCAAAATGTTGTTCCTGTAGTATTCCAACAAAATAAAGCACACTCCCAAAACTCTTGTTTCAGTAATTTCCCCACAAAATAAAGCACACTCCCAAAACTCTTTTTCCCCTGTTCCTTTTTGTATTGACCCCTACATTCTCTTAACCATGCATAAGTGTTTCACTCTCCTTTTTTAATTTCTCCAAGTCTTTTGGCTTTGTAATACGATGATGGGAATGGATCCCATTCCTAAGTCAAAGAATGATTAAAGTTCATGAAATTAGTATTGTTTCAATCTTTGATTTCAGCCAGAAGTGCTCTTCATAGCACCTGCAGTGTGCCCAGTAATGACTTCTTCGGCAATTCGTATGGAGTTACTTGTATTGGTAACATATCTACAAATGATTGTAGAGAATTTTTTATAAAATCCGCTGCTCCTATTACTATTGGAACTGTCTGGGTATCTTTCTTCCACATTGCTCTCATTTCTACCTACAAATCCTGATATTTTATGACTTTGTGTCTCTCTTTACGCAGGACACTGTAGTCACTGGGTGTGACAATTTCAATGACCAATGCTATTTTTGTCTTCTTTTCATAGACCACTATATCCGGTTTTCTAGCATCTATCTTTTGAACTGTTGGTAATGGGTGAGCCTATGTTATGTAGACTTTATCATTTTCTCCCCTTTTTAATTTCTCCAAATTTTTTGGGTTTCTAATACCGTGATGGGAATTGACTCCATTCCTAAGTCAAAGTACAATTAAAGATCATGAAGTTAGTATTGTTTCAATCTTTGATGTCAGCCAGACGTGCTCTTTGCAGCACCTGCAATGTGTCCAGTAATGATTCCTTCTGCAATTCATATGGAGTTACCTGTATTGGTAACATATCTAAATATGATCGCAGAGTCTTTTTTATAAGGCCCGTTGCTCCTACTACTATTGGAACTATCTGGGTATCTTTTTTTCCACATTGCTTTCTTTTCTGCTTGCAAACTCTGATATTTTATGACTTTGTGTCTCTCTTTACGCAGGGCACTGTAGCAACTGGGTGTGACAATTTCAATGATTGATGCTACTTTTGTCTTCTTTTCTTGGACCACTATATCCAGTTTTCTAGCATCTATCTTTTGAACTGTTGGCAATGGATGATCCCATGTGATGTAGACTTCATCATTTTCTATGATGCTTTGTGGATCATGTTTTCAGTGCTTTTCAGACACTTGAATGCCATAATGTTTGCATAATCCCCAGTTCAACAGTCTTGCCAGATTATTATGCCTTTCAGTATACAGTCCTTCTGCTATTAATATGTCGCAACCAGCAATAAGGTGTGCAACTGCTTCCAATTCTGTTTTACAAAGCCTACATTTGTCTGTTTCTCCCACATGTTCAATGGACTTCGTAAACCAGCATGTACATGCCCACTATCTTGTTCCGCTAGTATTAACCTTTCATCTCTTGGTTTGAATTTGCCCCTCCTTAACCATTCCTGCATTCGTTCTTGATCAACATGAGGTTCTTCCAGTAGTTTTCTATACTTGCAACTATATTTATACATTTTGCACATTTCTTGCCTTCTCATCTGGTCCTTCACTTTATATTCTTTCTTTTGTTTTTTGGCACATTCAGTTGCTGCCTGTTTTTTTATCCACTTGTGGTTTGATTTCCATTCCTGCTTGATGCTGATATGTTTCTGCTAGCCTAAGCAGGGAAGTCATCTTAGATTTATTCTTCTCATGTTTCAAAACTTTCACTACATTTGGGTCTTGTGAGGTCAGCAAATATGTGTGCAGTCCCACGATTTCAGATCTGTACATGTAATCAATTTCAAGAAGGCGCATCCGTCCTTCGGAACGGGGAATATATAATCTTGGTATGCACTGATTTTTATAAGTCATTTGGTGAGTATGAAGCATCCTTCTTGTTTCCTATCTAATCTATCTAACACATTTTGGGGGCTGTCAATCACCCCAAAACTGTAAGGGCAGGAATAACAAATTAGTTTACAGCTTATTCCTAAATGTCAATGCTATTTTAAGGATTAATTTAAGTCTTCTAAAGTACTCCTTACTAAGTTTTATTTGTATTTGTTAATGTTTTATTGTTGATCCTTCATCAATTCCAAAATATTTATGCATGCCCTCTTGCTCAAGCACTTTTATATCACATTCTTGTCCCAAACTGATGTTTTCTTAGTACTGCAGATTTCCTGCTTTAAAGGTTGCTTTTGCACATTTATCAAGATGAAATGACATTCTTATTTCATCTGAAAAAGTTTTGACAACTTGCAGTTGTACTTTCAGTTCCTCATCTGATGAGCTATACAGTTTAAAATCACCAAGAAAGAGAAGATGAGAAGTTTTTACAAATCGTTGTTTTCTAGAAGCCAAATTATACCCATGGCTTAAGCTGTTAAGTAGACAGCTTAATGGGTTAAGGGCAAGGCAGAATAGCAGCGGTGACTGGGACTCACCCTGGAATATCCCTCTTAGAATGTTTATCCCTGGAATAATAATTAGTCCTTTATCATGGCTTAATTGCAAAGTGGTCTGCCACCATTTCATGGTCACTTTAATGTAGTTGATCAGCATAGGGTGTGTCTTATACATTTTTAAGCAGCGTTTTATTCATAAATGTTGGGATACATAAAAATGCCTTTTTGTAGTCATCCATGCCATACTTAAATTCTATCCCTTTTTACAGTTCTCTACTTTGACTTTATTTAACAGCAAATGACCCTTTGTTCCAAATGACTTTCTTTTATTGCCCTTTTGTTCTATTGCTGTAATTGAGTTTTCTTCTAAATGACTATAGACTCTGTCTGCATTCTCCCCATTAAGCCTTATTATATGGATAAGCAGATCTCCTAGAAATATAGTCAGCAGATATCTCCAAAACATAAAAGAAGCATTGGCATGAATAGAAAAACTATTTTTGAAGAGCGTGAGTAGCCAATCTTTGTTTTAAAACAGGCAAGTGATTTCTATTTTAGCTGCAGATGCTGCCGCTGCTTAAACTGTATTTCTCCAAATATTATTTCTTGTCGTGAGTGACCACATCATATGCAAGTAATAAGCCCCTGAATATTAAAACATCTCCAGTGAACATTCAAACCAAAAAAGCTACCAAAAAAGAAACATTTTGGGAGACTATTTTGAAAAATTAGTCCTTTTAATTTGTTTGAGTGTTAATATTGAGATGTATCTAAGGTTATTCCATGAAGTCAAATACGTCTTGCTATTTTTTTTTTTTGCAATAAGAAGTCTCTAATTACCACCTCACACTTTAATAACATCTTTGAGGACATTAGAACAGAGGATTAATACCCAACTTTGCAAGTGTACTGTACTGCCTGATGAAGTCTTGTGGATTTTTAAGAGACATAAGTACTTACAAACAATAAATGATTTTTTACCATCTTGTGGCATTTATTTGGTGCTTGTTTTGTAAAATATTAAGATGTAATGATTTCACAAAACAGATTTATTAAGATTTATTTAAGTTGTTACATGTTTGCGAATGCATTTTTTATTATTTAATCAGTACTGTATACATTTGAAAGTCACATGATTAAGAGTGCCATGTAATTATATGACAAAATATATAAGAAAGAAAATTAATGCATTCAGTCAGTCTGATGATGTCTTATAACAAATAAAAGCCCTTAGTGATCGATTTGTCTTTGATAAGTTTAAAAGTGAGTAGACATTTCTTTATTATCTATGCTTCATATCTGAATTTTTATTTGCTATTTTAACTAAGAGACTGTCACATGTATCTGTTTTGATTTTGACTGCAAGAAAAACAAAATAGAATATCTCGAATCTGCGCTTATGCATTCCCACTACGTTACATGAAGTGTTTGGCTGGGATGGTGTCCAGAATTTAAGGTGAGTGAGTATATGTGATTGTTTTGGTAAGTTGTACGTGTGGGTTAGGGTAGGGAGGTGGAAATTTGAGTGTGAGTGTTGGATGTGCTGGTGTTTGTGTGATGTGTGTGTGTGTGTGTGTGTGTGTGTGTGTGTGTGTGTGTGTGTGTGTGTGTGTGTGTGTGTGTGTGTGTGTGTGTGCGTGTGAGGGACTGTAGAATGTCTGGGTGTGAGTTTGTTTTTTTTTTCTGTTTTTCTGTTTGTGCGATCATGGAGTTGGTATATATAAGTAGGGGGGTGCAGGAGTGCTTACTCCCCTACTTACATGTAGTGTAGGGTTGTGTAGTTTGTGTGGTGTGGGTAGTAATGTGTGTGTGTTGTGTGGTATACGGTATATGTATGTTCTCTATTGTGCATTTCATGCTTTTGGGTTTTGGGATTGTGAGTCGTTCGCCTTTATGGTTTCGGGATACTGAAATTTGAGATTTCAGTATTTTGAGATTATAAAGAGGAAATATATATATATATATATATATATATATATATATATATATATATACATATATACAGACACACACACACACACACACACACACACACGCACACACACACACACACACAAGCACACACCTTTTCTTGCTCTCTCTCTCTCTATATATATATATATATATATATTTGTGTGTGTGCGTGTCTGTGGATGTGTGTTATACATATGGCTACAACTCAAATGGTAGGATACACTGCTGAGAGAAAAGATAGAAAAGATAAAAAGGAGACAGAGAGAGCGAGAGAGTGAGAGAGAATGTACAAATGAGGGAATTGTTCATTTCTGTGACTCACATATGGTTAAATTCTCAATGGCAGACATGATTTTCTAAGGACTATGAAAGGAGTCTGCCATAAACTTACACTCGTATAAAATGAAACAAAAAATGTAATCTAGAATAGGTACAAAAAGACCAAAATGAAAACAGCACCTAACCAGGCTGACTAAACAAAAATAAGCAACTTTATTAAAATATACAAAATAGACTTCACTGGAGTATTATACAACACATTTCTGTCAGTATTTATAGTAAAATTCTAAATCACATGACAAGATTAATAAGAATTTAATTACATGATCAAAAATCATATACAATAAAAAATGAACTCATTAAAATTTATATACTAAACATATATTTCAATGTCAATCTTGAGCAGATAAAAACATTTAGTATTAACGGTGTCATTCAAACTAGAAATCTTATTGGCTTGTCAGAACAGCCTTCTCTCTGTTTTCTTAGTTTTGAGACTAATCTTAAATCACAATCCCTTTAATCTATAGAATCATGATTCAGAGCTAACCTGTGAAATATGTTCCATCCCACACAGGTCATAGTGTGTCTAAAAAAGGCACATCTATTATTTTCCCTTAATGTTCAACATTCATTTTGTAAGATATAACAATTCAGTATCTCTAAAAGGAGCACTTCAGAGTTTAACATAAGTGAGCCCAGGAATAAATATTTTATTCCTAAATAGAATACAGGGGCATACAAGGCATTGTCAGACTCCACTCTGATGGACCTCTTGCATATCCACAAAACAAACAGCACCAGAATTACCCATTCTAAAGACTTAAACCTTGCCCGTGATATAAATTGGACCTCCTAGAGAGATAGGTATGTATCACAGAGACAATCCAGTCTATGGAACAGGCTCAGCATCCATGTGAAGCAGAGTTCCTCCATAACCCAATTCAAATGCAACTTGGACAGTTAGATGGGAAACCAGAAATTCATCCCTGGTTTGGCACCTATATGTCTCTAATGGACAGAGGTAACCTGTAAATGGTTCATCTCCCAAGCACATGCTTACACTTATCAAGGGTATCAGAACTTGTCAGAGATTTGTGATGCATGGCTAAGCTTAAAAAGGCTCTTGTGGCCATTAGCCTAGTAAACACATATGAACCTATGAACCTAAATAACATATCTAAAGACTTTTTGAAAGATGAGACACAGTTTGCTTGTCTGATATAACTTGAAATTTTTTTCCACAGACATCCAGCCCAACAATGAAAAACACATTAATTAAAAAAATGTCATGTATAATATCTACATTGCATAAAAGCTATACCTAATATAGCTGAAAGAGCTTCATTTTTTTGTACACTTAAATAACAAAACCAGGTCCCTCTCACCACCCCATATGCAACACAGAAAATATAGAGTTTCATTAGCCTAGCTTTATAACAAAGGTTGTAAAACCCTTTCAACAGTTTTATGAACTTTCATTGAGCATGCTCTAACGTCTTAATCTGTGGAGACTTATACATGCAAAAAGGTTGTGCAAAAGATCCACAAAACCCCAGCATAGGACTAATAACAGGCAGATAGGCATACAGGCATAGGGGCAGAATGACTGTAATGAACCTGCTAGAAAAGCATGCCTAATATTACTCAAAGTACTGTAGCATCAACTCAGAACATTAGATAAATGCTTATTAAATGTTAAATTTACACCTACAATAATACCTATATCTTTCACAGAGTCTATGTCAATAATAATATGACCATCTAATAAGTAAGGGTATCTATGATTCAGTTTTCACTGACCATTTCCTAGCATTGATCTCCATGAAAGATTTATTAGATCAACAAGCTAAATTATGTAAATAACCCTGTAAATGCCTATGGTCAGAGAAATTAAAGATAATTGATATTTGCAATGTCAACATATTTACTAAGGCAGACTCATTTTACTTCTGAAGAACATGCCATATAAATCCCAAACACCACTGGTCCTTAAAAGAGCCTTGAGGGACACCTCTACAAATACTTTTCAATTCAGACAGGAAATTCCTTACCTTCATCTTGCATTTCTTACCCGTAAGCTAACCAAGTAACCAATAAATTCATTAATTTTAGTGATAACCTGTTCAAAGCATCAGGCCAGCTGCTGAGTTAGTCTTAAAAACACTAAGATATATTTTTTTACCAGTTCCATATTAAAATGGCAAAAATATCACCTATAAATTTATTACCATAATTCCATAAAAATAGCCAGTAACAAAATATTTCTATTTGCCCACTATTTCTGCAGGATATTAATCTTAATATAATTAGCAAAAGCCACTCTTCTTATCTGCTTAAAAGGCGTGTCATCAGTCTTGCTTGTTGGAACATTTAGCAGTCGAAAGGACATCATAAATATATAATTCAAAATATTCCCTGACACAAAAAGCTACAAAGTCCCTAACTTCTTTTTAAAAAATACCTAGGCTTCTTCCAACTACATTGTTACAACCAGCCACAATTATTACCATACCATACATTTTCCCTTTACACCTCAACAATTCCAGTGCTGTCTTCATATCAGACATTCTATATCCTGAAAAACAAGACAGAGTAATTTGATTTCTGTTTTGCCCATCTTTGATCTCTTCATTGACCCTCTTCTCACTCTGCTCCTTGACATTTTAGCTGATGAAATTATGATGAATAGTTTCTTTTGAATAATTGCCTTAACCAAAAGTCTCTTCTGCCACCATTAATGCTGGATCTGAACTTTCAAGCAGTTGTATAATCCTCTGTGTCTGCCTCAGAGGAAAATGGCCTGTATTAGTTCCTGAGATAAAACTCTTCAACCTTGCTAATGTCAGCAGTGGTCACATCTTGAGTGATACCATTATCTTGTTTGAGGAAGATGAAATGCTATATTGTTGGAATATGGTCAAATTCCTTTGAAGTATTCTTTCTTTCCTTCTTTCTTTCTTTCTTTCTTTCTTAATAGTTATACAAACAGAAAAAAAACCCTTCAAACCCTACCTTTATGTGCAGGAAGACCCAGTGGAATTATATACTGATCCAGAGAGAGCAATACTTGGATCAGTACTGGCATCATAATATCATTATATTTAGGCAAAAAATTCTTTAATTCTGTATGGAATGGATACATTTGTTGTAACCCCATACAGAAATTTGTTAAGCCTCAAATCTTTTGGAACTACTGGAATAGTACCATATTGTTTTAAATACAGGTTATAGTAAATACATGACTGATATTTGTGCAACTTCTTTCAAAATTAACAATTCTACCCTTCAGACTAAATGGTCTAGAAGCACTTCCAGCAGAAACAGTAAACATACTGTTAGAATCATCGAGTAGAAGAGTAAGTGATAATACAAGGTGACTGGGCCACATGGCCATTTATGCCTTACCTGCATCTACCTTTAGACCTTACCTCCTTTTTCAAGAAGTGATAGGCCAATCATATCAGGACATGAATTCATGAATATTCATCCAGCTGTTCAATCCTTTCATAAGGGAAAATAGTGTTTCAGATTGCCTGATGTGGAGAGCAGGCTAATTCCAGAGAATGGGTGGTTACTGCATGCTGAATCTGTTTATACTATGATTTGCTTATTTGCTGAAGCAGGTTCAGCTCTGGGGTTCTGCTGGTCACTGGACTATTTGATTTGTGGAGAAATAAAAGATCCTGGACTGATAGATCCCTAATGTGAGAGAAGGTAGAAACAGATCCCTATTAAGTAGTCTAACACTAAGTACAAGGACAATGCCTCCAGCCTCTCTTAGCCCAGGTCCTTTAGGTCCATTATCTCTTTTGTCATGATCCTGTGGGGTGCTTCCACCTGCTTGATATATTTAATAAGATACATTCTAAAAGGGGGCATTACAATCAGTGGTGGGCCCAATAATTTCAGCATACAGAGGGATAAGGACTTCCTTGGATCACAACATCTTCATTTTGGAGTGGGGCATTTTCTATCTATAAGCTGAGTGGAAGGCTTGTTTACCAATTGCCACAATATTGCACATTTTTACCATTTAGTTATAGCCCATTTTCAGAGCTACAGATATTAGTGTAAGTAAGTTCACTTTGTTGCTTCTTCACATCAGAAGGAGAATTGAGTATAACACTCCACTTTACAATTATTTGCAAAGCTGAATAACCAGAGTTCCCCATTTTTGATCTGGAGATCAGAGATGTAGATGCTATGTGACAGATGTCATAGCATGGATACCTGTGGTACTTCAGTAGTTACCTGCATACTTGCTGACAATGTACCTGGCACCCTCACACTGTCATTTCTGTCCCTCAGCCAATTAGCTATCCATCTATCTACATGCGGATCAGTTTATCTACATGCAGATCAGTTTGGAGCACTTGCATGTGATATAGTATCAAATGCATTGACAAGATCAAAAGATGCTGTAACAACAGTATGACCACTGCTCACATGTTGTGAAAACCTCTCAAAAAATTCATCAGATTTATTAGTCAGTGTCTATATTTAACAATGCCTGATTGACGGCTGTCACTTCTTATAAGATGTTTTATATCATAGTTTATCAGGTCTGTTATGACCTGTTGCACTAAGCCTTTCTGTGTTGGAGGGAAGTCTTCTATCTTATCAGTGGGAGTGGTAAGCACTAAGTAGCCTATCTACCACAAGAGGAGTGGTTTCTGGCCCAGAAATTGTAGTTATTGGTCATTGGGCAGTTTTTCCATCTCTTTCAACTTTTCTGGTTTAAAATCCTGTGTTTGAGCTTGTTTCCCACTTCTCCTGTAACTAGTCTAGTCCAGATACAGATTTGCTGTATCCAAGACTGTTTTTGACCTTCTTTCTGTGTTGGAGGGAAGCGTTCTAGCTTATCAGTGGGAGTGGTAAGCACTAAGTAGCCTATCTACCACAAGAGGAGTGGTTTCTGGCCCAGAAATTGTAGTTATTGGCCATTTGGGCAGTTTTTCTACCTCTTTCAACTTTTCTGGTTTAAAATCCTGTGTTTGAGCTTGTTTCCCACTTCTCCTGTAACTAGTCTAGTCCAGATATAGACTTGCTGTATCCAGGACTGTTGGTAAGCATCTGAGCCCCCCCAAGCCTTTCTATGTTAGAGGGAAGCCTTCTAGCTTGTCAGTGGGAGAGCTAAGCACTAGTTAGCCTACCTATCACAAGAGGAGTGGTTTCTGGCCCAGAAATTGTAGTTTATTGACCGTTTGGGCAGTTTTTCCATGTCTTTCAACTTTCTGGTTTAAAAGCTCGTGTTTGCACTTGTCTCCCGTCTTTCCTGTAACTAGTCTAGTCCAGATACAGACTTGCTGTATCCAGGAATGTTTGTAAGCTTCTGAGCAGTACCAAAGTCTGCTCTTCAATTTTTCCCTTAGATCTGTTAGTTATCTCCTCTCCTGCACTTTTACTAGCTTATTAGTCTAGCACTTTACCAGCACTAAACATTCTACAAGGAAACAGCTCCAGTACTTACTATTAATGCCCACCCCTCCAGGCATGTCTAAAGGTCAGTTTCCTGTGCTTTCTCCTATTAACCTGGTGAACTTGGGCATCCTGAGGCAATGTAGCAACTGCATCATGTACAACAACAACCCTCTCCTCTTATCTCCCAACACTCAGACATGCAAGAGATGCACTTATATATACAAACTGGAAGCCACACACTCTCCAGCCAAGACCGGAATAGATGATCAAGAGGAGAAGGTCAACACTTGTACCACACCACATGGAACACATAGCCCTCTGGAGCACACACCAGCACTGCCTTCACAAAAAATCACAAACCACGCCCACCTTTGCAGAGGCTCTCAATAAAAATCTAGCCAAGCAGCAGAGACCTCCAAGGCAGAAACGCACTCGACCATCACACACAACACTAATCATGAGACCCATAACTCTCCTAAACATTGTGCCACTCAAACAAAGCCCCTAAGGCAAAACAGCATGCCCAACACACTAGTCATAGGTGACTCGATAGTGAGGCACACTAATGTCCCACTCACTAGGTTGAATAAGGAGAATGTAACAGTCAGCTGCCTGTCAGGTGCCAGGATCTGCCACATAATGCATGCACTCAGGTCCCTCAACAACAGGTACAAACATGTACATGTGGGTGTGAATGACCTGAGACGTACCTCCCTGGACTACATGAAAAGAGACATAGAGGAGCTCTTGGATTATGTAGCCCAGGCGGGTATGACCCTAGCCCTGAGCAGCATCCTAACATCACCCAGAATGATACCATAGTACAAGCAGAAAATGACTGATTCAACAATTGGCTAAGTTTCTGGTGTCATTCTAAGTGCCTCCAGTATTTGTCTGCCTGGGATGACATGATTGACAGACCTCAATGCATTTCCAGAGATGGCCTGCATTAGTTACCCCTGGGCTTCCAGATACTGGCCAAGGCTCTTACCACCCCTATAGTGCCTTTTTTAGGCAGTGTTCCAAAGACCAAATTACCACTGTAACAGCTACAAACAAATGCAATCTGAGGGTCATGCTGCTCAACGCTAGAAGTCTAAATATAAAAATGCACTCGCTTGAAGCACTCCTTAAAATGGAAAACATTGACATTTGTTCTGTAACAGAGACCTGGTTCAAGGCAGCAGAAAGCAACCCTACACTAACAGGCTGTAACTCATTCCACACCTTTTGGCCCCAGAACTTAGACTGAAGCTCCAAAGGCAGAGGTGTTTCCATATTCATAAAGAATGCACACACCTCCAGACTGGTAGCCCAACATAGTGCATCAGAGATACTTCAGGTGCAGCTAACATTGGGTAAGACAGTGATTCAGGTCGTAGCCTGGTATAGGTCTCCAACCATGTCCCAAGACTCACACTCCATGTTCCTAATCACCCTGGAGAATATTAGGGTCCAACCTAGCACTCTCATACTGGGTGACTTCAACTACCCCTCCATTAACTGGGAAAACTACTCATGTACCAGTACACTTTCCCAACATTTTCTGGAACTCATTAATTCCAATGCCCTGGACAGGTTCTTTCTTACCCCCACTAGAGGTAGCAACATCCTTGACCTGGTCATTACTAACATTGGTGACCATTGCTTTACATCTATAGTCAAATCCTCCCTGGTTAGATCTGACCACAAACTAATCACCTTGGAAATCCACCCCCCCCCCGCACCATGAAAAACTTCTCCAAAGCTAACTTTAGGTTCGTAAAACAGAGGTGTCTAACTTCACAGCACCCATGCAAATGAAAAATAGTTGCATGATTGCCAAATTGGGTCTATATCAGAAGCATAAAATGGCTTCTGAGGGAATACATAAAGAGTGACACATATTCATCGAACCGCATTTAAGCAATTCGATGAGTATGTCACAGGGCAAGAAGGTAGCTGGCCAACTACACAGAGTTGCCCTTCCCTTCGCTATAGTGCAATCTTGGAGCTGGTTATATAGTTGGGGGTGGGAGGCAGAGCCCCTCCACACTGGTGGTTGTGGGGGGGGGGGTGAAGCCCCCTACCTGATAATAGTTTTTATTTTTTCTTTCCGAATGGCCATGTGAATTTTTTCTGTAGGAAAAATTTTGATTATGTGGCCATTTGCTATTTAAATGTTTCACGTATTATGTGTCAACTTTTATGTAGTTGCACATATGCACTTTTGTTGTTCTGATATAGACTCACTGAATCATACACCAATGCACTGTACAAGCATGTACACAGATGCATGGATCTCACTATATCCAATAGAACCAAGATGCTCTCCACCAAATAAAGGAAGCCAATCTGTTGGTCCCCTGCCATAAACAAACTCTACAACAGAAGGCAGAAACGGATGCGGAATAAGCTGAAGTCCCAAGACTGGAAAAACTCCCTTATAAGCCTCAACAAATAGTTGAGATCCCTCATCAACTCCTCTAAAGCTAACTATGAAAATGAAATTGCAGCAGATAGTAAAGACAAACAGAAGGCCTTCTATAGTTATGTAAAGACTCTCCACGGCAATACCCAGATTTGTTCTGAGTTACTGCACAATGGTACCTCCTATACTAAGTCAACAAATATTGCCAGTATACTGGCTGACAGATTTAGTGCCGGGTTTACCCCCTCCAGGACCAATCTCAATACCAGTAGATTGCCAGGCACCCAGTATTACTGCTGCACAGGTTAAAACAGCACTGTCCAAGGCCAAGGATACAGCTTCTATAGGACATGACAATATCCCTGGTTGTCTTCTTCATGAAATACAGAGTGAACTGGCACCTCACCTGTGTGCCCTGTTCAATCACAGCCTCACCTCAGGCTTTGTCCCTACTGAATGGCGCACTGCTACAGTCATCCCTCTCCACAAAGGAGGAGTGACTACAGACCCTGGTAACTATCGCCTCATTAGCCTGACGAGTCTGATATTCAAAGCTATGGAACACATCATCATGGCTCTATTAAACAAGGTTATAGGGAATCTCCAAATTCTGGATCCCACAAAGTTTGGTTTTGTGAAAGGTAGATCATGCCTGCTCAACTTGGTTGACTTCTTTGAGTCAGTCACCAGAGCTGTGGATGAAGGCAAGGTGGTTCATAAAGCCTACCTTGATCTGGTCAAGGCCTTTGATACCATTCCCCACTCAGGAATCATAGAAAAACTCACTAAGCTAGGCATCAACCCCTGTATCACTAGATGGGTTGCAAACTGGCTCACAGATAGAACCCACAGTGTGAAAGTAGCTGACTCCAAGTCGGACTGCTGACTAGTCATGAGTGGAGTCCCACAGGGATTGGTCCTGGTTCCTCTCCTGTTAGGTATCTACTTCTCTGAAGTCCAGGCCAACACAAAGTGACTCTGACGTTTGCAAGTTGGAAGCTATTATTAGCATCCCAAGTGATGTTGACATCCTACAGAATGGCCTCACTGAGACCAATGACTGGTGTCAGAACCACAGCCATAAGCACAATGTCAAAAAATGTGTTGTCATCCCTTTTGGGAAAAAGCTGGTTCCCATGAATTACCACATCGATGGTAGTCCACTGAACACAGAAGGCGTTATAAGAGATCTGGGAACACAGGCTGACAGCAACCTCTCTTTTGATCACCACATTGCCACTGTGGTCAGAAAGTCCTTCTATGTGGCACATCTCATTACTAAGAGTTTTGCATCAGGAAGAAAGAAGTCATTGTCTTCCTCTACACTTTCCTCATTAGGCCAGTCATTGAGTACAATGCCCCATTTGGCATGTCCCTCACTAGACACCTGCAACAATTGGAGAGGCCGCAAAATTACCTCACAAAGAGGATCCTAGGCCTTAAACACTTGTCTTATATGGACAGACACAAAAAACTCCAACTATTGTCTGTCTCATATCGCCTTCTTAGAGGCATTCTCTGGTTGACTTACAAAGCCATGTCTGAGCCAGCTCTGTTAGAAATGCTACATCTAAAGAAATCCCAATCGCTTCACACCACATGCTCCAGGCACCTCAACCTCATTACCACAATCAACAGAACGTACTGGAGGGACAGGTTCATAACCCAGAGACTGCCCATGCTATGGAATACACTTCCCATACATGTCAAGCAGAACAACACGTTGACCCTCTTCAAGAGAAATCTTGATGAATGGATGGGAAATAGAAATTCACCCCGGGGATAACTCCAGTGGCTCTACTTGACAGAGGCACTGGGAACTAAGGTCGGGTGGCACGATGCCAGGGTAATCCTATGGCTAGACTTGTAAAGGCCCCAGGGCCATTAGCCTAGTACACACCTATGAACCTATGAACCTATATGAGGCCTATCAGGCCAATGGGTCTGTAATACCAGGATCCATGGCGAGGCCAGCCTTGTGAAGTAGTGCTACCACTGATGTGCACCAAATCACAGGGACAAAGCCAGTAAATAGACTTGGGTTGAATAACTGTAGGAGATGGGTCCATTAGTGGTTATTTAGTCCACATCAACAGAGAGCCTGCCTATCAGGTCCTGTCAAGGATGTCTTTTCTTTCTTGTTGGATATTCTTTTGTAAAGATAGCTGGCTTCAGATCAGGGCCAGAAAATAGTCAAATGGGGCCCAAGACAGGGTAATGGACTGCCCTGAAAAAAGAGAAATCTGTGGTATCCCTTGAAGTATCAGAAAAAAAACAGTATGCAAAATATACTGGGTCCAAAACAAACCAAGAAGAAACTTCACAGTGTGGAGGGTGTGATGTTCACTTCTTGAATTATGTTATGCATTTAGTTTACGTAATAAAAATCGAACTGTAAAATATAACTGTAAAATACTTGCTACAAAATAATCAAATAGAAAATAGTAGGTAGTCCACAACTGAGTTAAAATGGAATATCCTTTATTGAAACACAGAAACAAGCATTCCCAGCTGAGTGTAATGAAGAGTATCAAAAACATTCCTTATTTATATATAATCAGGTTGTTTGGAGCAAGAGAGTAGTTACAGAGGGTGGTTCTGTTAAGAGCAATAAAAGCATTAAAATCATTCCTTAAGCCAAGTCTCCCTTCAAATTAACACCATAGTGTAAACAGAGATTATGCTACCTAAAACTGAAACTGAAAATCCAGAAACAAATTACAATTTAAGACCAGTTTATTTACACTTTGCATAGGCTAACCAACTGATCCAAAACTTTACTAATTACGAAACTAGCTAATTAGAAAAAAATGATTGACTGACTAATGAAAAGTTCTACCACTAGACATCTACCAGAATACATATTAATAAATATACAACTTTTAACAAAGATCACTTTCGTATCAGATAAATACTTCATCAGGTTTGTGTGTCAAAAACAAATCATAATATGAAGGAATGTGTACAGATATACAACTAAAAACCGAAGTAGGATGAAAAACATAATTGCTAAGCTGGAAATATAGTGATAAATGTTAAAAATAACACACTAAGGCAATGGAGATCTGTTAAAGTGTGGCATCAAACTAAGAAAACAGTGTGAGTGTGCAAGTGTGCACTCAAGAGTAATTGCAACCTTTAAAACAGAAAAAGAAAAAGACTAGACCCATGCGCAATGTGTGCACTATCAGACTTTTCACTGCCTAAACAGAAAAAGTGTGGCAACAGTGTTCCATTTAAAATCTAAAGTACCATTTAATGTGGAACCATCAAAAATGATTAATGCATACATGAATCAGCTAAAGTATGTCCTTTATAACATTGTAAGTTAGTGCTAAAAAAAGTAAACTGTATTTGATATTTGTTTTTAAACACAATATAAGCAAGTAATGTCAGCATTAATCAGTCCCGCATCAGTATTTTAATAGTCTTTTAAGCAGTGGGGTAGTTTTTTGAGATCTAGTATGCTTTTTATGAAGCAATGATAATTAAACCCCGGTTTTCTAAAGGAGTTCAGTTTCAGCTGTCACAATAGCTGACATTTTTCTAAAATATTAGCGATGTCTCTTTCCATTTCCAAAAGGTCAACGTGGTCACTAATTTGAAATTTAAAGCCAATGTGTCTTTTGTGTAGCTGCAGGTACTCAGCAATTGCATTATTCTTGCACTTAGCCCTAATTTCAGAAAGATGACCAGAAATCCTTCTTTTAAGTTTGTTGATCATTTCCCCAACGTAGAATGCTTCACAGTCATTGCAGTTAGCCCTGTAAACCACCTCTATTGAGTTACAGACACCTCCTGCATTGGTTTTAATCATTTTCTTTAAATAAGGACAGAAAAACATGTCTCTCTTCTATGTGTGCTGACAAAAGATACAGTTGGCTTCACAATTATTGCTACATGTATTCTGTGGTCTGGGCCTACCTTCAACTCAACTCTTGATGTTCCTGGCTTTCCTATATACAAAGGAAAGAGCCTCTTCAAGAATGTTTTTATTTATTTATTTATTTAAATTTGTTGACCGGGAGTGTCCGACTGGACGTGGGTCCATTTTCAGCGGAGGCCCGGGGAGAAAAGCTCCACAGTAAAATAAACAGACAGTAGTTACATTGGATTACATAGCGATTAACAATTTAACATAGAAATTACTTACAACATATTTACAGATGAAGAACATAGTACATCAGTAGACAACTAGAATCTTTATCTGTGAAGTACATAACAGGCATTAACAAATGTAACAATGAGAAGTTCCTGCTGTATAATAAGTACTAGGCTTATGAGCATCTGAGCTTGCTATCATCAAGGTAGTTAGTGGAGGTGAAAGAAAGGTAGTAGTTGGATGGGGTGGATGATATTAGAGTGGGAGTTGCAAGGGCATAGCCAGCATGTTTTTAGGTCCGCTTTTAATAAAGTTTTGAAGTTGGTGCATGATGGTACGGAGGTAATTGTGGGTGGGAGTGAGTTCCATAATTTGGCTATGGCGCAAGAGTTATTGGCTTTAGTGATCTGCAAGTGATTTTTGTTGCTGGATCTTAGTGGTCTGGTGGTGTGATAGGGTTGGAGTAGATTCTGGAGGGATGGGACATTTAGTGGATGGTTTACTAGTTTGTGGGAGAGTGAGAGTTGATACCACTGAAGGAGGTGAGGGAGTTCAAGCCAGCCCAGTTCAGCAAGTGAGAGACAGTGGTGACTACGGTAGGATGCCCTGTGGCTTAATTTGGCGATTTTGTTGTAGCAGGTCTCTAGCTTGTTTAGATCACATTGCCTTAGGTTGGTATATACTGGAGAGGCATAAAGTAGGGTGGAGATAAGGTGGGAATTTGTTATTGAAATCTTTGCTGCTTTGGTGAGAAATTGTTTATTTCTATATAATGCTCCTAGTTTTTGTGGACTTTTTATGGTCATGGATATGTGAATGTCAAATTTTAGTTTATTGTCTATTTCCACTCCTAGCAATTTGGTGTGTTCAGTTGGGTATATAGTGGTGTTGTCTTTGCTGTGATGTTAAAGTGAGAGTTGTTTTGAGTATGTTTGGTGGGTTGGAAGATGAGTAGTTTAGTTTTGTTTGGGTTGAGTATTAATTGGGCATCGGATAACCATGTTTCAACAGAGGAAAAGGCTTCCTGTGTGACTTTTGCAGTTTGGGTAGGGACTGGGCTGAGCAGATGATGGTTGAGTCATCTGCGTATTGGATGAGTGTGCCATGTTTGGTGGCAGAGGCTAGATTATTGGTGTAAACAGAGAAAAGTAGGGGTCCAAGGATGGATCCTTGGGGAACCCCTATGGAGACAGGTAGTTGGGGAGATATGTCATTCTGCCATACAACGGATTGTTGGCGGTCAGACAGGTAACTCTGAAACCAGTTGGTGACTGATTGTGAGAAGGATAGGTTATTGAGGACAGAGATAAGTTGTTTGTGTGGGACCATGTCAAATGCTTTAGATAGGTCTAGGAAAGTAGCAGAGGAGAGATAGCCATTGTTTTTATGCTGAAGGATAGTGTTAGTAAAGGAGAGTAAGGCAGTGGTGGTGCTATGGTTTGGTCGGAAACCATGCTGAGTACTGGAAAGGAGGTTGTTAGTAAGGAGGTAGTGTGAGACCTGAGAGTGTATGCATCTCTCTAGTATTTTGGAGAGTGGAGAGAGAATAGCTATGGGGCGGTAATTGGTTAGTTCTGCAGAGGGTCCGCCTTTGTGGAGAGGAATTATATGTGAGACTTTCCACAATGTGGGAACGTAACTTTCTGACAGAGATCGGTTAATCAAGATGGATACTGGGTAGGCCAGAGCATCAGCTGCGATTTGTAGGTATTCACTTGGGAGGTTGTCTGCTGCTAATTTGGTGGGTTTAAGTTTAGTTAAGAGTTTTTTTTATGTTGGAGGTAGGTACAGGAGAAAAAGAGAAGGCAGTGGGGATATTACTAGTTGAAGGTGGGGGTTGGAGGGGAGGGGGGTTGTGTTGTTTAGCAAGTGATAGTATGGTTTGGGTGAAGTGTGTGTTGAATGAGGTAGCAATATTTTCTGAGGAGTGAGGGATGTTAGGAGGAGGGGTACTGACTTTACCTGGGTGGAGGATGGAGTTTATGGAGGACCAGAATTGTTTGGGGCTGTGTTGTGAGGAGTCTAGGGCAGACTGGTAGTATTGGAATTTGTCCCGTTTTATTAGCTTTTTGACTCTGTTGCGTAGTTCTAGGAATTTCTGTCTAGCTGCGGGGGTTTTGGTTTTGCGCCAGTGCTCCCAGGCTTTATCCCTGTTTTTCATTTCTGACTTAGTGGTTTTCTGTAGCCATGGGGAGGGAATGTGGGAATGGGAAATGTCCATTAAATATGAGCTTTCTGTAATCATGGCCTGATTTTTCTCTAATAACATTAACATTACTATAATAGTCAAGAGTAAAAGTCAAGATACAACTGTCTTTAGATTTGTTGTCCATAGATTTTTTTAACATCCTCCTATGAGGCCTGCTAAGTGCTGGTACATTTGTACTTTTTAGTTCAACTATAGGTTCCAAAATGCTTCTTAACATATTGCTTTCATATCCTCTCACCAAAAAATCATTTTCAAGTTCATTTAGGTTCTTAACGAAGGGTTCCATTTTTGTGGTGATCCTGCACAAATTGTAGCCCTGGGACTTAACAATGTTATAGTTCATCCTGGAGGGTTAGAGACTTTTATTATGTAGTAAGTAATTTACTCTGGTATGTGTTCTGTAAATATCTGTGCCAAATTTACCTTGATCCAAGTCCTTAGTAATCTGCATATCTAAGAAGACTGCTAAGGTGATGTTGTGGGACAAAAAGCTGGTGTTTTGATTCAGATAGCTGATAAACTATTTTAATAGCACTGTCTCCTTCTCACACAATAAAAATGTCATAAATAAAGCACAGATATACCATGATTTGTTGCATGTATTCTCTGTTGTTATAAACAAAATCCTCCTCCCACTTGCCTAGGGCTATGTTGGCAAGGCTAGGGGCCATAGCTGCCCCCATGGCTATACCAGTCTTTTGTTTATAGTAATTTCCATTAAACATAAAGAAATTGCAGCTAAGCAACATATCTAAAAGTTTACATGTTCTTTTATGTTGTGCTGGTGTGTCATTGTTGTTTTTCCTATAAGAATCAATCAGTGTTTCCAATACAATAATTATGTGGAAGTACAGTATATAATGAGTCAACATCTGCTGTTAATAAAATCCTGTCAGCATCAATTGCAAAGGTTTTTGATTTTCCTTAAAAATCATAAGTTCTTTTATGAATGAGATGTTCTTCTCAGCCAGAGGTTGTAACATAAAATACCGGTAGATGGCAGTAGCTTTGGTCAGGGACCCCTGCTTGCAACCATTGGCATGTAAGGAGGATTTTCTCTATTTTTATGTGGCATAGAGTTTCCAAAGAATTTAGACAAGTGGGGGAAGGTGTCTGTGGATAGTCACACAAGTTATATGTTAACAAACCATCATTATAAAGTGCAGTCAATGCTGTGTACCAGTTGTTGCACAATGTCTTAATCTCTTCTAAAGTTAAAGACTCATAATAGTTTGTGTCATAATAGTTTCTTAATTAATAAAGTTTTGGATTAGTTGGTTAGTCTATACAAAGTGTTAATAAACAGGTCTTAGATTGCAATTTGTCTCTAGCTTTTCAGTTTCAGTTTTAGGTAGTATGTAGTTAGGGAGAAGGGAGACTTGGCTAAAGGAATGATTGAGGAATGATTTTAATGCTTTTATTGCTCTTAACAGAGCCACCTCTATAACTACTCCCTTGTTCCAAGCAACTTGATTATATATAAATAAGGGATGTTTTTGATGCTTTTTATTATACTCAACTAGGATTGCTTGCCTCTGTGTTTCAATAAAGGATATTCCATTTTTAACTCAAGTGTGGGCTACCTACTATTTTCTATTTGATTATTTTGTAGCAAGTGTTTCACTGTTATATTTTACAGTTCAATTTTTATTACATGAACTAAGTGCATAACATAATTCAGGAAGTGAACATCACACCATCCACACTGCAAAATTTCTTCTTGGTTTGTAATGGACTGCCCGCTCCCCCCACACCTTTAAAGCCATACCAATATCTCATTGATTGGCTATTTCTTCTCACTTACTACAAAACACTGTTCAAATCTGTCAGTGTGCATGCTATTTCATTTTTTCCCTTTTTTCTACTTCTAGAATTATCACAAAAATTTGGATTTGATTTATAAACAGTTGTTTCAAATATTTACAGCAAAAAATACTAACAGACATTTGCTGATCAAAACAGTCTCCCACTAAAAACAGACTTACTATGAGCAACAGTAACTCTTCCTTTGAAACTCTCACTTATTGAAAATCCATTTGCCCTTTCTTTAAACTACAAACCATGTACCGGGTCTCACTTTCAAACAGTATATAGGGAAGCACTAATTAGTGTCTATGTGAAGGGTACAGGAATTCAGAATACATATGTGCAATTGATTTGCTAACAGCTTAGGACAGCCCATTGAATGCAAGTGTCCCTTTTCAGGGGCAGCCCAGGAACACTGACTGATAAAGTTTATTGATCAGAGTTACACAGTAGACAAATGAAGGCTAAAGGAATCAAACTCTGCATGGCAAAAGCAGCTCATAGCCTTATTCATCCAGACAGACTTTTGCATCCTAAACACAATGCATTTCATACCCTTGTGCCAGTAAAAAAACAAGGTGGATTAAAAATGCATTCATAGTTAAAATATTAACTTTAAACTCATAGGCTTCATGCTGTCCAGTTTATTCACAGCTAAAAAATAAACACATTGTCAGTAGATCAAGGAAACCAATGATCAAACCCAAAGAACATGGGATATATAATGTTGATTCTGTTTACTACAATGAGATTCTTCCTTTACACCATAAATATTGTGGGATTCTGGATCCAAGTAATTACGCACACACACACACACACACACACACACACACACACACACACACACACACACACACACACACGCGCGCGCGCACGCACACACGCACACACGCACACACACACACACATTTCACAATTATAGACAACTGCATGACTGTACACCACAGATATCTGCTTGATAAAAAGTGAAATAATACATTTATAAATAATGGGTAAAATTTTATCATAGCTCATTGCTGTCAAAACCATACCAGGAAACCTATTGCAGACCCTCTCTGATCTCTTAGCCTCTTAGCTCAAATCAGAGACAAAGACCCAAAAGTTTGGAAAAGATTTTAAAGATTTTGAATGTTTTTCTTATATATTTAGCAGCTAAAAAAGAGAAACGTTTCACTAGCAATTATTTTCTGAAGGCTCCAAAATATGAAACGCATGCCTGTCATTACTTAATTACCACAACAATTTGCTAGAAAGCAGCAAAGTTCCCGAGGAATGTGCAAAAACTCCTCTCAACGTATTTGCTCAAGAATTCTGGACAAAGTCAAAGTTAATGATGGGACAAAGGCCCAAATTGTTAAATGCCATTTTCTTTTTTCTATTTGCTAACCAGGTAAACCCACTGTACAAGGCTTCCCTTTTCAGGGATGACCAAGGAGCACTGTTTGAGTGACTTCCACAAAGACACAAAGTAGGTAAACGGAGGCAAATGGAGGTGGAAGGATTGAAACTGTGTACTTTCTGACTACAGCAGGCAGTAAATTAATAACTCAGAGTTTTAAGTACCAAATAACTCCAATTAAATTTAAATGAATTTTCTGAACAACAGTTATGAAAGTCTAGTGATTAGCATTATTGACTCATTGTTTTATCAGAAAATAAATACATTAAGGAAAGTCTAGCAGTTAGTGCATTGGATAAAGGTACTAAGCTCTTAATGACTTGCTTCTTGTAGTAAAGGGTATAGGGTTTGATTCTTTTTAGGTCCATTTGCCTACCATGTGACTTTAAGCAAGTCAATTAACCATAGAGTGGCTGTTATGAATAAAACATGCATTTTAAGAGCAATACCTTGGTATTGCTGAATAAATGCAATCTTCCATGACTATGAGTTTTCAGCCAATATCCATACTGGAGGCAAATATATCTTGCACTCTAGGAAGGAGAATAACACAGACATGTGCACACTTCTGCCAAACATGAATCTCCCTGATTAAATCAAGTATCACTGCCAGTGCTCTATTATCCCAAATTCAAGTGAGTTTCTCTCATGTAGACTGTGGTATGGCTAACTTCCATTTGTGAAAATTCCACACAGTGCAGGTGGGTGATGTGCTGATGGGGGTCTGTAAATTCCCATGTGTTAGCACAGAACTTTTCTGATGTGCTGGTAGGGCTCTTCTATCTATGTATGTGAGTGTTTCAGTAATATCAAATCAAATTTCCCACTCTTTGGCAGTTCAGATGACACTGAATGTCTGTGTAGATGTTGGGCACATGATGCTGTGCATATGAACAGACTTCAGATGATGCTGAACATCTGTGCTAATGCTATGCTGGATGATGGGCACATGATGTTGTGCAGATGGGCCAGGCAGTTGGCAGACTTCAGATTGGGCTTAAATTATGTGCTAATGCTGTGTTGGACAAACTGAAATTCTTTCAAAGATGGACATTTTTTTTTGTTTGTTACATCCAGGCTTGCCCTCACAGCCAACACTGGGCCATAGGCTCCTGATTCAATACCTGTTCAAATTTTGATTTTGAAACTTTGAAATGCTCATGCTCTATATCTGGAACAACAGTCTAATATCTCATAGCAGCATCAATAGAGTTCAAGTCATACACATTCCTCTCACTGGAAAACAAGTCCTGTGATATTTAAGCACATGGAAAGTTCTTACACAAATTAATAATATAGGTTTTAAGCCTTGAATTGCTTGATTAATCTATTTGAAAACATTTGAAATTTTCCAACTGTAAATTTAAAGAAAATTAATTAAGATTTGGAAAAAAGTTCATTTTTATTTACCTATTCTGGGTACCACCTGTGATGCCCGTGCCCTGGCCCAGCAAACAAGGAGCCTCAATCCTCACCACTAACACCAGAGAGGGTGTCTCATATAGGAGAAAAGGATAACAAATGCACACAGTAAAGTGCTATTTCCCTTAAGAGCATACAGAGATCACAGTCAGTCTGGGGCTGATTGCTCCCTTGCTCTCCAGGTCCCTAATAAGACTCCCCACTGGCACAGCTATAGGGTCCAGATATCAGCCTAGCTGACAAGCTAACCTCCAGTACCCTCTCTGTCCAACCAGTGCTTCGTGTCCCTGCCCAAGTAGCTGACACACACACACACACACACACACACACACACACACACACACACACACACACACACACACACACACACTTTCACATACACTCTTGGGAAAGGATGACACAGATTCTCCAGCTGTGCCCCTTTACCCAGCCTATACAGTAGTTATTACTGCCACCACCAGCTAATATTTATCAGCTACCCAAAGGCACTTAAAAGGGTGTCCAATTATTATTGTGCAATATTAGTATCCAATAGTAGTGTGACTTAAACAATCAAGGCTTATTGGAAGGGCTTAGTACAGGATCACTTATAAGAATGCAATGTACTCTAGAGCTTACATTATCTCTACATAAACTAGCCACAGTTTAAAAGGGTTTAAAATATTTAATAATAAATAGTAAAAACACAAGACACTACTACTGCACCACAGTGCTATTCAAGAGTTCAGAGATCACACAGAAACTTAAAATAATTCAGTAGTACAGTTCTGACATAACAGAAACACACTTAGTCTAATATTTTCCAATTCCTAGCTATCGCTACAAGAAAACATACTTCTAAAATGACTTACACATATAGGGCATAGGCAGTGCTGAGTAAGATGTCTAAGATCAAAATGTTTACAGTTTCTCTCTGCAATAGTTTTTAAAATCACTAACAAACATTTCTGCTGGGCCCTCCCAGATTGCATCATTTTGTCACTTAGGTTTTCCCAGTATACACATTACATCATTTTGACATTTAGCCTGGGGTTCCCAGGCCAACAGACTACATTATTTAGCAAGCTAACACCTGCTCAGGAAGCTATGACAATAAAAGACATTTCACATGTACACTCTAGTACTTATTCCTTAAGTTAAAACAATAGAAAGAATGTGCTAGCTCAGACATGCTGACTCCAAGCTCGAAAGATCAAAGGATATGCAAGGCATAATTTTAATTTCAAAGAACAGATGTGAAATGCTTGACTTAGTTTTCTTTACAGCAGAGGGCAATGTTGCCACATTGTTGAAACAGCATTTCTTTATATTTAAGAAAAAAGCCTGTATTTTACATTTATATTTACAAATGCCAGAATTATGTATCAAATTCTATTTGGCTAGGCTGGCAGCCTTCACCTTTCCCTACCAGTCTTCACACCACCAACCAGAACCAAAACAATCTCCTAGATTCAAAAAACTTTGTGCAGGAATAGCGCTATTCTTGCATGGAGTGAATTGTGTCCATTTAGCCTTAGGTTTAACAGCAGCACACCTTGCATATTCATGAAGGTGCACCACTGCTAAGGCTAAATGGACATGAACACAACTGAGTGCAGGGGGGCATGTTTAGGTAGTGCATGCACATCTAACATGCCCCCTGTACTCAGAAAGTGTTGTACAGCACTTTTTAAAAGCATTTCAGTGTCTGAAATAAAATGAGTATTTCAGTCTTTGAGGACACTGAAATGGATAGGGGTGTGTAAGAGGTACTGTCACACACTCCCTGTATTGTAAAAGTGCCATACAGCCATACTCCTCAACTGTGCAGGTTTCTGCAGAATGCCCAGATGCCTGCATCACATACCTTTCAACTTCCTAGAGCAGGAAAGCTGTAAAAAGCCATAAATAATGGGGGGACAAAGGCACAAAAATAGGGACATGTTTTAAATATTGTACTTATAAACCCAGAAAGTTGATAGTATAAAAGGTTTGCAGTAGCACGTACTTCTTGAAGGGTATGAAGACTGAAAACCCAAATGTCTGTCATTTTAATGTCCCGTACGGCCATAGACCTGAACTGTACAGGTTTCCGCAGAATGCCCAGATGCCTGCCTCACTTACCTTTCAACTGTCTAGAGCAAAAAAGCTGTACAAAGCCATAAATAATGGGGGGGGGGCGGCAAAGGCACAAAAATTGGGACACATTTTAAATATTGCATTTACAAACCCGGAAAGTTGATAGAATAAAAGGTTTTCTGTAGCACGGACTTGCTGAAGGGTTTGAAGACAAAAAACACAAATGTCTGTCAGTATGTTCTGACACTGAAATGCTGTGTGTACCTTGGGTTCCTGTCTGCTGAAAACACTGTCTAAGGGAACATGTAATTATCTCCCTGTGCTTTACTGGTTCCCCAAGCTTAAACTGAAAACATATTAGAAATACTAAAACAAAGTTTTGCCCTGCTGCATGTACCTTGGGTTCCTGTCTGCTGAAAACACTATCTAAGGGAACGTGTAATTATCTCCGTGTGCTTTACTGGTTCCCCAAGCTTAAACTGAGAACATATTAGAAATACTAAAACAAAGTTTTGCCCTGCTGCATGTACCTTGGGTTCCTGTCTGCTGAAAACACTATCTAAGGGAACGTGTAATTATCTCCCTGTGCTTTACTTGTTCCCCAAGCTTAAACTGAGAACATATTAGAAATACTAAAACAAAGTTTTGCCCTGCTGCATGTACTTTGGGTTCCTATCTGCTGAAAACACTATCTAAGGGAACATGTAATTATCTCCCTGTGCTTTACTGGTTCCCCAAGCTTAAACTGAGAACATATTAGAAATACTAAAACAAAGTTTTACCTTGCTGCGTGTACCTTGGGTTCCTGACTGCTGAAAACACTTTCTAAGGGAACATGTAATTATCTCCCTGTGATTTACTGGTTCCCCAAGCTTAAACTGAGAACATATTAAAAATACTAAAACAAAGTGTATGTACCTTTTTTAAGCTGTTTGCACTCCCTATAGTTATATTGTACTCCTGCCTATGCACGCTAACAGCCTACTGCAGACCCCACTCAACCTACTCTTTCCAGTCCATCACCACCCCACTAAATCCTCGTGCCCCTCTACTGCAATTTCTGATCTGTCCACTAGATGGCAACATCTACCTACTTTTGAATTTCCCACTCTAGTCTAATAAGCTACTTAACATTTCTCTGTCCTAGTTTAGCCATATTGCCCTTACCCTACCTCTGTCAACCTCCCTGCCTTCCTCCTAGTCTCACTTAGCAACTTAGTGCCTCACCCCTCTGCCTTTCTTACCTTGTGCATGCTATCCATCTTATTAATTGTTCCTCGCTGGCTTGCTCTTCCACCTGCTTGGCTTTTCCCACTCCGTTCGCCCTGTGGGCTCAGTCTGCTCCTCTACCCTACCCCCATTCCCACCCACCACCTCTATAGTTTCCTTTATACTTAATCATCCCTCCCCTTCCTGCCCAGCCATCCAATACAATTCTACTTCCTGTTTATTACCACTCCCATAATCCAATTATCAAATCACACTAAGCATATTCACATATCCCTCCCCTTTCTGCCCAGCCATCCAATACAATTCTTGTTTAGTACCACTCCCACTATCCAACATCAAATCACACTTAGCACATTCTCCTATTTTATATACTTTCTTACACTTACCTTCTTCCCCTTCTTAACAAAACTACTCATAATGCTGCATCTACTTATATCTGCAACAGTACTCACTATGCCCTCTATTGCTACCTCTTATCACTACTACCTCACATATCCATTTCTGTGTTCCCCTACCTCTTACTCACACTACAACTTTCCTACTTCTTCTTCTTTTACCATCTCTCCAGACCTATTTAACTCTTCTACCTCAACTCTGTACAAAAGACACATATTACAAATTCTCAAACCTTCTAATAGGACTAAATCTAGATTGTCCAAATACTATCAACTTTTCACATCAAGTGCTCTTTTCTACAAACAACTACTCTCCTCCGGGGACATTCACCCCAACCCAGGCCCCTGCACACCTCTCTTCTCCCTCCCCCCTTATCTATCTTAACCACCTCCTCCTTACATTCCTCTTCCGACAGACTACCACTTATACACCCTCAATCCCACAACTCAATCCCACGCAAACACCTTACCTTTTATTCACTAAATATTCAAAGCCTAGCAAATAAAATCACTGAACTGCACTCCTGGATAGCTTACAACACCCTTCACATCCTATCCCTATCAGAAACATGGCTCAAGCTACATACTTCTAACAGTGAAATACTCCCTCCTGGCTACAACATCTACCGCTCAGATAGAACTTCAAAGAAAGGCGGTGGTGTAGCCATCCTCTACTGTAACAGCCTTAACCTTTCACCATACCCCACACCTATTCCTAACTTCCATGCTGCTGAACTCCTCATTCTCAACTTTCATCTGAATACACAAAAAACTTGCTATTGCTTCCATTTATCTTCCTCCTGGCAACAATATACCCATTCTAGAAAACATATTATCCTGGTTTTCTCTCAATATACCTTTTTAAATACTCATCCTTGGTGATGTCAATATAGACTAGTCAAAACTTTCTACTGACTCTCCCTTACTTAGTATTCAACTTCATGGTTTCCAGCAACTCATTTCTAACCCCACTTGTTTCCAGAAAAACTCTACCTTCTGCTCCACAATAGACTGGATGCTTACCAATTCCCCTCATCTCTACCATCAGCCCAAAACCCTACCGGACTCCCTCAGTGACCATCTCCCTACCTCCATCCTGAGATATGACCCACATACTCATAAACCCCACCGTTTTAAACATTGTCAGAAACTATCCACATTTAATTCTTCTCAGTTTAACTCAATTCTACATAACATTGACTGATCCATCCTTAAACAACTCCCTCTCAGTTATGCTGTTCACACTTTTAATAGCATTTTTCTGAATACTCTGGACTACCTAGCTCCCTCCAGGAAGATCAGAGTGAAATCTAATCATGTCCCCTGGCTTTCTAAAGAAACTAAGTCCATCATGAAACAAAGAGACAGTGTCTGGAAAGCCTGGATCAAATCTAAACAAACACCTCATCTTCTCAAATACAGACAACTACGTAATCTTGCCAAAAAACAAACAATAATAGACAAAAAATCATTTTATATCTCAGGCCACCATAAACATAGATCTAACCCCCAGAAATTCTGGTCAACACTTAACAGCATCAATTACCCAGGCTCTCCCTCTAACCCACCCCCTACCCAAACACAACCCCTGAAGAAACAGCTGCCCTCCTTAATTCCCACTTTATTTCCTCCATCCAAAATCTCCTACCCTCTCAACCTAACTCCTCCTCTTTACCAGACCCAGCACCCACCCCCAATATTACTCCTTTTTCCTTCAAGCCAGTTTCCACTTCTTACATCAAATCTCTACTGCTCAAACTCAAACCCTGCTCCCCCTCTACTAACAAATTACCTCCTACCTTCCTCAAACTTGCAGCTGACTCTATTGCCTACCCAGTGTCTATACTAATAAATAGATCTATGCTAGATTCTACTTTTCCTACCCTATGGAAATCTTTCTACATTACCCCTCTACATAAGGGGGGTAACTCCACTGACCCTTCCAACTATCGACCTATTGCTATTCTATCCCCTCTATCAAAGATACTAGAAAAATTTATCCACACACAGCTTCTCAATCACCTACTCAATCACAACCTACTCACCCCTTCCCAACATGGTTTTCACCCCTATCACAGCACAACTACTGCTCTACTCTCCTTCACTCACACCAGTGCAGAATCCTTGGACAATAATAAACTTACCTCCTGTCTCTTTCTTGACCTCTCCAAATCTTTTGATACAGTATCTCATCCTTTACTTCTATCTAAACTTATCAACCATCACATATCCTCCTCCGCCCTCAGTTGGTTCACTAGCTATGAATCTGGACGTGAACAATCTGTCAAATGGCTTTCCTCCTCTTCTCCTTTCCTGCCTATCTCTACTGGTGTTCCACAAGGTTCTATCTTAGGCCTCCTTTTATTCAACATCTTCAGCAATGACCTCTTCACCTCTTGCAGTCAGTCATCTCTCATACAATACGCTGATGACTCCACTATTATTTCTACAGACAATAACATCTCTGACCTACAATATCTAACCCAAAAATCTCTACTCTCCACCAAACAATGGCTTTCAAAAAACCTTTTAATCCTCAATCCCAAAAAAGCCAAACTCTTACTATTTCTGCCCCGTTCTTTTGCTCATCATAGATCCTCCTTTGTTATTAAGTCTTGTAACAACACAACCATCCAACCTGACACCTACACTAAACTCTTAGGGGTCATCATTGACGATGAACTAAAATTTAATCAATACATACAGTAATGCATAAAGAAAACCCATCAGAAACTAGGTCTCTTATACCGGAACAAAAAATACCAAACTCCTGAGGCTAGACTCACCCTAGGACAAGCACTTCTCCCCTCTCTCCTCTATGCCTCCCCAATTCTCACAAATATTCAAACAACTACCCTGAACAAACTCCAACAAACCTACCACAAAATAGCCAGATTCATCACTAACTTCCCAAACAACACACATCACTGTATTGCCTTAAAGTCTCTACAATGGCTGGAACTCCCACAACTACTACATCTCTACCAATTTCACATGCTGCACTCTATGCTCTTTAAACCTTCCTGCTGTCCATCTTTATCTCTCCTAGTCTCTATCTATACCCCTTCTCGATCTCTCTGCACCTCCAATCAGCAATTGCTTGATATCTACCACCCCTGTAAGTCAGTAGGTAAGCAACTCTATAAACACTCTGTGGCCCAAGCTTGGAATAAACTTCCCCTAGAGATACGCTCTATCTCTCACACTCCACTATTTAAAAAATAACTTAAGGCACATTTACTTAACTCCAGAACTTGTCCCTGCTATGACCCTACATAGCTCTCCCCTCCTCCCACTTCACATCACTCTCAGTTGATCCTACTCACACTCTTGACTCTCCCTCACTTGTACAGTAACAAAGAATTTGTTCTGAAAAAAAAATTCCATTTTTTCTTTCAATTATAATCTTCACATGTAGTTGTTTATTTCCTTTCTATTGTTTGCTATTATTGTCTGTATTTCTTGTTTGCTTACTGTAATCAAATATTGTACCTTCTGTAGCTTTTTTCCTCGGATCTCCACTGAAAAAGGGACATTTTCCCAGTTGGACTAACCCGGTTAACAAATGTCAATAAATAAATAATAAAATACAATAAAATAAAATAAACCCCTGAGTGATTTGCCAGTGATTTGCTAGAAAACCACAGTCATACTTTCTAAGTCTGTAAGAGCAATAATTAAAATCTGTCCTTGTGTGTCCCCTCACATTTTCCCTTACTGTGACTGACAAGGAGTACAGATACATGCAAATAAAGTGGGTTTATTATTTTTTTTCCATTCTAAGGTATGTTTAAGTGTAGCTCAGTGGGTGTGCACGTTATGGCCACCTGTTCAACATTGCTGAAACCTCCCATAGGAGCTAAATAAAAATAGGCAGAAGAAAAACTCATGCTGAGACAGCATAGTGATTAGAGTCCCGGCTTTGCATGCAGGTGTTCACGGTTCAAGTACCAACACAGGCACTTTATTTTTACATGGGAAAGCAGCGTTAAAATTATTATTTTAATTCTAAATTATGTAGTAATTGATATCTGTCAACCAGGGTAGTGCAGCTTGTCTAAAATGTAACTGTGAATGCATATAACATGTGAAATCATCCATGTATATACAAGTGTCCCATACAGTATAGTCACACCCCATGGTAATGTAATGAAAGCACATAGAGGGACATCATATAAAGTAAATCATGTACACTTACTAACATGTCAGTAATCATTAATGAAGTCATAACCTGATATTATTTTAAAATGAAACGTGAGCAATTGTAAGCAGTGCCCAGCTATGATTAGTTGCTGTAAGCATTGCTTGAATGTGAATGATAAGCAGCAGTCAGCTCAGCTAAATGGATTTGTGCACTGTTAAGCAATTCCCAGCAATTACCCCTTTAAGCACTGTTCAACTCATTTTTGGGGGTTTCTGCACTGCTTAGCTCAGCTCAGCATTTTCAAAAAGGTCCAGTGACAGAAAAGAGTGGGAATATGGCCTTATTTAAACAGTGCATGTGGGAATACAACCATAACCTGTTTAGTTTGATCTCTGCTGGAACATATCTGTCAGAGAGAGTGCACACTTTCAGGCCCAGTGCTGAGGCATCCTGCAGTCCAGGGTCATGGCTGAACTCCTTGTAGAACACCATGGCAACAGACTGCTGTAGGGCCAATATGATGGCTCTCAGTACAAAGCAGAGGCCTGGGGCCGTACTGGCACATTACTTCAGCAGTCCCAATGGAATCCCCTGAACTGCTGAGCAGGTACGGCATTATTATGCCAAACTAAAGCATAGAAAGGGGGAGCTCTTGGTCCAATGTATCCAAAATGTTCTGGACCGACATGCTCCAGCAGTTTGTAAGTATCCCAGATAGAGCTGTACCAAATCCTAGCCTGACAGGTATGCATAATGTTTGTTTCTCACCCCTACAGCTGTAGAAGTGAGGGCTATGAACATAGAGGCCCATGCTAACAGTCTAACAAGTATGTGCCAACAAGTGAACAAAAAAAGCACCAGTTGACAATCCAAACAAACGGGCACAAGAAGAACCAACACCAACTGAAAGCCTTTATAATAGCCTTTTTCTGTTTAAAAGGGTGAGAACTGCTGTAGTGAAGAAAAGAGTTTACATAAGTGTCTTTTCTGAAAATGGCAGATTTCAAATAGCCAGTCATGGTATCCCTAGAGAGTCCAATTATCCAAAGTGTTACCGTTGGGTCAAAAAAGCGTATTAAAAAATTTCAAAAAGGGTTACTTGAAACAAAAAAATTCCACAAACGTGAAGCCATAGTAAGGATAAAAAGTTGAAAAGTAAATGCATTGTGTCAAAAAAAAGTGTGTGTAAAAAATTTTGTTTGTCTATTATAGTTCTTTGTTAAAATACTAGTGCTTTCTTGGCTAAATATGAATAGATTGCGGATTGGCTACTGCTGCCATGGCCTCTTCAAAGGAGAAAAATGTTCACCGATGCTCTTAATAAGCTGCTGACTTCTACGTCGGGAATCAAAATATGATAAGGCGGTCTGTGATGTTTATATACCCAAGGTTCATAAGAACCTTGGGGATCCTCTAGCTTTTGATGAGATTGATGTTCATCTCATCATCACATACTATATAAATATATTGACATTGTTTGCTGTTGCTTGCTAAACGCTAAATTCAAGTATATATGTTATGTAAAGATTCTTGGTCTTTTCTAATGAATGAATATGAATGATATGAAATACTTTATACATCGTGTGGTGGATTATCCACAGGATGTCCATTAATAAAAGTGTAATTTCACTGTAATAAAAATATACAACAAACTGTGTGTTTACTCTGGTATGTTGCTGTAGAAATAGGTCCTTAGCAGAAAATATGGCATTGACAGCATGAAATAACTGAGGCTGTTCTGGGAAACAGCTAGTATGCATTGCAGTCTTGTGTTAACCTTTGCTTTCCAGATTTTATTATATAAACGGAGTAATACACAGTGTAATAACTATCTCCCATACAGGAATCCCAGGATTACAAGGTCAGATTGTCCAACCCAGAGAGTATTAGTCAGAAATCAGTCAAGCAAGAAACAGCAGTTCCCAAGTAACTCAGTATAATGGAAAACAGCATTGTTGTTCATTTTAGCAGACCCAGCCATGGTTCAAATCTAGGGAGTGATATCGAGATGTGTGCATATATACACAATATAAACCCTGAAAGTGTTAACAGATATTTTCCTCACAGGTAAAGAAATATGTGTAGTAGCTGTTTGACGGGTATACTAATACACATGAATATGTGTAGAAACAGTCAGAAAGTGTTAACAGATATTTTCTCCAGAGCTCTTACAAGTACAAAAATGTGTATAGTAACTGTTTGAAGGGTATACTAATAGACATGAATATGTGCAGAAACAGAAAGTGTTAACAGATATTTTCTCCACAGTAAAGAAATGTGTATAGTAGCTGTATGAAGGGTATACTAATACACCTGAATATTTATAGAAACATTCAGAAGGTGTTATCAGATATTCCTCCACAGGTCTTAGAGGTAAAGAAATGTGTGTAGTAGCTGTATGAAGGGTATACTAATACACCATGCACACCTGTTCCACTGTCCAACCCCATATGCCTGCAAATGTCAGCAGGATAGATACATACACCATGCCCTCTTCCTGATATATGTCTCTTAAGCCTCATGCTGTCATGGCTAGAGGTCACTACTGCCAATTACCTTGGACACAGATAGGAATCTAGGTGAACTATTCTAGTAGCAGACTCACACAAGATCATTGCAGGGTAACCCTTCTATGTCAGGTATGTAACACTGACATGTACAAGACCCCCCCAGTTAAGTAGCCACAGTGTACCCAGTCTGCCCCATACCATTGCAGGTTGAGAGTCTAACAGGTATGTATGTGCCACAGAAGCTATGGGCCATAGGTAGATATAAAGTTAGGGCAGACGTGTAGAGTATTGAGCAGTACTGTTGTGGAAAATAGAAGTCAATACAGTTGTTAATGGAATTTCTAGTCTCCACCCCCACCCATCATATGCATCTGAAATTATTATTCATATACTATGGGTATGTTGTTTTCGAAAACTATTGTTGGAACATGTGTTCTATTATTGTTGATATATTTCATTGGTTGCATATTAACATACCTTGTTCAAATACCATTACTGGTGGCCTGTTGCCATCAATGTAACTTGCATGCCATTAAAATGCTTACTGCTGTTCCATTTATGCATGTGTTCTGTTTGCTATGCAACTGTTTCAAATCTGTTGCTTTGGGTTAATGGGAACACCCACGCATGCTGTTATATCTAATTTTGAAATGTGTTTTGCCATGACTAACCAATATATCCTGGAAAACCATAACACCATAGCATGTTTGGGAAGGCCGATCCTGATGGATCTGCCTGTCCCACCCCACCTGGCCATGGCACAGGGCCCCAGAAACTCTGGGACCCAACCCAGAACATCCTCTTCCACTGGTCCTGCACCATCTTTGGGTGGAACAGTCTCACGGGACGGGTACCATCCCGCCCAAGCATGAGTGCGGAGAGGAGCCTACTTCCTGCCAACAGTTCTGTAGTATGGTGTGCAGTGTCATCCGCTCAGCGTTGGGTGGGCAGCTGTGCCAGATGGAGGGCCACTTGGAGTAACGCTGCCCCTCTTGTCCAGCTCCCTACACAGCCATCTTCAGGGCCATGAAGGTGCAGTGGTGACTGCCAATGGGTGGGGACCTCAGTCCCAATGCATCTATTTGGGGGCTCATGGGCCTTTGATTCCCAAACACCCTCCCCCTCCAAGGTGCTTACCCCCCTCATGTGTCATATACCGCCCCTGTCTGCTGTCTTGTGTGTTTTGTCTGTCTGCAAATGCTACCTATCCTACCCAACCTATCTCCCCAAACATACCCACAGCCCTTCCCCAACATCCCACTCTCACCTAAAAAAAATGGCATCTGTCCCGCAAAAAAATAATTGCCCCATACATAGCTCTATATTTCATCCACAAGTAGAGTGAAATTAATCAAGCTACCCACAAACTATTCTCCAAAAGTCTGTCGCCAACATCCCTCCCTGTGCGGTGTGAGGCTGTAAGTTCCAAATTCTACACATTATCCACAGCTGTTGCTGCAGAAGAAATGTAGAGCTATGGTTCTTTCCTACACCCATCCTAAACATCCCTAGCTTGTTTTTCTAATGTTTTACCTGCTGCTTGCCCCCATTTTACCACATTGCTTTCACCCTTTTTCTTTTCTTTAATTAAAATTAATGTGGGTGTAAGCAGGTATAAGTGGTGCTAAGTGAAACTAAGAGGGTTTAACCGTCTCTTAGAATCCTTTAGCTCTGCACAAAACTATGCAAAACTACTTACAACTGCTTAAAAGTGTCTTAATCACTCCGTCTCCATCATCCCTGGTTCTGTCAAGCAACAAAATAATCAACTCTGCCAAGTCTCATACCCAGGATGCTGTGCACTACAATAACATCAACATACCACTACAACATCTGAGCTGTGCAAAGCTTTTACAAACATATCATGCATTCTGGTCATTTAACATTAATGAAAAAAGTCAGCACTTCCAAAGTACAATCACAGCAATGTACCTTTACACCATCTGAGATGTAGGAATTTGCAATGTTTTAACAAACACATCATGCATGACAGTCGTTTAACATAAGAGAAACATATATCCATAGTACTCTTATATACATATCTATGTATAGGTAGATACCAATATTTATTTCTCTCTCTCTATATATATATATATATATATATATATATATATATATATATATATATATAGCTAGATAACCAATCTCTTACTGCAAGACATCTGCAAAATGCTTGACAAAGTGGGGGATAAAGGGCAAACAATAGTGACATCTTAGAAATATGGCTAGCATAAGCGTAGAAGGTCTGCTAGAGTGGCATGGTTTGCGATAACATATAATTTCAGACAGATTACAGGTCTGAAACACAAATTAATGTCATTACGTACTGATGTCAATGCTCATGTCATCCCAGTGATGTGTCAGAAACTCACAACTATTATGGGCAACAGACCAAACATATGAGCCATGCATCTGGACAGTGTCCAGACATCTAGACAGTGGAGAGGTATGACTACAGTCATGTAACAGAACAGAAAAATTGTGACAGCTGCCAACCATGTCACCCAGCACCTTCTGAACCACAGTAAGATCAACACAATACTACCCCAAAGCAGCTCTGGGAAATTACCCATGTATATCCAAATATATCATGTACTACATGGATGGAACTGTTGGGAACAGCAGATATTGGTGAAAAACTGCCCACTCACAACCATTTGCACCACAGTTACAGCAGCATAATAGTACCCCAGATGAACTCTACAGTAGAATGACTGTTTGAGCAAACATATCCTGATTGCCAGTCACACCCTACACTGACATATACTGGCCCAATTCACAGTCTACTGGGAATCCTGAGGTGTTACAGGATATGTCTCAGTCTGGCCCTACAAACATATACACCTGCTAGATCACTAGAAACTGTAGCAGCATGCACAATCAGATAGAAAAAGGATCTACGACCCTCACATCTGCTGCTCTCCCTACTCAGGCCAACAGATATTTACATACAACACTGCTACACAATCTTGCCAGTCTAAGAATGGCCAGACATACATAATGCTCAACTGTACAGATTTCCACAGAATGTCCAGGGTGTGGGACCATATTCATGGCCACTGCCACATACCACTTCCAGGAGTCTGCTAAGTCACTGCGATGATACCTGGAGTGCACTCACTAAATAATGATATACCAAATCTTTAAACCTCTTATTGCAAGACATCTGGACAAAGCATGACATACTTTGGGAACAGGGGGCTGGAGAGCGGGACATATCTCACATAATGGTGTTACAAACTGAAACAGTTGCTGGTGTTACAGGCTTTGTTGTAACATAACATCCCTGAAGGATATGATGTCTGAAACACCAATGAATGCCAACATTTACTGACTATAATCCTCACATTATCCTACTGATTTCAGAAAAACAGATGTTGTCTGAGAAACAGACCAAACATAACAGGCAAACCTCTAGGCAGTCTGTAGGCATCAGAACAGTCGAGAAGTATGTCAGAGACATATCACTGTCAGACATCAAATCACACTGAAAATGCATGTCCAGACAAACCCTGTTAATCTAGCAAACCTCTATGTGTATAACAGTACTACTTACAATCTGTACCTAATTCTGGAGCTTTGTCCCCCATGTTGTTAGGCTGTCTCCACATGCCTGTCCTGAGAGGTATTTCCACATACTGTCTGCGAAGCTGTAGCCCCCACATCTCCATAATGTCCTCCACACAGGCAAGGAAAAGGGGCAAGGCCAACATAAAGGATGTAATTATAGCACTGTGTTGCTATGGCATTGACTAATGGAAAGTCAGCACAGCTGCTCTGGATGCAAGTAGCAAGTGGGAGACACCAATTGGTACACAGGACATCACCTGCTCATGAGCATTACCTACAAAAGGCAAGCTGCTACCTATGCAACACAGGTCTCAACCCATCTACACAAAGGTAGACTACAACTATGCAAACCTAACCATTTGCATTGTTGTGAGGAAACTCTTCAGCACTATAACAGGTATGTCAATCATGTAAGGCTGTAATGGAATGCAGAAGGGGGATGCAATAATGTCAACTAGGACATTAAACACTAGGCCACAAAATGACCTGCTCAACTCACATGCTACTGTCTGGCATTTTTGGCCATTCCCGCTTGCCTTGTCTGCATTGACATGGACCATATCTCTGGCCCCTGAGTCACCCCAGCAAAGGTCAGCTCATGTATGACTACTACTGGAGTGTCAGTTGTCCAGTACTGAGTGTGGCACTGCTAGTCCAGCTACCTCTGATGTTGTAATTATTCATATGTCACCTGTAATTGCTATTCTGATACATATGCTTGTCTTGAAGATGTAAGAAACTTATATAGGGTATGTGCATAGTACACAGGTGCAGATGTGTGTGTTGAACTGTATGTGATATACTGAGCTTATGCCTGACAACTGTCTAGAGTTTTTCAGACTGACCACATGTCTGCCTCATATTTGTAGTCAATGCCTCATACAGTTGTGTATTGTCTGGCACATCACTGGCAACCCATTATAGACTGAAGTCATAACATATTAGCACACATTTGATTGTCAGATGTCATATACTGCAGAGTAGACCTGTGAATGTGACACTGTTATTGCTGGCAACTAAGTGTGTTTCAGCTAGATTCATAAAGTGACACTATTTACTGGCCTTTGCTCACCACTGATGTGTGCCTTTGTGCAGATGTCTTGCTCTAACAGGATCTAGGTATGTTACCATGAAACCCATGTCAATGCAAGCATCCCTTGTCCTGTAGGATGCCGACATTTGTGCAGTCACTGACACATGCTTTGTAGCTATGGAGAGCACACCAACCTTACCAGGTGACCCAGCCCATCATATGTTTATTGCCCAAATGGAGGCCTGCAATGTCACAGGAGGTGGAGTGTTGAACATTATCATACACATACACACCTCCAAACTGACCAAACAGTATGACACATGGGAGACATCCCGAGTGTAGTTAACAGTTGACAAAACACCTACTCAAATCATAGCTAGTTACAGGTCTCCAACCATGACTATGGACACCCACCACACCTATTGGGACCTGCTGAAATCTGTCAGGATTCAACCATCTACCCTGCTCTTGGGTGACTTCAGATACCCAACCATAGCGTGCATGACTTATGCCACTTGAACTTGAATGCACATAGATTCCTCAGCTTTGTCAATGGTAATGCAGTGAATCAGCATGTCAACACTCCTACAACAGGTGAAAATATCCTGTATGTGGCCCTAACCAACATGAGTAGCCACTGTAGCACTCCTACAGTGTCATCCTCCTTGGCAATATATGACCACATAGCCCTCACTGTTCAGGTCACCATCTCCCCTGCCCACCACCCCTTTACAATGTCAAACAGAAGTAACTGTACACAAATGACTATAAATCCCCTCAGAGCAGGTAGAAGTAGCTGTACAGCCAACATCCCATTTGTTGGAACTAGCATCAGTGTCCAGGCCCACACCACAATACTATGTGGGCACCTACATAGCTATATGGACTCAGCAATACCTGACAGGACAACATTATCCCCCTCAATGTAGAGAAAATGCCCATGGTGGACAGCAGCAATACACAAATACTATAATAGGTGGAAATAATTGCTGGACAGGCCAAGAAGGAACAGGTATCTCATTGGAAGCAATGTCACCTTGGTCTTCACAAGCAAATAAGGTCAAAGGTGATTTACCCTAAGGCTATCTTTGAGTACAAATTGGACACATCTGCCAAGGCTAATAACTAGGCCTTCCACACATGTGTCTGCAATTCCAGAGGCGACACACAAATCTGCTCTGTAGTGGTGATCAGTAACACCACATACACATATGGCATAGATATAGGCAACCGGCTGCAGACAGGTCAAGTGTAAACATCACCCCCTTGTCACCCATTAGTACACATGTACATGCACAGCACCTTCTCCCCTCCCCTCATCATCAAGAATCAGGTCTGTAGTGCCCTCTCAAAGGCAACAGACATAAATCTCCATAGGCCTGATACCATCCCTGGCTGCATCCTACATGAATGCAGGCATGGGCTCTCAGATCCATTCTGCACTGTAGTCAACCAGAGCCTGAGCACCGGTGTCATCCCATCTACACAGAGGACAGCCACTGTCATCCCTAAACACAAAAGTGGAGCAATCCACCGACCCAGGCAATCATATGCACATCATCGTAACTAGCCTGCTCTGCAAGGGCATGGAAGTCAATATCAAGGACATTATGAACAGGGACATCGTCAACATTGAAATCCCTGAGCCCGCACAGCATGGTATTGTAAAAGGGAGATCAGGTCTGTTAAACCTGGTCGACCTCTCTGAAGTGGCCAACAATCACAAGGATGAGGGAAAGATTGTGAACAATGCCTACCTTCACCTAGCCCAATTCTCTCACAATAATCCCCAGGTGACCAGGATACATAGACCTACACAGCTAGGCACCAACTTGTATGTTACTAGATGGGTATCTAACTTGGCCAATGATAGTACCCACTTGGTCAAAGTAGTGGAACCCACCTCTAGCAGTAGATTCTTCCAAAGTGGTATACTCCAATGATCAGTCTGAGGGCCTCTACTGCTTGAGGTATATGTATCTGAGGTACAGGACAAAAGCAGTGGTCTGTGGTTGACCTGGTGTACAGATGCTTGCAAGCTGGCCACTGTCTTACATTCCTTTACTGACGTGAGCATCGCCCAAGAGGCACTCACCCAATTAATGACTTGTGCAAGAAGCATTACCACAAACTGAATGCCAGGAGAGGCATCATTCTTCCTGCTGTGGCAGATGTCATCCACACTTAGTATGACAATAATAATGTACTGGCATGCAATCAGGTGTGAGACAACTTGTGCGCCAAGGTTGGTAGCAACCTGACAGTTTCCCACCATGTGGTCACCATTGTATGGAAGGCTGTCTATATGGCACACCTGACAAATATGGGTATGTCATCCAGGAATGAGGAGATCACAACATCCCTGTACTCCACCCTCATCAGACGCATTACCAAATACAATGGCTCCTTTGGCATGTACCTTGCCATGCAAATGCAGCAGTTGCAGAGACCACAGAGGTTCCTGACCAGGCAATTTCATTTCTCTTTAAAGTGCCCCCATGTCTTATAAGATGGTCTACCCTTGGAATGTCCTCACTAATGCTTTAGCCAAGCATGTGGTAGCACTAGGTGTGGAGCACAAATTCCAGTTTAGAATTTTGCAGGTGATAAGTAAAAATAAAAATGGGGGAGAATTAGTAAATAAAACTGAGTTGGCCAGGTATAAATGGATACATTTTTTTAGGGCAGACCATCCACCTGGTTTGAATATCAGTAATAGTATAAAATCCATTTTAAAAGACAAACATGATTTAGTATAATTGTGTGTTGGTTTTATAAGATATTGTTTTAAGTTAGTTATGTATAGTATGTCATTATAATTGTCTTATAAGACATGTAGGCACTTTAAAGAGATAAATGCTATTAGCAAAGCTGAATGTTGATTGGCTGTGTTTATATATATATATATATATATATATATATATATATATATATATATATATATGTGTGTGTGTGTGTGTGTGTGTGTGTGTGTGTGTGTGTGTGTGTGTGTGTGTGTGTGTGTGTGTGTGTGTGTGTGTGTGTGTGTGCATATGCAATGGCTGGATGATTTTATCAAACACTGAGGAAGAGTTTTACTCGAAAGCTTTGTTACTTGCTATTCATGTTGCTATTTATGTCCTTATTAATGCATTAAACTACATACTGAATGGTGGATTTGGACTGTTTTTGCCATATAGGCTGCTCAAAGATGACCTGTGTCTGGCATACAAACCCATGTCCAAACCAGTCTTGATGGCATTTCTGCATATCTGTAAGACAATTTGAACTCATGCATCATGCACGCAAGGCCCTCACCTGATCTGTGACATGTATAGTACTTGTTGGTGAGATATTGTGTTGTCCCACACAACACACTGTCTGTAAAATACACTCCCTCCCCATGTCTAGCAGAGTATGTGTGTAGCCCTCTGGAAGAGGAAGCTGGACGACTGCATGGGAAATGTATGGACACCCCTGGGATCCTGCATGTGTCCCAGCTGGACAGGAGAAACAGGTGCTGGCTTCTACGGGGTATGGGTGAAAGTCTGGGCCAGGCTTATGAGGGCGTCAGGGCCAATAGCCTGGTATCATTTTATGAGGCTACGCACCTAGTATTTTACATGTGTCCTGTATGTATTGCAGACTATCCTGCAATGTTGTCTGAAATGAATCCCTGTGAGTCTGAACTGTGTATGTACTGCAGTGATAGTGTATAGTCATGTCCCCTCATCTCTTATCATCACATATCGTTATACCTTGCCAGTGTTTGTGGTCTGTATAGCAGTAAGTCAGCTCTTACAGTACATGCATATGCACTTGGTGACACTGTATAGCTCACTCCAATAGCCTTGGTCTTGGCAATAATTACCATTTTGTACAAGGCCCATCACACAGTAGGATTTGTCACCCTTTGTTGTGGGCCGGACAGTAGCAGTGATAAAGATGGATTGCGGCAGGCAGAACTACTATAAGGGCTGCCCTGAATGGCCCATAGATGTTCAGCTGTGCCAGACTGTACCAGGAGTGTGTGTGTGTGTGCGTGTGTGTGTGTGTGTGTGTGTGTGTGTGTGTGTGTGTGTGTGTGTGTGTGTGTGTGTGTGTGTGTGTGTGTGTGTGTGTGCATGCACCTGTGTTAGTCTAACCTTACAATCATCAGCATGTGTGCCTAGTATCTCATATGCATGTCTGGTCTCTCATGCTGGTAGTGCACACAGAGTTGTAGTCCTGTACATGGGGCAGCTGATGAATGGCTGAGCACAGTCCCTACTTGCACAGTGTTATGACTGATAGCACTAGAGACATAACACAGATAGTACAGCAGTACTGTAGTGTGGCAGTGTGTGCCACTACTATTGAAATTTGTGACAATTGCAGGGACTGTTAGGATTGGCAATGGTGGGTTCAGAGGCCATTAACATGTTAGAGCCATCTCACACACATACACACACATGGGGACATGCACTGAGACACACATGCACATGTAGATGACACTTAAGAGTGGATGACCTACTCATCTATTAATGTACAATACACAGTGATACGACCATTGCACAACAGTGGCTTGGTGTTAGAAACTGTGTAACTGTGCTTGCACGGTGGATGACATCTGTATGAGCCGACACTAGTTTGCCAATGGTGGAGTTCACAGTGTGGGAGAGGCACACGACATGGTATAGCCATCACATACACACATTGCAGACAGCCACAGGGGCTGTGCATAGGGAAACACATACACAGTTGCCAATAGACATATTAGTAACCCTATGTATCTACTTGTATGTACTATAGTGCTGCATACACATGCCATGATCAACATACATTATATACCTGGGACATAACACACATCCTCTTACAATAGGTAATCTTGCAAATGCCTTCATGGATGGTGGGATATCCCACCAGACATAGTGATTGGTCTCTTCTACTGCTTCTACATGCCTGTACAAGTGCAATATACTTTGTATCAGCATGATGTCAGTCAGGTACGATGTCTGATGCTGGCATGCATGTCAGTATGGTGACTATGACATGTTTGGCAATGATATCACAGGACTGCTCATTGTCAGGGGACACAGACAACATATAGGTTGCAAACGTGGATATCCCATGTACATCTATACAAATAACTGATTTGGGCTGTATAGTGTTACATGGTGCAGATGCCATTAACAGGGTCTTTAAAGTAATATCATGGGTAGGGGGTCAACAGGCCCTAAAATAGTATAACCTGCACACACAATAGCCACAGGGGATAAGCTTCACACCCTACTATAGTTGTCGGTATTGAGATTAGAACTCCTATCTGTCTATTTCCACTATAGTATTATGCAGTTATTGCACATGCCACACATCTTAGAGGGCTGACAAGTGTATTCAGGTATATGTAGGATGAATGACATCAGCGGGCCTTGTAAAGTAGGGCAATGGGACATGTATTGGGTGGTTAACACCTCAACATTTTATAACCCACACACCCAGAGGATATGATTCTCACCCAAACACACACACACACACACACACACACACACACACACACACACACACACACACACACACACACACACACACACACACACACACACACACACACACACACACACTGATGTGAGTTTTATACACTTTCACATTTTCCAGGGTTGAGATTAGAACCCTTCCTATTTAGTTATGTATACTGCAGTGTTATGCAGTTATCACATGTGCCACAGAGCATATAGGCTTGAACAGCATCACAAGGTATGTCTAAGGTGATTACATCAAAAGTCCTTGTAAAGTATGGCAAGGGGAAATGTACCAGATGGGAAGGGCATTAAAATACATTACCTTACAAACATACACACACCTTCACACAAACGCACCTTTGCCACACCTGAGTGTAGAACCCCTGCCTATCTAGTTATCTGTACTATACAGTTATGTAGTTATTACACATGCCACAGAGCTTAAACGGTTGAGTGCTGGCCAAACGTACTTCTAAGGGCAATGACATCAGTAGGACTGCTAAAGTATGGCACTGGGAAGTGTTGTGGGTGGGAAAGTCCTCAAAATACTTCATCTTACCAACATACACACTTGCAAACTCTTGCACATACACATTTGCCAGACCTGAGAGTGGAACTCCTGCCTATCTAGTTATTTGTACTATAGTGTTACACAGTTATTACATGTACTACAGATCTTACAGGGCTGACAACTGTCCAAAGGTGCTTCTAAGGTGAATGACATCAGCAGGACTGCTAAAGTAGGGCACTGGGTGGGAAGGTCCTCAAAATACTTCATCCTACAAACATGCACACTTACAAACTCTTGCACATGCACTTATGCACACACATTTGCCAGAACTGAGAGTAGGACCCCTGCCTATTTAGTTATTTGCATTATAGTGTTTCACAGTTATCACACATGCTACAGAGCTAACAGCTGCCCAAAAGTGCTTCTAATGTGAGTGACATCAGCCGGACTGCTAAAGTAGGGCACTTGGTGGGAAACATTTTAAAACACTTCATCCTACAAACATACACATGTATGAACACTTGCACGTAGACTTGAACATGCAGATTTGCCAGCTCTGAGAGTAGAACCCCTGCCTATCTAGTTATTGGTAATATAGTGTTACTCAGTTATTGCATATGCTACAGAGCTTACAGGGCTGATAATTGCCCAAAGATGCTTTTAAGGTGAATGACATCAGCAGGACGGCTAAAGTAGGGCATTGGGTGGGAAAGTCCTCAAAATACTTCATCCTACAAATATACACACTTACAGTTATGCACACACACACACACACACACACACACACACATTTGCCAGGTCTCAGATAAACCCCCTGCCTATCTAGTTATTTGTATTAAAGCATTATGCAGTTTTTGCATGTGCTACAGAGCTGTCAAATACCCAAAGGTGTTTCTTAGGGAAATGGCATCAGCAGGACTGCTAAAGTAAGGGACTGGAAAGTTCCTCAAAATAAGAAATCATATAAACATACACACTTACACACAAACACACACACATTTGCCAGAACTGGAAATGGAGCCCCTGCCTATCAGGTTATTTGTACTATATTGTTACATAGATATTACAAGTGCCATGGAGCTTATAGGGCTGGGGCTACACAAAGGTACTTCTAAGGGGAAATGACATCAGCAGGACTGCTAAAGTGGGGCACTGGGAAGTGTTGTGGGAGGGAATGGCCTAAAACTGTTTCACATACAAACAGATACACACTCCTCACTCTCATACACACATTTACAGTTGCCAGGACTGAGATTAGAACCTCTACCTATCTAGTTATATGTACTATACTGTTAGTCAGTTATCAGACGCTCTGCATAGCTTATAGAGCTGATAGGTGTCCAATGGTACTTTTAAGGTGAATGAAGTAGGGCAATGGGAAGTGTACTGAGTGGAAACAGTCTCCTAATACTTAGACCTATGGACACACACACACACACACACACACACACACACACACACACACACACACAGGTGATGTGATAGTATCACCCCCACCTCAGTACTGTTACATAAAGGGGCTCAAATTTTATGCTGGTACATGTGACTGGTTACAACCGGTATGCCACTGTCCACAGCAGGACATCACTCTATGGCACTCAGGTTATCCGTGTGTGTGACTCACTCTGTGTGTGTCTCCCTGTGTGTGTGTCTCTCTCTCTCTCTCTCTCTATCGCTGTCTGTCTCTCACTTCCCCACATCTATGTGTGTGTATATGTTTGACATATTATCTGTTGCCCATATTTATGTCCATGTATCACATGCAACGGATGCAGATATATCACATATGGACCACCTACAGCTAGCTGAGGGTAATCCTGTCTGATGGGTGTGTGTACGGACAGTTAAGATGTACATAGCTGTCTGTATGCACAGACATATATACAAAATACAGTCATATAGTCCAGTGTGGGTTCCAACATGGCCTGTGTTTCTCTAAGTATCGGAGCATGCCCAATGTGACCTTCTTTTCTGAGAGTGGGACTCCATTCCAGAGATAGGTATACTCCGGCCTGGGGGTTTGTGTTTTACAGCCATACCTCTCAGGAGTAAACAGGACTTTCCTAGGGGTACTGGGTTTGTTTAGCATACCTTTTCTGACATATCTGAAGTCTGACACTGCAATGCATTGTGTCATTACCTAGTGGCAGACATTATTAGATCAGCATAGTGCTTTACCAGAGGAATACAAGATGGATGATGCACAGGCCAATATAATGAGCCCAGCTATGGACATTCTTGCCCTACAAGGTCAGTTAGGAGGTATGGCTGCAGCCAGTTGACTGATGATGCTATGTACACAGTCCAGCAACTTGGTGATAGACTGGCTGGAGATTTCCTGCTTGTGTGGTATCTTTCTTACCTGAGATGTCTTATCCTGCTGTGGCCATACCTCTCAACTGTCCATTTTTTGGCAGACTGTCCAGGTGTTTGCCTAGAGGTTTCATCCAGTCTACATAAACTTGTGTTTTTATGGCAAGTTAGTTGCATATAGTTGAAGAGTGATGTTACAAAATAATGACAGACATTACTGTTTCAGACTGCATAATCTTCAGACAATTCCCACTAATGTAAACCCCTCATCCTACCAACTTTCTCAGTATGTAAGGGAAATATTTACAACACATGTCTATCATTGTGCCTTTGCCCTAATTTTATTTCTGACCTTGTCCAGATGTCTTGCTGTCAGAGCTTGGGAGGTATGGTTGTGGGTACAGAGTGCATTCTACTGTGCAGATGTGTCCATTATATGTGTAGTATATTCCACATAGCACAGTGACTTCCAGGTATGTCAGTGGCAGAGCAGTAGGTATAGCTGACATACATAATAGTTGGCACTGCAGTTATCTCCACATGGCCCTGTCAAAGACAATACTGTACCTAGGCCAATACAACACAACAGCTGGGAGTAAGTGCTGGACAGATCCTAACACTATTAACCACACATACACATAGCTCATTGACTCCTGCATATTGTGGACAGGCGATATGTTTTCATATGTATTGAGACATCCCTGACAATGTGTGCTCTGCAGTTATTTCCTGCAAACATACATGTTATGGCATTTCTGTGGGAATATGGGGGTCACACCTGTCAACTGTACACATTTGCACAGGCTATACTGATATTTGCTTTACAGTTTGGTTCCATTTAGCATACTATTGTGCCCTGTCTTGGGGACTAGAGGCATATCACTAAAGACTACAGGTCAGATTGTAATGGCATACATTTGAGTTTCAGACTCCTTACCCTTCAGAGCCTTACTGCAATTGCAAGACCTGCTGTGCTATCACTGTATAAGTCTGTACTGGGGTAATTCAACATTGTTGCCCTTTGTGAGCCTTTGCCAGACATTTCTTTATGGTTTTCTACAGCTGACTTGCTGGGTGAGGCTGAAGTGTGAGTATGGGACCCCCACACTAACATCCATGCCTGTGATCTATGAACCCAAGTTAGTTGGCCCACACATATACTGCAGTGGAGTTTGCCACCTTGGGTACTACTGCATAGTGTAAGGAGGCCAGCATTGGGCAGACATTTCCTGGTGTCCCACATAGCTGTCAGTTGTCTGCTGCTATCCCAGTAGGCCACCTCATTCTCTTGCATACATGCAGCAATACCATAGATATGCTACCAGAACATACTGATACAGTCATTTATTGTTAAGAAGACTGACTTACCTTGTGTCTGCTGCAGTTGTGTGGATGGTGCTTGTGGGATGCCTATGTCAGATGTATGCAGTACACTGCCTATATAAGGTAAGTTTCAGGTAGCGTGATGTGTGTGTCATCCACTTTTACTGTGTGTGTGACTCAGAGAGAGGTGTCAGTCCCTGGGTGCCTACAGTGTCAGTGTATGTGCTATGCATTGCCTCTTTACCAAGGCCAGGCCATACTGGGCATGCCTCCGTCTGCCTACAGGAGCTGGCTCAGGGGCTTCCTTCTCTGAGCCCCTCTGTGCCTGTGGGGACCTTAGCAATGGTGGGGGGCTTTGTGGCCCTTCCCCGTGCTGTTCCTGCTGCAGCTGTTTCCACAGGATTATATTGTGTAGCATGGCACATACTATGAACATGTGTGCACATGTGACTGGACAGTACTGCAAGTCTCCACCAGATATGTCAAGGCAGTGGAACCATGACTTGAGCATCCCAAACACATGCTCTATAGTGATCCCGATTTGTGTATGTGCCTCATTATGGCATTCTTGAGTGGGTGTGTGTGCATTTCTGTTGGGTGTCATCATCCACAGCTCCAGTGCATAGCCAGCATTCCCTACCAGATGGCCATATGGGATGCCCCCCCCCCGCAAATCCCTGATACAGTTGTAAGGAATGCCAGATTTGGGAGCCATGATAGCTTCCCTATGGCTGCCAGCATGCACATTTATGATAATGCCCTGGGCATAGCACATGACCTGGCAGTTGATAGAGGAGAAGCCCTTGCTGTTTATGCAGATTCTACCCTATTCACCAGGTGTGCGTTGATGTGGATGTGCGTGCAGTCTATGGCACCCAGTACCTCTGGGTAGTCTGGTACATGGTGGAAGAGGCGCATATTGTTGGTCTTCTCCTCACGGGTGCCGGGGAAGTAAATGTGCTCACTGGCATGTGGTAGCATGGCATCCAGGAAATGGTGGAGTACCCTGGATGCAGATGCCTGTGAGACCCCTATGATGTCCCCAGTAGGTCTTTGGAAAGTACCTGTAGCTAGTATTCTTAAGGCTACACATACCTTGGTATCCACTGGGATGGGTTCCCCTCTGTTGGCTCTGGGTCTGAGTTGAGGCTGGCACAGCTCAATGATTTGCTGAAGTATGTATCTGTCCACCCTGTAGTGCTCTACTATCTCCAGATCATGTAGCACCTGGTAGGTTACCCTGGGAATGAACACTCCTCTCCTTCTCCTCAGTTTGGGGTGGTTGTTGGCATTATCCTCCTCACCACTGTCAGCCTCAAGCACATACTGAAGTATCAAAGCTACAGCAGCCCCTAACATTTTGTTGGTTAAAATTCCCCCATATGTGTACACGGATGGTGTAGAGTTTGTGGGAAAAACAGACTGAAAGGTGTTGGCACAGTTTATACTGTTGTGCTGCAGATACTGCCTGTATCATTGACTGGCTATGATGCATTCCACCTGCTTGCTATTTTATTTGTACTTGATTGCTTTTATTCTATTTCTCTTTTTTTCCTCTTCTCTTTTCTGCCCCCTTTAAGCCACAAGGCATGCCACGCAAATTCAGTGCCCAAATGTAAACAGTTCTGCTATTTCCAGAGTTCTTTTGTTTGTTTTAGACCCAGTGAGTGCCATGCAAATCCATTTATCTAATGTAAACTCTGTGCAGTAGAAATTTCCTTCCCCTGGAAATGAACACACTCTTCATTTCATGGAATAAGTCAATACAGCCTCAGACACAGCCCCCTTGCTAAGCTGTGCTTAGCTAAGCTTAAATGGGAGCCATGGAGCTCCAACGTGCTTATGCCAAGCATGACACACCCCTTTTTCATGTGAGTTGCTCCTCCTGCTTACACCACTGCCTTATATCTCCTACATAGCTAGGTGCAGCCAGAGAATGGTCTCCCATTTAGTGATTCAATAAAATTTGCACACCTCACTGCCTTAGTCCCTAGTTACACCACTACACCAGAGCATTCCTCCTTAGGAACCAGTGTTACCTATTATTGTTTTGATTCTACATGCCATAGACTATAATGGCAAAATGCAGATTTCACTTAGAATTGTCTTTTCACATTTTTTTTTATTTTTGGTAAGATCTAGTTTGCCCACCACTGCACTATGCTTAAATTGCCGAAATCACTCCCCAAAAGCTTTGATTCTCATATTCTTGCAACACTTTTCCATGCCAATGGCCATACATTTGGCCATTGGCATGCCTAAGGATTATAATATATTCTTTACTTTGAGCTATCATGCCTCCATTTTTATTTTTACAGAAATGTATTCGGCTAGTAGCCAAATACATTTCTGCACCTCACACTGTTCTTGCACAGATGCCTGCCTGATTACTGAATAACTAATTTACCTTATTTGCATGGTTGTTACCAGCAAATGAGGTGATTAGTATTATGCAGTAGTGTCTGTGTAAGAATAAGGTTAGCAGGCTCGTGCACTCCCCCAGTCTTATTTACTGGATCGCTCAGCAGCCATATTCCATGCAGGAGCTGCTACACTATACTTGCACAGAGAAAAATACTTCTTGATTCCCAGGGAATATGTGCAGAAAAGACAAAAAAAAACAGTAAGAAAAGTAAACTAAAATAAAGCAATTTTTGTAATACTAAATGAATTACTTTCATCTTAGAATAGAAAACAGACTTTATATGAATATCATAGCAAACATTTCTTCCAGTACTTAGAGTAAAATCATTATAATGTTGTCATGTGGTTTCACTATTCTGATTTATCATTTTTGTTTGTCATTTTTAATTCTGGTTATAAATACCCCCAGCATGGTGGACAGTGACTGCAACAAAAGACAAATACCTCCAGATCTTATTGGTTTTACTTTGCATTTGCAGCTACAAAACTGGCAATAGTGTTTTTAATCACATCACATTTAAGATTTACATGCATCTACTGTAACATTTTTCCTCAAGAATTTTTATTAATGTTTTAGCACTCAGTTAACAAATGATAACATGCACATAGATAAAAAAACAACTACATAATGATAGTTTTAACAGGTAACATTCAAAATATAATCGCTGTTAATTATAATAATAGTTACACCCTTATAAAGAATCATATTAACAAATGGAATACGTTTTTTTTTCACAATGGAAGAGAGACTTTCTTTAGTTAAAATTATTTTACCAAAATGTTATATATAATATAATTCCCTTCTCTTCCTCCCTCTGAAAAATATAAAATATTTTAATTCCTTAATTCTGAGATTTCTTTGGTATCCTAATATATGTAGATTAGCTCTAAATTACTGCTTAAGATAATGGTCCTTTGGAGGCATTGGTTTACCAGATTTAGAAATCTACTCTTTATCATCAATTATTAAGACTATTGCTTTCTGGTTAAACAATAATTATTGTGCTAAATTTAAACAGAATCAAGAATACATTTAGTTAAAATACAGTCATGTTTACATCATCACACAGTACTTAATAACAATCTCTTTTGGTTGTTAAAATATTATTTCTTAGATATTCTAAATCAAATAATTAATTATTTTTACATTTTAAAGATTATGACCACTTTCAGAAATGTTATTTATAAGAACCCAGAATATAAAGAATGTTTTTCTACTGTTTCCTATAGCTTATACTCAAAACAATATTTGTACATTTAACATATATATGATGATTGCATCAATGGAGAAAAAAATGACTTATTTGTCACAACTGATGAAGAAAGAAAAACTGCAAACCACAGAGTATATAACAAAAAAGAAATGACTTCTCTAAAGAGATGTGGGTAGATATTCAAAACTGTAGACACATAGTAGAATACAACATTAAATCTATACAGCATACAGTAAGAAATCCTATTCCTAAACTCATTGATTTCCTTAATATTTTGATCCATCAGAATATTTCATGGAAAAAGACTTTAACCAAATTATATAAAGTGGTCAAAATACAACAAATATTATAATGAAAGTTATTGGGATTATTTCAAACACATAAACGAAAGTTATCCAAGTGAAGATGATAAAAAACTGATAAAAACTTAATATTATTAACCTCAAAACAAACTACTTTTTCAATAATCTTAATAATTTATGCATATAACTTTACTTACTTCACATGGAGTTGAATTAATGTATAGCAAAGTAGGTTGCTGGAAATGTAAGTTAAATGTTAAAGCTGATTGGGAGCTTATGTTTTGTTATTGTAATGCTTTTAAACCATTCTGGGATAATATTCATTTTACAGGCATTATCAATGATAAATTTATTTTAACCAAATCACTAATTTTATTTAATACTCCAATACATGCTTGTATCAAAAGAATAAACTACTCACAAATTGCAAGAAAAGTTATCACTAAGAATTGGAAAAAATAACATACTCCAATCTTGAAAGAATATATAACTGCAACCAATCTTTGTCATTTAGAACTTCTTACTATCAAGACCAGAACAACCATAATCACCACTTCTTACAACACTTGGATAAGTTTAAAGAACTGCTAAATAAACAGTCATCAATACTTAAAAAAATAACATGCTAATACTTCAGAATCTATTTCTTTTTTTTTTTGTATAGTAGTCACCTGTGTAAATAGTTGTTTTGTTGTGTTCTAATAACAGATTGTTAATTTAATTGTCTAATAGTCAATTATAGCTAATATTCTTTTAATGTTATCAGATGTATTCCTATTTATTATGAAACCAGTTTGATCATTAATAACCAGAAATGGAAGAAATTGTTGAATTCTACTAGTGTGAATAGCCATAAATATTTTATAATCAATATTTAATAATGAGATTGGTCTATAAAAAGAACAATCTGCTGGGTCTTTATCAACTTTTATGATCAGATAAATAAGTGTGTATTTAAATCATGGTGAAACTATTGTAAGACCCTTAACTAATGAAAAAAACTTTGAGCAGAATACTTAAAGCTTCTTTAGGCATATGTTTGTAGAATTCTGGTATTATGCCATCATTACCAGGAGCTTTATTAGATTTTAGCTTATTAATTTGAGCTTTAATTTCAGACATCAATAGAGATCTAGCAATTGATTTCATCTGACCTTCAGATATTTTATTTTAGTATGGTTTCTAATGAAAGCTTTATTTTTTTCTTGGGAATCCATAATTGGCTTATGTTGATTAACTTTTATTAAAGTAAGTTCAAAATACCTTTAAGATATCCACTATTTCAGTAACCTTTTTTACCATTGAGAGAATATATTTCTTTAATATGGGTAGATTTTATAATCAGTTTCATTCTAGAAGCTAATTTATTCATGGATTTTGGATTTATAGAATGATTAGTCAATTTAATTTTTTTCCAAATGTATCATTGTTTTTTTATTTAGGATTTCTAAGTATTTACTCTGTAAACTATTATTTTTTAAGTTGTCATTTCTTTTTTATATATCTATTAATTGTTTGTCCCATTGCTTTCTCCTTACAGCATACCATATGCATCTTATAACTAAATCTCTGATACGTCTTCTTTGTAATTAAGATCAATAAAGGTCTGAACTACTTTATTAAAGAATTTTTTAAAATCCTTTAAATCGGTTAAATAAGCAGGTATCCTTTTAATAGGAGTACTATTATTACCATTTAACATAAGCTTAAATGTAATAGCATTGTGGCCAGAACATGGACAAGATACTCCTTTAACCTTATCTAGTCTAGCAATTAAATCATTACAAACAAATGATCTATCTATTCTAGATTGCAATCCATATATATGTGAAAAGTGTGCATAAAAGAATGAATCTGGATCTGCAAATATCTTTAATATGAAATAAGTCTATGAAATTAATTAATGCTTTGGCTGTGGTTGCTTTCCTACATTTTCTAATAGTATTAGAGTCTTCATCCTTTAAAATACAATTAAAGTCTCCTGCAAGTATAACACTACCTTTTGAAAGTTGAATAATCTGATCTAATTGATGCTTAACAGATTTAACTCTTATACTTGGTATCCTTCTTCTTCTTTTGGATTTCCAGGTTAGGAGTCACCACAGTGGATCACCTGTTCACTCATGATTGGCAGTGGAGTTTTTGTGGTGTCGAGTTGCCAGCCTGGCACCCAAACCTCCACAGAAGGCACATACATGCACACACTCATGCCTAGGGCCAATTTAGAGTGTCCAATCCACCTACAGCATGTCTTTGGGAATTTTTTAAAATTCTTTAAATCGGTTAAATAAGCTGTATTCAACTGGACGTATAAGAGAATTTAAGTACCTTTATCTGCACTTTTTTTCTGAAACAATACAGTATTTAAATTGACTTTAACTGTGTTGCAGGAATATTAACTGAACTGGAAGTTAGTCAGTGTTTGCTGAATTTTGTTATTTGCTAGTAATTACAGGTGTGGGGGTAGCCACATTCTTTCATTTCCTGTCCTTGCCTATTTAAGTGGTACAGTGTGAAATATTTTCTGCTTAAAAACCTCAGCTTTGGCCGGCTAAGTACTAGCTGTATTCAACTGGACATATAACAGAATCTAAGTACCTTTATCTGCCTATTTAAATGGTACAGTGTGAAATATTTTCTGCTTAAAAATCTCAGCTTTGGCCGGCTAAGAACTAGCTGTATTCAACTGGACATATAACAGAATATAAGTACCTTTATCTGCACTTTTTTTTTCAAAAAATACAGTATTTAAATTGATTTTAACTGTGTTGCAGGAATATTAACTGAACTGGAAGTTTTGACTCTGCTCTTCAGTTAGTCCCACCCACCCTCCCTGTTTTTGTCTTGGTGTTAATCTTAGTGGCCTTGAAACTGCCTGCCCCTCTTGTAAATTTGTGGTTGGATACTCCTTCTGGGCCCATCTCATTTGCTCACTCAACTGAGTGCAGTGAGATCATATTCTGATTTCAGGCACTCCTACTGTGTACAAAGAGAGCATCTGGGAAACAGAAAAAAAAATTAAGCTTGTTTCCTGCCTTTCCTGTTAAGTGGTATAGACTATTTGTAGGCTTCTGAGCCCCCAAGCCCTTCTGTGTTGGAGGGAAGCCTTCTAGCTTAGTTTTTTTTTTCTTATACCTAGTCAGTTTTCTAGTTTCAGCACTCAAATCTGTTTCTTTGATCTCAGCACTTGTTCAGAAAAAAAAAAACATTCATCTGCTTTTACTGTACTTGTGTTTCTACCTACTTTATTTTACTTTTGCATCATCTTAAAAGTACTCAATTGTATTTATTGCTGCTTGGTGTAACTCATTCTAAGCCTTTTGGTTTAAACACTTTGGCTTTGGACCAGTTGTTTTGCACTGAGAGGGTTTGTGGTCTGCACTGTAGTGGCAGAACAGGTAGCTTACATCCTTCTAGGTTGGGAACTGCTGAATGAGGACTCAGTGTCTGTTATTCTAAAAGTGTATTAATTCTGGTTTAAGCACTTGGGCTTTCAGGCCAGTTATTTTACATTAAGAGGGTTTGTGGTCTGCAGTCTTGTGAGAGGAGAGGCTGGACTCTGCCCTTCTGAGCTGGGAATTTCTGGTTAAAGGCTTATAGTGCATGCATATCTGAACTGCTTCTTACTGAAGTTGGTGAGCCTTGTTTGCTGTGGCATAGACTGGATTCGGGTCTGCTGGATCTAGCTTTGTTTGTGTAACTTGAGCACTAATCCAGGCATTCTCTAAAGTATCCATTTGTATTTATTACTGTTTGGTAGTAACTTGATTAAAGTGTAGCTATCATTCTAAGTCTTTTGGATTAAGCACTTGGGTTTCAGACCAGTTTTACATTAGGAAGGTTTGTGGCATGCACTGTGGTGGCAGGACAGGTAGCTTTCATCCTTCTAAGTTGGGAACTGCTGATTGAGATCCCAGTGTCTGTTATTCTTAAAGTGTATTAGCTCTGGTTTAAGCACTTGGGCTTCAGGCCAGTTATTTTACATTAAGAAGGTCTGTGGTCTGCACTCTTGTGGGAGAAGAGGCTGGACTCTGCCCTTCTGAGCTGGGAATTTCTGATTGAAGGTTTATAGTGCCTGAATATTTGAACTGTATCTTACTGAAATTGGTACACCTTGTTTGCTGTAGCATAGACTGGATCCAGGCATGCTGAATCTAGCTTTGTTTATATGCTTGTTGTTTGTTTGCTTGTTATTTCCCTGGAATGCTAATTCCACCTAATACGTGGCTTCTCAGCACTTCTGTGGATCACTAGTGATATCTGCATTGCTTACTGTACTTATTTCCTTGTTTCACTTGAAAGAAAGTTACTGTTTGTCGTTTTTGCATTTAAGTTACCTGTAACACATTGCACTTAAGTTACCTGGCATTTGCTCACTAAAGCAATTATATAAGTCATCACTAAAAATTAAAAGCACTACACCCTCACTCCCCACTGGCCCTTGATTTCAATTATAAAGGAATTCCCAATATTATTCTAGCATGTCCAAAGGTCAGTTGTCAATCTCCTCTCCGGTCCAGCTGGTGAATCTGGGAATCTTGAGGCAATGTTACAACTGCCTCATGTACACAGACAACCCTTTCCTCCTCCCAACAAATTCCAACACATGTGAGAGATGCAACCATATAGCCAAACTGGAGGCTAAGCTCTCTCAACTCAGTACTGGCATCACCATTCAGGAGGAGAAGGAAACCACACTCACTACAATTCCAGTCTCACATGGACCTACCACGACAGCAAACCAAACACATAATCACACAAAAACATACTCGGAGGCTCTAAATAAAGATCTGCCTAAGCAGCAGAGACCTCCAAAGCAGACACCCGAGCAACCGCTACCCCAAAACAAAACACGTGCAACACATATCTCACAAAGCCAGTGTGCCAAACAGTCACAGCCCTTAAGACTAAACAACACACCTGATACACTTGTAATAGGTGACTCTATCGTCAGGCACACTGATGTCCCGCTCACCAGGCTGAACAAGGAGAGGGTTACGGTGAGCAACCTGTCGGGTGCTAGGATCTGCCACATAACACAAGCACTCAGGTCACTCCAAGGCAAGTACAAATATGACTCAGTCATTGTCCATGCTGGTGTGAATGACATGAGACGTACCTCCCTGGACTACATGAAAAGAGACATAGAGGAGCTCTCTGAGCATGTAACCCAGGCCGGTATGACCCTGACCTTGAGTAGCATCTTACCCTCACCAAGAATGATGCCACAATATGAAGACAAGATGATCAATTTCAACAATTGGCTTAAGTACTGGTGTCATTCAAAGGGGATCCAATGCCTGTCAGCTTGGGATGATATGCTCGACAAGCCACGATGCTTCACTAGGGACGGCTTGCACCTGTCACTCCTGGGCTTTCAGATATTGGTAAAGGCTCTTGCTACCCCCATAGTGCCTTTTTTAGGCAAGGCTCGAAAGACAAACCCACCTCCATAGGTATCACAAGGGATAAGAAACTAAGAGTAATGCTACTCAATGCCAGAAGTCTAAACCTCAAGATGCACTTTTTTTCCGAAACTCTCCTTAGCATGGAGAGCATCAATATCTGTGCAGTAACAGAAACCTGGTTCAGGGCTCCCGAGAGCATTCCAGCACTACCAGGTTATACCTCATACCATGCTTTTTGGCCCCAAAACTTGGACCAAACCACAAAAGGAGGGGGAGTATCGATATTCATCAAAGATACCCACACCTCCAGGTTGGTGGCAAAGCACGAAGCATCAGAGACTATCCATGTGCAACTAACAGTGGGTAAAACTGCCTTCCAGTTTATAGCCTGCTACAGACCACCCTCCCAAACCCAGGAACCCCACTTGGCCTACCTGAGAACACAGGAAAATAGGAAGGTCTCTCCAAACACCATTATATTGGGCGATTTCAACTACCCAAACATAGACTGGGAGCATTACTCTAGCTCCAACACACTAGCCCAAAGGTTCCTAGAATTTATAAACTCAAATGCTATGGAACAACTTGTTACCACTTCCACAAGAGGGGAAAACATACTGGACCTGATCATCACCAACATGGGGATTCTATGTTCCAGACCAGAAGTGTATCCCTCACTGTTAAGATCAGACCATAAACTAATCTCACTGGATATTCACATCCCGACCCCACCCCCTGCCCAGAAAACCACAGTGAAAAACTTCTTTAAAGCAAATTTCACACTCCTCAAAATCAAGGTGGAATCCTTCAAAGTCCACGGGCCTGTGAAAAATACAGCCCAGACTGCAGAAACCTTTATAAACGCATTCTATGAACTCCTTCAGGAATGCATGGCGCATGCAATCCCAAATAAAACCAAGACCCAATCCTCCAAAGGCAGATGTCCTGTCTGGTGGACCCCAGCCAAAACAAACAATACAATAGAAGGAGGAAGCTACTAAATGATAGAGCAAAATCCCAGAAAAGGAAGGCATCACTGATCTGTATTAGCAAAAAACTACGGGCACTCATAAAATTGTCTAAGGTCAGCTTCGAGAGAAAAATTGCACAGGACACTAAGGATAATCACAAGGCTTTCTTTAGTTATGTTCGGAACCTTGGTGGTAATTCCCAGATATGCTCAGAATTAGTCCAAAATGACAAAAAATACACCAAACCCACAGACATTGCCAACATCCTAGCTGACAGGTTCAGCGCAAACTTCTCCCCTCCCACCAAAGGGCAAATATCTATCCCAGAAGAGTGCTGCCCCCCTGACATCTCAGATGCTCAGGTAAGAGCCGCCCTCTCCAAAGCAAAAAACACAGCATCAATGGGACCAGACAGTGTCCTGGGCTGCGTCCTACATGAACTCCAAGAAGAGCTAAACCCAAACATAAAACTACTGTTCAATCTCAGCCTTACTACAGGATATGTGCCCAAAGAGTGGCGTACAGCAACAGTGGTCCCTCTCCATAAATGTGGTGCCTCAACGGATCCTGGAAACTATCGCCCCATAAGCCTGACTAGCTTGGCCTGCAAAGCTATGGAAAGGATCATCATGAACCTCATAAATAAATATATTGGGGACCTTCAGACACTGGATCCTACCCAGTTCGGCTTTGTTAAGGGCAGATCCTGCCTCTTAAACCTGGTTGATTTCTTTGAAACAGTCACCAAGGCCATTGACGAGGGGAAGGTGGTCCACACAGCCTACCTGGACCTCACAAAAGCCTTCGATACAATACCCCACTCAGGCATTATAGATAAGCTCATCAGCTTAAATATAAACCCCTATGTCACTAGATGGATTGCAAACTGGCTCAAGGACAGAACCCACATGGTTAGAATTGCTGGAGCCATGTCAGTCTCCAAACCAGTTACAAGTGGTGTCCCACAAGGCTCAGTCCTGGGACTTCTCTTGTTCTGTATATATTTCTCGGAGGTACAGACCAACACGGAAGGACTATGGCTGACCAAGTTCGCAGATGACTGCAAACTGGGCACCATAATCGACTCTCCAGCCGACACAAGCATCCGCCAAAAGGGCCTCATAGAAACAGACAACTGGTGCCAGAGCCATGGCCTCAAGCTAAATGCCAAAAAGTGTATAGTCATCCCCTTTGGCAAAAACAAAGTGCCCATAAATTACCACATAGGTGGTAATCCATTAAGTACAGAAGAAGTAATTAGGGACCTGGGGACCCAAGTTGATAGCAATCTCTCATTTGACAATCACGTGGCCAAAGTGGTTAGAAAAACATTTTATATAGCACACCTAATCATGAAGGGATTCACATCTAGACCAGGGAGGTCATCGTGCCTCTTTACTCATCCCTCATCAGGCCCATAATTGAGTACAATGCCCCTTTTGGGATGTACCTTACCAGACACCTGCAGCAACTGGAAAGACCCCAAAAGTACCTCACCAAGAGGATCAAAGGGCTCAAACAGATGCCATATGCTGCCCGGTTAAAGAAACTCCAGCTCTGCTCAGTGGCAATACTGCCTGTTCAGAGGCAATCTGTGCCTGACGTATAAAGCCATGTCCAACCCGGAATTAATGGACATGCTGCACCTCAGAAAATCCAAATCCCATTGAGCTTCGTGCTTGAGAGACTTGAACCTCAGCACTGAAATAAATAGGACATGCTGGAGGGACAGATTCATAACCCCGAGGATCCCTTCACTCTGGAATAAAATCCCAGTCTAGGTTAGGCAGAGTCCCTCATTGACTCTCTTCAAGAGGAATCTTGATGAGTGGATGGGAGATCGTATGTTTACCCCGGGTATAACTTCTGTGTCACTGTTAGACAGAGGCACAGTATACTAACCTTGAAAAAGGGCATAGCAAAATAAATTTAAAATGGGTGGCGAAAGCCAAACACATTCTGGCTAGGCTTATAAATGCCCTAGGGCAGATAGCCTAATATGAACCTATGAACCTATGTGGGAGGAAACCCATATGACCACAGGGAGGACATGCAGACTCCACACAGAAAGCACCCCAGCCAAGGATCAAACTGGAGAACCTGTGAGGCAGCAATGCTAACCTCTGCACCACCGTGGCTGCCCAACTCTTATACCTGGTATCCAATATACATTAATAAGAGGGCATAGTTTTCTTTTGATATCAATAGTTACAAAACATCCCTTTGTTATCATTATATGTATTTAGAACATTAGGTAAACGTATACAATTTTTCTACAATATAGCTACCCCTTTTTTCTGACTAGTGAGAACTAGTTAACACAGTATAATATTTAGAATTAAGTTTGTCAATGTCTTCTTGCAACAAATGTGCTTCTTGTAAAAATAATCTGGGAAGTAAATAAATTCAGAAACTTGTTTAAACTTCACCTCTTGCCACCATTATTGAATAATATCATAATAATTCCAAGTTGTATTGCTAATAAGGAACCCCCCACAGGAATTGTGAACTGCCTGTTTACAATTTTAAATTTAAATTTAATAGACTGGAAATTATTAACTTTATGCATAATAAAAATTAAAGTAGTCACCAATAAAAGACAAAATGTTACACAAAAAATAAACATAAAGTTCTTTTAACCTTCATTCCCCTCATGGAGTCCAATACTCCTAGTTTGAATAACAAATCCATCCAAACATTCGTACACATCAGCAAGAATATGTCTAATACCTCTCTGCTACAATAAAAGCAATAAAATCATTTAAAAGGGGATCCAATGTCTGTCTGCTTGGGATGACATGCTCAACAAGCCACGCTGCTTCGCAAGGGATGGCTTGCACCTGTCACCCCTGGGCTTCCGGATATTGGCCAAGGCTCTTGCCACCCCCATAGTGCCTTTTTTAGGCAAGGCTCAAATGACAAACCAACCTCCCTAGAAAACACAAGTGGAAAAAAAATAAGGGTAATGCTGCTCAATGCCAGAAGTCTAAACCTCAAGATGCACGCCCTTGAAGCCCTCCTCAGTATGGAGAACACTGATGTCTGTGCAGAGACTGAAACCTGGTTCAAGGCTCCTGAGAGCACCCCAGCACTATTAGGTTTTACCTCATATCATGCTTTCCGGCCCCAAAACTTGGACTGAACCACAAAAGGAGGGGGAGTATCCATATTCATCAAAGATACCCACACCTCCAGGTTAGTGGCAATGCACGAAGCATCGGAGACCATCCAGGTGCAACTAACCATAGGCAAAACTGCCTTACAATTTGTAGCATGCTACAGACCACCCTCTCAAACTCAGGAAACTCACAAAGCCTTCCTGAAGACACTGGAGAGTATGAATGTCTCTCCAAATACCATCATATTGGGAGACTTCAACTACCCAAACATAGACTGGGGACATTACTCAAGCCCAAACACCCTAGCCCAAAGGTTCCTAGAATTCATAAACTCAAATGCGATGGAACAACTAGTCACCATTCCCACAAGAGGAGACAATATACTAGACCTGATCATCACAAACATGGGGACAAAATGCTCCACACTGGAAGTATATCCCTCATTGGTAAGATCAGACCATAAATTAATCTCACTGGAAATCCACATCCCGCCCCCACCCCCTGCACAAAAGACCACAGTGAAGAACTTCTCAAAAGCCAACTTCACACTTCTTAAGACTGAAGTGGTATCCTTCAAGGTCCCTGGGCCAGTGGAAATTACAACCCGCACTGCTGAATCCTTTGCAAATACCTTCTACGGGCACCTTCAAGAATGCATGGATCATGCAATCCCAAATAAAACCAAGACCCATTCCCCCAAAGGCAGGCGCCCGGTCTGGTGGAACCCAGCCATAAACAAACTTTACAACAGAAGGAGGAAGCTACTACATGACAGAGCAAAATCCCTAAATGGGAAGGCATCTCTGATCAGTACTAGCAAAAAACTACGATCACTCATAAAATCATCCAAGGCCAACTTTGAGAGAAAATCGCAAAAGACACAAAAGACAATCACAAGGCCTTCTTTAGCTATGTTAGAAACCTGGGTGGAAACTCCCAAATATGCTCAGAGTTAGTCCAAAATGACAATAAATACACTGAACCCACTGCCATTGCCAACATTCTGGCAGATAGGTTCAGTGCAAATTTCTCCTCCTCCCCAAAAGGGGAAATAACTATCCCAGCAGAGTGTGGCCTCCCTAACATCTCAGATGCCCAGGTGAGAGCCGCCCTCTCTAAAGCTAAAAACACAGCATCAATGGGACCGGACGGTGTCCCGGGCTGTGTGCTACATGAACTCCAAGAGGAACTAAACCCAAACATAAGGCTGCTGTTTAATCTTAGCCTTACTACAGGATACGTACCCAAAGAGTGGCGTACGGCAACAGTGGTCCCAATTCACAAAGGCGGTGCTTCTACGGACCCTGGAAATTACTGCCCCATAAGCTTGACGAGCCTGGTCTGCAAAGCTATGGAGAGGATCATTATGGAACTCATAAACAAAGACATTGGGGACCTACAGACATTGGATCCTACCCAATTTGGCTTTGTCAAGGGCAGATCCTGCCTTTTGAACTTGGTTGACTTTTTTGAAACCATCACTAAGGCCATTGATGAAGGTAAGGCAGTTCACACAGCCTACCTTGACCTTGCAAAAGCCTTTGACACAATACCACACTCTGGCTTCATAGACAAACTCACCAGCTTAAATGTAAACCCATATGTCACGAGATGGGTTGCAAACTGGCTCAAGGACAGAACCCACAGGGTCAGAGTTGCTGGAGCTATGTCAGACTCTAAGCCAGTGACAAGCGGTGTCCCACAGGGCTCAGTCCTGGGACCCCTCTTGTTTGGCATTTATTTTTCCGAGGTACAGGCAAACATAGGAGGATTATGGCTGACAAAGTTCGCAAATGACTGCAAACTGGGCGCCATAATTGATACTCCAGCGGACACAAACATCCTTCAGAGAGGACTCATAGAAATGGATAATTGGTGCCAGAGCCATGGCCTTAAGCTTAACGCCAAAAAATGTATAGTCATACCCTTTGGGAAAAACAAGGTACCCACAAATTACCACATAGGTGGTAATCCATTAAGTACGGAAGAGGTAATCAGGGACCTAGGGACCCAGGTTGACAGTAACCTCTCATTTGACACTCACATTGCCAAACTGGTTAGGAAGACCTTCTATATTGCCCACCTTATCACGAAGGGTTTCACATCTAGATCAAGAGAGGTCATTGTGCCCCTGCACTCATCTCTTATTAGGCCAATGATTGAGTACAATGCCCCATTTGGGATGTATCTTACCCGACACCTGCAGCAGTTGGAAAGACCCCAAAGGTTCCTCACCAAGAGGATAAAGGGTCTTAAACATATGTCATATGCTGCCCGACTGAAAAAACTCCAGCTCTATTCAGTCGCATACCGCCTACTCAGAGGTGATCTGTGCCTAACGTACAAGGCCATGTCCAATCCGGAATTAATGGACATGCTCCACCTCAAAAAATCCAAATCCATCAGAGCCACGAGAGCAAGAGACTTAAACCTCAACACAGAAATAAATAGGACATGCTGGAGGGACAGATTCATAACCCAGAGGCTCCCTACACTCTGGAACAGAATCCCAATCCATGTTAGGCAGAGCCCCTCACTAACTCTATTCAAGAGAAGTCTTGACGAGTGGATGGGAGATCATAGGTTTACCCTGGGGTTATCTCTGTGTCACTACTAGACAGAGGCACAGTAAACTAAACCCTAAATGGGTGTAGTATTCTCATCCTAAGGGGTGGTGAAAGCCACACACACTCTGGCTAGGCTTATAAATGCCCTAGGGCAGATAGCCTAGCACGAACCTATGAACCTATGAACCTATAAAAAGTAGTAATAGAAAAATTAAAAAAAATCTCACTCTAAAAGCACCATAAATAATTCAAAATTTCTCTATAAAGAATAAACCAATATCAAGGTTTTGTCAAACATTGATTAAAAAATATTCATTATTTTCAAGATGTAATGTTACAAACAGTTAATGACATCATTCTTAGACTGTGAATCAAAAGTGACTAGTGGAAAGTAAGAATGAAGAATAAGTACTGAATTTCATTCAATATATTAACTTTTGAAATTGAGTGACTCATTTCTATCAGTCTGACAACAGTAATCCTGGTTACATGTCATCATCTCTATGACTTTATATATTAGAATTCTGCTCCAACTATGAGGAGTTGTGTAAATGAAAATAATATATTAATGATCATATCCAATACTATTCTACTACATAACTTCGGCATAGAAAGTATACAATGTTGTGACTCGTATTATTAATTTTTAAACTAAATAGTGAGTAACTTAACAGAAATCCAAAGGTAAAAAAATGCCCTAATAAACTGTAAATAAAATAAAAGGCACAGAAACAAGCAAACCAAACCACTTTAATCAAGAAACCAGTAAGCACCTTCGTCTACACAAGACTTTTTTAAACTGACATACATTTCTTTGACCCAGCTTTTAAAATGCAGAAAATGTCACATGACATTAAGAAAATCACAACATGAATAAATCATGTGATATAACTTAAAGCACATTTATAAAAATGCTAATGCTTTAATGTCTTCTTTTTTAAAAATACCAATGCTTTAACTTCTTCTTTTTTAAGAAAACAACAAAGTCTACCCCATTATAGTCCTGGTGGATGACAAGCATTTAATTTTATCTGCCAAGAATATTCGCTCCACCCTAGTCCATCTTCAGCATAGAATAACTTATCATTTTTGTACAAAAGAAAGGTAAGAGATTTAAAAACTTCTTTCAGGCTAAGTTAAAAGCCCATAGCAATGTTATTGTAAACAAAACAGGGATGTACAAATGTTTTAGTTGTAATTTTTGTGATTATGTTTTTTTGGGAGTGCAAGAGATTTTAGTTAATTATATTAACATTAACTTAAGGTTGTTACACGTGTAAATCTAGATCTGTGGTTTACTTAGTAAAATGCATGTCATGCCCTGCTTTTTATGTAGGGCATACTTCTACAGAGTTATTCAGATGTATGTATGAACATAAACATGCAGTGAGTATTGATAATGAAAAAAATGCATTGGCTAAACATTACAAGAGAAAGAAATGTAGAGTGAATTTTAAATTTCTTGTATTAGATGAGATACAAGGATATGATAAGTTATTCAATACTGAAGATGAACTAGGGTGGAGAGAATATTGTTGGCAGTTAAAATTAAATGCTTGCCATCCACCAGGACTTAATAATAGGGAAGACGTTCTTACTTTCTTAAAAAAAGAAGTTAAAGCATTAGTATTTTTTTTAAAAGAAGTTAAAGCATTAGTATTTTCATAAATGTGTTTTAAGTTATATCTGAGATTCATTCATGTCATGTGATTTTTTTTCATGTCATGTGACCTTTTTCTGTGTTTTAAAAGCTGGGTCAAAGAAATGTATGTCACATTGAAAAAGTCTTATGCAGATGAAAGTGCTTACTGGTTTCTTGATTAAAGTGGTTTGGTTTGCTCATTTCTATGCCTTTTATTTTCTTGTAACTTAAACAACAGTCTGAAATAATACAACACCATCCCCTGTCTTACTTATTGCTGTTAATGCTTTGATCAGTAAGTTGCACTTCCTAACATGATGGATCCCCAATGTAATAAAGCAAGATAAGAAAAAGGAAAGCAGTTATTCAATAAAATACAGAAAAACATTTTCCCTAATTTTACAGGATAAAAGATCTCATAATTATGTACAATTACATTATGTTAGCTTTGTGTAAGCTTAAAATATTTAGCAAACATTTTCCTTGCTTAATTCCTCAGCAGCTGGAAAGAACACCTGTAAAAAAATGGTTTTGTGAACCTGCTGTGGCACAACTAAATGTAAACAATGATAACACAGTCATTTTTCTAGCTAAATAAATGTATATCTTCATAGTTTTGTTATAAATGTTAGTTTTTGTCCCTTATATAACTGATGTTTTAAATATGAGCAGTCTATATTTATTTAGAGTGTACACTGTTATTTTTGATCTCAAACCTATTTAAACTCAACATTTTAGGTAGATCAGAGTATGTGTTTACCAAAGCAATGCTATAATTTGATGAGATAACTAAAAGCTGTCACAATGATGTAACTTGAAAATAAGTGCAATTGCTTAAACAAAGTGCTTTAGTTCTGCCTGACCATAAAGGATTATTCCTGAGGTCGGTCACAACTTAGGTAAATAAAGAGACCATCTACAAAATTCCTTAGCAAGCAATCAAATATGCACAAAATGGTTTGTGGTGAAATCTAACTACTCATCTTTGGTATAAACATAATGATGAAAAAATGGATGGAAATGTTTCCTGTATTCATGCAATATCTTTCTGTGCCCCACAGTGTTTACATCAGAACAAACTACTTACATTTTTTAATATTCTCTGTCACATTCCTTTCATGAAAAAATTCACACCCTTCAATGCCAGAAACAATACTTACTTTCTTTAACGGACAGCCACTACCACCAAGTCATACCACTCAAACTATAATTTACAGCTGCTACAATTTTGCTAAGCAAAATTTCTCTTGAGTAGTATATCAACTTTACTCAACCTGAGTCTCAAACATGAATAACAGACATTAGATCATAGCCTTATTTCTGGCTGATGCTGAAGTTATCAAATGTTTACAACATCAATTTTAGACTTAGCATAAGGGCATAGAGAGAAATTCCCTACTACAAACAATTACATGGCCTGAATATTTTTGTCTAGAGAAAAAACATATACAATCAAACAAGGTGGAAAGTAAATGTAGCCAATGAGACAGCGTTACAGAAACCTGGCTTTGGGATGCCACACTGATGTATGAGTAAAGGATGGTTGACAGGCACATGAAGAGCACTGTCATACTGAGAAATGGATATGTAGAAGTGAAGAAAGAGTTATAGCTCAGGTTATGGGGTTCACCACAGAAGGCACAGAGCAGTCAGCACAACATCAACATCTCACTGGTTAAAAATGCTGCTCAAAAAATATAATTTCATTTTCTTTCACATTTTTTCAAATTTTGTACAATTACAAGAGTATAGTTCTCTGTAAATAAGGGTAACATAATAAATAGATTATAAATTATGTAGACCCTTTAGTCTAATTGGGCTCCTGTCATATAACTCTCTCTCTCACATTCTGTGGTATAGTTTTTTTTTCGCAACCTTCCCACATTAAAACCACCTAGAGAGAAGACAGGATTGAAGGTTGGTGAGGACTGATGAACTGTAGAGGAGGCTAGTCAGGAGGTAGGCTTGTACCAGAGGATTGTCTAGATTCTGCAGAGAGGAAATTTGAGTTGCGGTATAGCATAACAAGTTTTTGGTTATTTCTTTTAATAATTGATGAATGTGTATGTCAAATTTTAGCTGGGCATCAATAGTCATACCAAGTAATTTTGTGTGACTGTCTACATTGATTGTCATATTTAGAGAGGAGATGGAGAAGGTAGCTTTGAGGCTGTTATTGTTTCTTTGTTTTTTGGGGGGAGAAAGATAAATAGTTTTGTTTTTTGGGGGTTAAGGATAAGCTGATTATTTTTTTGCCAGTTTTCTACAATATTGAAAGATTGTTGACTATGTGTTTGAAGAATTGAGATAGAGTTAGCGGATGTGATAAGGGTGGAGTCTTCTGTGTAATGAATGAGGCTAGAGAGGGAGGTGGAGGAGTGGAGGTCATTAATAAAGATGTTGAAGAGAAGGGGTCAAAGAATGGAACCCTAGAGTATGCCAGTGTGTATAGGTAAGAAAGGAGAGCAAGAGGAATGCCATTTTACTGATTGAAGTTTGTCTGTGAGGTAGCTAGAGAACCATGAGAGAGTTGAGCTAGATAGGTTAAAGTTAGCAAATTTAGTCAGACGTTTGAAATGTGATACCATATCAAATGCCTTTGATAAGTCAAGGAGTAAACAAGAGACTAAGTTATTGCTATTCCTAGCTTTGGCAATGGTGTGGGTGAAGGATAGAAGGGCTGTAGAGGTGCTGTGGTGAGGTCAGAAGCTGTGTTGGGTAGAGGAGAGGAGGTCGTTTTGGAGGAGGAAGTTAAGTATTTGGCTGTGAATACATGTTTCTAGTATTTTGGATAGTGGAGAGTGTATGGCAATTGGAACATGTTTGGAGGGGTCATTGGAGTTACCTCCTTTGTGAATTGGGATAATGTAGAATGATTTCCAGATTTTGGATACAGTGGCTTCTTTTATAGAATGGTTAATAAGTACAGAGACTGGATGAGCAATGGATTTTGCAAAAGCTTGAGGAAGTGAGGGGGGAGCTTATCTGCAGAGGGAGAACATGGTTTAAGATTGAGGAGTAGAGATTTTATGTAGGATGTAGAGATAGGGTTTAAGGAGACACCAGTGTTGTTGTTAATAGAATGGGGTATTGGGTCATGGGGTGTTTTTTTGGGGGGAGGGTTTGGCCTATGTTAGTCAATTTGCTGATAGAGTCTGTGAAAAACTGGTTGAGGAGGGAGGCGGTCTCATGGTCAGCAAGGTTAGGGTAGGGATTGGGTGTTTGGAGTTTACCAGGGTGGAGGATAGAGTTGATATTTTTCCAGAAATTTTTAGGACTTGAAAGAGTGGAGGTTTGTGTCTTAGCATACACTGACTTTTTGTCATTGCACATTTCTTTTTTACTCTGGTTCCTAAGTTCTTTAAATAGTTGGAGGTTATAGGGGGATTTACTTTTTAGCCAAGTTTTCCAGTCTTTGTCTCTTTTATGCACTAGTTTGTGAGTGTCTTTACTGAGCCAAGGGGCATAGTTTGATTTTATTCTTATTTTATGTGAGGGGGCTAATGAGTCAAGGGTATTCAGAAAGATGTGGTTGAATTTGAGTATGGCTTCTTCAAAAGGGAGAGAGTTCAGGATGGACCAGTTTATGGCAGAGAGGCTATCATTGAGAAAAGAGGGGTTGAAATCTTTGCATTTACATCAGACTTTGTACAGATGTGATTTCTGTTGTTGGGGTAGGTATTTTTCTATGCTGATTGGTAGGTGGTCACTTAGTGCATCAGGTAGTGTTGTGGGGTTGTAATAATGTTAGGGGCTGTTACAGAGGATCCAGTAAATTGTTGTACCTTGAGTGGAGTGCTTGGAGAGTCTTGTGGGGGTGGTGATAAGTTGGGTGAAACCAAACAGATTGATGCTTTGGGCAGGTGAAGGGGATTTGAGACCTTTCCAGTCTATATTCACATCTCCTAGCAGTAAAGTTTCATAGGGTAGGTTGTGAGATATCCAGGAGAGTATATTTTCGAGAATTTGGATGTTCTTGCCTCGAGGAATATAAATGGCAGCAATGGCAAGTTTTTTGTGGTTGTTTTTGGTGGTAGTTTAGTATTAGGATTTCTGCTGGGTGAGAAATGGGGGAAAGGGAGAGGTGTTGATAGTAAAGAATTGCTACTCCTCCACCTTTTTAGTGGTCCTGTCTAGTCGATAGATGTTGTATCCAGAGGAAAGGATTTCAGTGTTGGGAATATGGGGTTTCAGCCAGGTTTCAGATATTACAAGTAGGTGGGGGAATACTGGGAGATCCAAGCATAAAGGTCAGTAATTTTATTAGTAAGGCTTTGAATGCTGATAGCCCTAATGGATAAGTGCTTGTTAGAATGGAAGATAGAGGAGGCGGGTGGGGGTGTACTGTATGAGGGAGTATATGTTAATGGGGTAGGGGGGATTTGTTGGTATGGGGATGGGCTTAGTGGAGTTTGCCCAGGGTTAGGGTGGATGTCACCTGCTAGTAAGAGGGTAGTATGTAGTAAATTGTGTTTGGGAGGGTAACGTTTGAAATGAGTGAATGTTTGGGTTTATGGTTACGGGGGATAGCTGGAGTATTTTGTAATTGAAACAGAGGGAGATGGAGGTGTTTTGTAAAGAACGAGAGATGGTAGTGAATGCAGTATTTGAGTGGGTGTTATTGATACAGCAGAAGGTTAATTTCGGTCTGAGATAATGAATGCTGGAATGGTATGATGTAAGAAGAGATAGTAAAATAAATGACGTTATCAATAGATTAGTGAGCATAGCTTTTGTGGTAGGTGGGAGTGAGGATTAAAGGTTTGGACTGAAAGAATGGAAAGGAGTTTGTGGTGTACAGCTAAGGGAGTGAAGGGGGGTAAGGGAGTGGGTTGTGCCTATAGGGAGTAAGGGGAGTGGTGGGAAAGGTGAGAGATAGGAAGTGTGAGTGCAGTGCATATGTTGAATGTAGTGGGAATGGATAATTAGATGGGTAGAGACAAGATGGATGAAAAATAAATATATGGTATGTGGGGGTGTGTGGGAATTGGGGGTATGATAGGGGAGCGGAGTGAGCCTAAGCACATTGAGGGTGAATGGAGCGAGATGAACATGTAGCAGAAAGTAACAAAGAAAACAATCAGTAAAGGCTGCAGGAGCTCTACAGATACATAGCCTGTTTCAGTATTAGAGGAAGGAGAAATTAGGGGTTTACACAGGACCACAAATGTAGGTTAGAACTGAAAGAAGGTGAGCGTTTTACATCAGGAGTTTAGATAGCGTAGGCTAAGGAAAAAATGCACTACGTAGGAGCACGGAAAGGAAATGGGGGTGCTAGGTAAAATGAAGTATTGGAAGGCCACTCGGTAGCATGCTTGCCCAGAGCAGGAAGAGTTAACATAACAGCAGAGCGTAAATTATATGCAGTTAGCTAAGTTGATGCTTAGGAAAGCCACCTACATACACAATATGGTGGGAAAGTCTGAACCGTTAATCAGTTGCGGCTATTTAAAGCAATCCTAGATGCTCATGGTTTTACTGGGTTTCTCAGTCCCTTAAAAGTTTCAAGGTGAGACAGCTTGTCCAGAGGGTAGTGAACTGGAAAGAAAAAGAGACAGATATAAGGAATAAGTGGGGAGTAAACAGTTATTTCCATTCCTCTGGTTGGTGATTACATGAAAACCGGCACTTTTTGTGTTTACTACACAGTCAATAAGACTACAGTATGCTCTGTGTATATTCAGGAAAACTACAGAGCATACAAGGGAAAATTAGTCAACATAAAAACACTTTGAGTCTGACTAGGGCTATAACTCTACCCTTTAACAGGCGTAAGGCCACCATTATAATCAATTCCTGTCTTCCATAATTGCACAAACTGTCATAGAGCCAGACAGGCACAGTTTCAACAGGTTTAACAATAGCAGTGAGCTTATCCTGAAATTATGGGTAAAAGGCAGATAACAATTATGTACAGTGTTTGCAAAACCTGTAGCAATGTCTCTACAACAAGTTAATATCTCATGTACTTAGAGACCAATTACACAAACAGGGCTATTAGACATGTATCATAGTAGAGCAACCCTGTTATTGTTAAATATTGCCCTAAACTACAACATATGTTAAACTTGTGAAAAGTATACAGTATTTATTTAATCAGTGTACTTATGCTTTGTTTAATACATAAATATTAAGGGTTGTTTCACTGTTGGGCGAGCACACTATCCATGGGGAATGGCTTCTACAAGAGTTGCAGGATTGTAAAAAAATGGTGTGTTTTTACTTGGTTATACTTAAAAACCTCGCACCGGATGTTGTGGTGAGTTAATTCTTCTTTTATTTCCCTCTGACCTCAACTCAATACTCCTCATTAACTAAATCCTCATTTTTTATTTACTATTCATGGTCGCACCATAAACATCAAAATATAGTGCAAACCAATGTGATCAAGCCACTAAGTGCTACTGCCCTCCAGTGCACTACATCATGCACCAAAACTACCCACTTTCCAGTGATTGGCAACAGTAAACTGTTGCAAACTCCACCTCCAAAAAATAATATAAAGACAAGTGCAACCTCAGTGGGAACGATGACTAACTTATGAGATCCAAACAGAAAAAAAAAAAAAAAAAAAAAAAAAACAACAGCCAAGCCTCAACAACATAAAGCAAATGCTTGAACACCAAGCATTTAACCCTCTGAGAGCCATCAGTCACACCCCAAACTTGAATCCAGCCATCACCCCCCCCATGTGCATCCATCAGTACATAGGCATAATCAAGACAAACACACTCTTACTCTACTGAGCGAATTTCAGTTTTTCTTTTTTCTTTCTCCTGGTCACTCTATAAATATCTTTGCACACCAACCAAAAACCAGAAAAAAAGGTGGTTGTAGGCGAGCTGCACACAGAACATGGAGGTTACTGATTAATTGTGGCACAACAATTCTTTATTAAAATCACACACAAATAATTAAGTGTTTCATCCAGCTTTGATCAGGACTTCTGCAGAATAACAACACATAGTAAAAAGAGACTTTAAATACTTTTAAAAATACAATAGCAATTTAAAGTAATAGGTTTAAGCCCCACCCCAAACTCATGAGCAGCATACCGGATCAGTCAAAAATAAACAAAGAAAGCATAAAATCTCAGAGTATAGACACTGCATTTAAAAGTTTAAAAACATACACACAAATAACAACACTGTCCAGCCAGCCCACATCAGTTCAAAAGGTCCACAACTAGAAGAGAAAACACATTCCACCATAACAGATGTATTTAGTCCCTAAATAAAACTCCAGCAGTATGAATCATTACAACAGACTATTACTAAAGGTTAATTATAAAGCTTAAGGCATAAAAATAAAGTAATTAAGCTAAACTGTTTTACTAGAAACTCTGAACATTTGTTAGAACAAAGTTAAAATAGTAAATATACCTAAACAGTAAGAAAGGAAAGTTGCATGCAATGTGTTTACTACTGAAAATATATTAACAAAAGAATAAGTGTTTAGTTAATCAAAAGGTTGTATGAATGTTAATCACAAAAAGGCAAAAAATAACTATTGAGCTTCAGTCTCCTGCTAGAAAACGAAGAAGTAAGAAAGAAAAGAATAAAGCTTAATTAGCTTAATGAAGAGTGTATCCAAGTTTTCTTCCTCTGCCTATAGGACCATTTAAAAAGCTAAAAAAAATATGAAAAAAAAAAAAGAATAAAAGTAAAAAAGTATATTGCAATTAACTGGCATTTAGTAAACCAAGTGCAGAGTCATTTTTCTTTTAATTTCTTTTTCTTTTCACTAATCTTCCAACCATTTCTTTCAGTTTGTCTTTTCAAGGCGCTGTTATTCTAATCCAAGTTTTCAATTGGATCTATTATGTTTTTTGAATTTCAGGAATGTCATAGCAGCGTCCAAATATTCAAAGGATTTAGTTTCATTGGAAGAAATATTTTAAATCTAGCAGGAAAAAGCAAATGAACTTTAATATCTTTTCTTGATTTCTTTTATTAAGGATAAGAAGCATTTCCTCTTAGATATCGCAACTGCTTAATAGTCATTATCAAATCTTATTATGCTGCCTTCTATCTTAATTGACGAATTAGACCAGACTGTTTTAAGAATTACTTTTTTGTTTTGAGATGAGAAAAAAATCTCATAATGTTAGATCTCAGAGAACAATTATTTTTATAGAAGGTGTAATCAGGGACTGCTGAGCTCTTTCTATGCCATAGGGCATAGTTTCAAGTCATTTTATAACTTTAAGGAGCCAGGATGCTAAAAAGTTTGTCATGATTCCTCCTTCTATTTTTTTGGGCAAGCCAAAGATATGAATATTGTTTCTTTGAGACCTGCTTTCTGGATCATCTATTTTATTCTGTAATAAAGCATTCTGCTTCAGAACAATTTTTATATTGTTTCCATCTTCAGTCTCCCCTTCATATCATTTAAGGCATCATCTATTCCAGCTATTTGCGATTTTTGTTGTTTCAGAGTCTCATGACTTTGATCCATCTATTTTGAAAAATTCTCTTTAAAGTTATCTAATTTGTTGTCCATTTTATCCATTTTCAGTGAATGTTCTTGTAGGTTAGCAAGCACAGATTGAAGTTCTTTCTTCAAAGCTCAGTCTTGAGAATTTGCTTTTGTGTGACTTATGACTGGTTTATGAGTGAATAAAATTTCCAGATAAAAAATTGACAGGAAAGTAATGAGTTATAAAAAATATTTTGATAATATCCTTCAGTAGAGATTAAAGTAGTTTGAACTACTTAAAAAATCAATTAGTATATTTTATAAATATAATTTCCTGTCAGAAATAGGAAAATGTAGCAGAGCAATGAAAATCTGTTGCAAGCCTGTCAGCATCCTAGCCACACCTCCATCTATTATAACTTTGAGTACTTTTGACATGCTGATATCCCTCAGGACTTCTTTTCAAATGAGTAAGATGAACATGACATGGAATCTAGTGATCTGGAGTGAGTTATTTGACTATTGTTACACTTACTGAGCATTGAGTATTTCAAAAATTTAAGGTGGACTTAATAATCATGTTTTGAATCAGTAGCCTTCCAAATATATGAGTATGTATAATTGCTTGACTTTATTTCTTCAGAACTTTGAGAACTCCTTAATATATATTAATGACAATTTCACCATTTCAGTTGTTAATGATTATAAAGCAACTAATATTAGTAAGGATGGTATTGTTAAATTTGAAAAAAAAACTAAAAAAAAAAAAACATATCACTTTCTTGTTTAAGATAACTTGTACTTTGAACAATGAGTTAATCTTTGTATAATCAAAATGTTTATGTTTTCAAACTTCCTAATGGGGTAATCACAAATGATAAGCTCTATACCAAGTTAAAAAGCTTATTTTAAAGAATACAGAGATTGAGTTATTGAACTTATTGGTTAAACATATTAATACTTTGATTTCAAAGTTGGACTAAGAGTTTCATTTTCTGTATCAATATATAAAAATCATTGGATTCTGCTGTATAAATAGTAGAGTTTGAAGGGATTTTAATTTCTGTTAGTTAAAACTATTGAGAAAAAATAAAACAAGAAAATCAAAAGGGATATGACCACATACTGTAAGAATATAACATTTCCCTCCCATCAAATCAACATAATTATGTCTCCCAAGATGTGACCTTTAACATTAGCAAAAACAGAGCTTTTTTATCTGAGGCTTCATCACGGGGACATTTTCTTTTGAGGTTGTCACTGAGGATTGTACAACTACAGGACAGAGTAGCCACACTATTAATGATGACAGAAGATAATTTAGATTTTTCAGGAGAACCGATTAAGAGGAACTGCTTGTCAGAATTTCCCCAACAAGAATGTTGGGACATACAGGCATAGAGGAGCCAAGGAAGAGGCCAAGGATGAGCCAGAACAAATTAGAAGACAATAGTGGAAAGAGTTTTATTTTCATCTTAGCTAGTTAAACTTTTAATAGTGATCCCTACTGCAACCATGAATTATTAAAATTTATATTGTAACTAAGACTTTACACTAAGAAACTTAATTTAGAACATGTTCTAATTAATATATATTTTACTGATAAGTAGTCTTAGCAATATTTCTTAGCAAAATTATCCTATCAAGACATTTCAAAATGGCTGTGTGAATTATAAATGTAAGATTTTGTTTAGCCAGGTAAGCCATGAGTTTTACAATTTGAATGGCAATTGAGAAAAGGTGTTATGTGAATTAAGAAAAAAAAAGAATTCAAGCTTCAGGAAGGCTGAATAGAGTTTTGGGTATTGTAGCCATGCAGCAGACAGATCATGTACAGATAATGAATACCTATTATCTAATACCGGGGGAGTATAAAAAGTGTCATTATATCAAATTAATCACACATTTAAATAAATTGAAATGGGTTGTTTGACTTAATGCTGCATGACCATTTGTAATTAAGGAGTTTGAGTTTTTTCAGTGTCCCCTCCCTCAGAATAGGAGTATTATTTGGTATTCTTAAAATACATAAAACAAAAAATAAAAAAAAACAAACAAAAAAAAAACAGAAATAAGTCTTCACTGAGACCCATAGTGTCTGCATCAGGATGTGTTACAGAAGGAATTCTGCATTATCTTATACTACAGCAATTGCCCAAATATATGAAGGAATAATGGAATTTTTTTAATAAAATGAGAGAGTATGATTTTACTGATGAGGAAACTTTTATGTTTGCCTTGGACATTAAGTCTTTTTTCATTTGTATTTCATTAAAGGAGTACAACAGGTTTCTCTAATGTATTCCTCAACTTCACAGCCCTTTTCCTCCCTATTTACATTGTCCTCTGTAAAGCAACAACAATAAAGCATTTACAATTTTTATAATTCCCCTTACTTCTGTAACAGAAGCCTACCTTCTCATACTGTGATGGTTTCACCTACAAAATGATTCTCTCACGTTTGAATAAAGCTTGCTGGAGTCACCCAATTACTGACATCATCGAGGCCAGGCAGTGCAGGTACTTATTTTTTTTAATCATTTCCCTCCCCCAAAGTGACATCACCACAGCCGTCATCTGATTCTAACTAAAATAATAAGACCCATCCATTCTGTGATGTCATGGGTCCCTTGTCCTTCCCCCAGCCTGAGTGCTGTTCATTTTATTCAGTAGTAGTAGTGTAGTAACACCGATGTTTGGAAACACAGAAATTTGGTATGCATACTTGTACATTCTGCACGGCAAATGATGCTTAGGTGGTGTATCGCTTGCATACTTCTCTGTTGTATTTGCACCAGATACTGCTAGTGTGCAGTGCAGGAATAGAAAGATTAAAACATTACCCTGGTATCAGAGGAGGCAGTGCAACATATTCATAGTGGCTTAACATGAGAGTAGCTCTAAGCGAGCACCATGTGAAACCTGAACAAGCACCTAGAATTATTCAGTGCAGCTTCCACACCTTAAGTCTGAAAATGAATTCACATACTCACATGAACAGGTGTAGCTGCATATTGATGGCTAAAGGTGTATGGGCATGTCGGGTGGTTACTACACTGCAAAACTGGTATGTAATGGTGGAGATATTTGGAAGGCATGAGCAAACACACCAGTATATTAAAGCCATAGCACCAATTGAACTGGAGGCTGGCAATTAGATTTAGTAAGGGACTTTGTCCATGCACAAATATTTCAACAGTGATTCTTTGCAGTGGCATCCATTATCTGATTCAAGGTAAGTTAACATTGATGTCCTTTATTTAAAAAAAAAATCAATAAAAATTTTACTTTGTTATAAGTGACTTCTGGACACAAGAAAAAGGAAGGGGAAAATATAGCAATGTGGTTTGTATGTACAAAGACAAATCCAGGGACACTACAAAAGTTTTTATTGCAAACCAACCAGTGGAGTAAAAACATATGAAGGCAAACACTGCATACCAACACACTTTGCACATGTAAATCTCAATTTTTAACAAGGTGGAAGCATGAAGTAACCTTAACACTTAAATTAATAAAGATCTAAACTGGTTAATAGTATAAATGTTTTATTCTTTAGCTCCTTGGTGCAAGACCTTACTGGATGTGATTGCAGTCAAGTAAGGCCATGGCTATAGTTCCCTCTAACAAAGGAAATGCTAAAGCAAAGATTAAATTACATGAGTCAAGCACCCTGCTGAGATCTGCCAATCAATGGAATTACCAGGTCAAATTATCCTCAGGACTTTGACAGCTAGGGAAGCTAAGTGTTATGGGGAAGGGGAGAAGTAAATGGACTGGAATTCATTGTCTCACAAATTAGTGCCATTTAAACTAAATTAGAAAAAAGGCAGCAGTAAATAGAACTTTGAGTGTGTTCTGTGGCATTTGCACTGTTTCTGTTTTAAGTAGTCATCCAGCAGCAGGGAATGTTACTTACACTGTCCTATTTTATTCTGTACTTTGTACACATGCAACATCTATGAAATGACAGGAACTAGTCAAACGGTGGCCTGCATGATGTAACATTTTTGAGCCAAACAATGATTTCTGGGATACTGGGTGGCAACCTGATTTATTCAGACCACGTCAATATGCCAGCCTCCAGGTGGTCAGAGTCTGGAATTATATATAAAAATATTTAAAATCCTGTAAATAATCCCAGAGTGCTGTTAAAGTGTAGGAAACATCATGCCATTATGTTTTAAACATGTTTTTTGAGTCTGAGGGTGCGGTACTCCTTTAAGAGAATGCCTTCATAAGGCAATATCTGTCATGTTTTACTAATTAGTCAAGTCTGGATGTTAATACTACCTGCATATTGATGAAATTGTTACTGAAGAACACTTTTTTGTCTTTAATTCTGAATACTGTCAGAGGATAAACAGGGTTGCCATAGTGGCCACAGCTGCATTTTCATGTTCTGATATAGTTTTGGGGTTGTATGTTATATTGACCAACACAACTTTCTATAAAAGGTAACACTCTAAAAGATGTTGCAGATGATATTTCTTTCATATAGAGTGGGATGATGACAGAGTGTGTTGAATTTATACAATGTTTAAAAACTCTACTTCCTTTTTGCAATTCACTTTAGGTCATTGTGGATAGGTAGTATTTAGTTGTATATTTTCATTCAGTTGCAGAAATATGAAAGTTGCTTATAGTATAATAGTAACCTTTCTATTTTTATCAAAAATAAGATTCTCTGGGGACGAATTTTTCATCCCTCCAATCTCATCACCAAATGTGAAATATTTAGCACTAACCATAACAATACAAGTTTATTTTTGGTGACAGCTTATTTTGCAATAGGCGGCTTTGGAGAAACTTCCACCTATACTTTTTTATTTATTTATTTATTTATTTATTTTAACATTTGTTTACCGGGAAAGACCGACTTGGAATGAAGACAATTTTCAGTGAATGTCCAGGGAGAAACACTGCAAACCATCCTCTGGATTCAGCAAGCTCTGCACATGGAATAGTGCAGGAGCTGCTGGAGCCAATATGGCCACCGTGCGATCCAGGAATAAGCTCCTGGGATGTGCACGAGCACTCCTGCACTATTCCTGCACGGACACAGCCCCTGCATGCAAATTACCCCATGTCTATATCAGAACACCAAACTTTCAAAATTTTGAGTGTTCTAATATTGACCCGTTTTCAGGGAATGCTGAAAATATCGAAGAAACAGAAAACCAAATTTTTTTCCTAGGGAAAGAATATGATTGTCCGTTTCTGTTGCTTTGGTATTTTCAGCACTGTGGTGGAAAGTTATAGGTCAGGTTCAGGTAAGTGTGCGATTGTGTGGATGTGAGGGTTAGGGCGGGTTAGGTGAGTTAGGGTTAGGGCGCGGGTCAGGTAAGTGTGTGATTGTGTGGAAGTGAGGGTTAGAGCGGGGTAGGTGACTTAGGGTTAGGGTGCGGGTGAGGTGACTGTGCGATAGTGACAGACCTTAGGGTTAGGGTTTAGGTTAAGGTAAGTGGATAGTTAGTGGTGTATGTATAGTTTAGTATAGGGTTAGGTGTATGAGTTTAGGTGTATGTGTGTGGATTGCTGTTTGTTTGGTGTGCTTGTGTTGTGTGTATGTGTTTTGAAACAGCAAATTTTTTCCCTAGGAAAAAATTTGCTGTTCTGTATGTTCGATGTTTTAAATTTTCGATTAATTGGGTTCTATATTAGAACACTCGAAATTTTGAAAGTTCGGTGTTCTAATACAGACACAATTACCCCATTTGCAGGTGAAAACCATGCAAATGAGGTGAATTTGTGAACCAGGAAGCTATTAGCCGGCCGTGCAGGACTAGTGTAGTGTGCAGGAATGTACTCGGTTAGTAACCGAGTACATTTCTGCAAACTACAAAACTGAGCCATCACAGCTCCAAAGAAAGGGTGTATAGTATGTGTAAAGCATGCCAAAGGCCAAATATATGGCCACAGGCATGGAAAACAATTGCCAAAATAAAAAAAAATGTTTTTTTTTAGCCGATTTTGGCTGATTAAGCATAGGGCAGCAGCTCGCAAACAGGATCGGGATGAAAATAAAAAAAAAAACCCTGAAATAAGCATTTTAACCAAAATCACTATTTTGCCATTATACTCAATGGCAGGCAGAAGACAACATGGCCAGTGAATAGTGGTTGCTAATGGGGAAGGCTCAGTGTGGGACCTGTAATTATGCTTTAGCAGTCAATCTTATGCAAATGAGGGGAATGATACTGAATCCCAGATTTCCCCTCAATGCTAGGCAGCACCCAACCATGTAAGTGCAGGAATAGCATGGTGCAAGCCAACAAGTTAGCTTACATCATGGGGGGGGTGTTAGGCATACTGTAAGCTTATTGGAGCCCTGTGGCTCGGGTTTGCCCTTAGCTTAGCAAAGCTAAGCAAGGGGGGTGTGTCTGAGACTGCCTAGCACTCTTTACATTGCCTAAGCGGGTGTGTGTGCTGCGCACCGGGTTTTAAAGAAAAAAAAGTAAACCAGTAAATAGCAGCTCTGTGCACATCTGAGCACTGTGTTTGTGCGGCGTGCCCCTGGCCTTAAACAGGAAGGCAATAGGAAGGGAAAACAGCAGTAGGAAGCTAATCAAGGAGAACTAGCATAGCTGGCAGGTGAAATGTATCAGAATCAGCCAATTACACAGGCAGCAGCCCAGCCCAGCACACCACTATAAACTATGCAAACACCTTACCCTCTGGTTTTTCCCACATATTTTACACTACTGGTGTACACAAGCAGGGAAATTTTAACAAACAAAAGCAACAAAATTATAGGGGATGCAGCAGCTATCATACATTAACATGTAGAAGAGGCTGAGGATGGTGAGGATGTGAATGCTGTCGACCAACCCACAGTGAGGAGTCGGAAAACAGTGTACAGACCCAGGATAACCTACCAGGAGATACATGAGCTGGAGATAGTGGAGCACTATAGGGTGGACACTGACCTCCTACAGCAAATTGTTGAGCTGTGCCAGCCACACCTGACACACAAAACTAACAGAGGGGAACCCATCCCAGTGGATACCAAGGTATGTGTCAGCTTAAGAATACTAGCCACAGGTACCTTCCAAAGGCCAACTGATCATATCATGAGGATCTCACAGGCATCTAGGGTACTCTACCAGTTCCTGGATGCCATGTCAGCACATGCTGGTGAGCACTTATATTTCCACAACAACCGTGATGCGTTGTCCAGCAATATGCATCTCTTCCACCAAATAGCAGAATACCCTGAGGTAGTGGGTGCTATAGACTGCGCACACATATGCATCAAAGCACCACCCAGTGAGTGGAGTAGGGTCTACGTCAACCACAAAGGCTTTCCCTCCATCAACTGCCAGGTCATGTGTGATGCCCAGGGCATTATAATGAATGTGTGTGCTGGCTGCCCTGGAAGCTATCACGACTTCCACATCTGGCATCTGACGCAGCTGTACCAGAGATTTGCCAGTGTGGACATCTCTTATGGTTACCTAGTGAGGGATGCTGGTTACACACTGGAGCTGTGACTGATGACACCCATCAGAAATGCACACACACCCGAACAAGAACTCCATAATGAGGCACATGTACAGACCAGAATCATAATAGAGAATGTGTTTGGGATGCTCAAGTCACAGTTCAGGTGCCTGAACAAATCCGGTGGAGCCTTGCAGTACTCACCACCTACATGTACCCAAATTGTCATCGTATGTGCCATACTACACAATATGATCCTGCATAAACAGCTGCAGCAGGAACAGCAAGGGGCAGGGCCACACAGCCCCCCACCATTGCCAAGGCCTGCACAGGCACAGAGTGACTGGGAGGAGGAACAACCTGAATCTGTCCCAGTAGGAAGAAGGAGGCATGCCCAGTATGCCCAGGCCTTGGCAAAGAGGCAAAACATAGCACATACACTGACATGGTAGGGACCAGGGGAATGGCACCTCTCTCTCTGACTCACCCATAGAGTAAAAGGATTGCCAAACATGACACTACCTGTGCTTAACCATGTACAGGGAGTGTACTATGTGCATCCAACATAGTCAGCCCTCCAGCACCATCCTCAATACTGGCACAGCCACAAGGTAAGTCACTCTTCCTACCAATTGCCGAATGGAGTAGTATCTGTTGTTACTTGTATATATGGTATGGATGTAAGCATGCAAGGGAATTGGGTGGCTGAATGGGATGCCAGCAGATAGTAGACACCTATAGTGGCAGCATAAGATCTGTAACAAATACTGGTGTCACCATAGTAACCAGTACTAGACAAGGTGACAAAACATTCTGCAGGAAATGTGCTGGGCTACATGTGTGTCCATATGATACACACATGCCAGTCAGGGAAGCTCACATACCCAACAACAGTCTCAGACAGCAGGGCAGGTGTAGACAAACACAAACAAAGGCTGTTCTAAGGCCTCTGGTTGTTGGATATGGATAACACCCTCCCCCCCAGACCTACACAGACAACAACAGGTCAGGCAGTGGGATGTTAGTTCTGTAGGGTAAGAAGTCAGAAACTGAAAATAAGGACAATAAAACCTAAGACCTGTAGTACACTGATATGCCTCTAGTCAGCATGATAAGTTAGAATACAGAATGAAATGGAGTACCAGAGATAGAGTACAGTTATAGCAAATGTGTACAAGTGTTAGGTGTGCCCCCCAATCCTATGCAGAAAAGTAGTAACAGTCAGGTCTGCCCCCCACAATTCTATGTAGAAATGCAGTAACAATCAGGTATGCCCCCCAATCCTATGTAGACATGTAGTAACAGTCAGGTGTGCCCCCCCACAATCCTATGTAGAAATGCAGTAACAATCAGGTATGCCCCCCCAATCCTATGTAGAAATGTAGTAACAGTCAGGTGTGCCCCCCCCACAATCCTATGTAGAAATATAGTAACAGTCAGCTGTGTCTCCCCCCCTCACAATCCCAAGTAGAAATGTAGTAACAATGAGGTGTGCCACCCAATCCTATATAGAAATGTAGTAACAGACAGGTGTGCCCCTCAATCCTATGTAAAAATGTAGTAACATTTATGTGTAGGTATAATAAAAGTGGAGCACCGATTACCTGAGCTGGCCAAGGTAGGAGGATAGATTGGAGCATGTGCACAATATGCAGGTCTCTGTGTGTTAGGTTGGTGTGTGTCGTATTGTGTGAGAGTGGTCAGTATGTATGCATGGTGAGGTTTGCCCTGGTGGCCATTGCCCAGTACTGCCAAAGACAGGACCAGGTTCTCACAACTGCAGTGCCAAACATAATGCAATGCTTCCCAGCAAAACACATTACAGCAGTAAGCCATAGTAAATGTATGGAAGTAATATCAGTAACCATGTGAAAGATGGACATGGTATGAATGTCGGCCCAGATATACAAGCAGTACACAGGGGGAAGTACCCCAGACAGACAGTGTATAATATGTTATTTGGACTTCTAGTAGGGAATACCAATGTGATCTGGCCAAACACTGGTAGACCACAAAGGTCATAGGAATGAAGTATTGAGAAACAGCTGATGTCCCTGCACAAGCCAGCATAGGTGGAATGCCCAATGTATATCTGTGAGTCAGATGCAAGTAGTGTCCATAGCACACATGCACCCAGCTCACCCCACCACCTCCCACAGGTACCTCCCCAGTCTTATCCCTGCTGTTGGGAATGAGTACAATATGATCCCCACCTGTGTATGGCAATAGCGAAAGAATGCAACATGCCGAGCAGGTGTCCCATGCAGGTGTGTCCCTAGCTGTAAGCAGCACCCTGCCAACATCCACACCACTGGATCAATACTGACTGAAAGTATTGGCATGAATACCTTGCACACCTACCCTGTCACCCCAGGGGAATATAGTGTATTGCAGTCTGGGAATGTAGGAGTGACAGAATTCAACGGCCTGCTACAGCTGGCCTGCATCACTACCAGATGCCCTACAGCCTCTCCCAAAGGCTTGTGTCTCACCCGTACTGCCAATGTATGTTATGTCATGGAATCCCAAATAACAACATAACACAGTCCACAGAACCCAAATGCAAGGCCATGTGGACAAATCACAGTAACATATCCACCATGTCCTACTGCATGAACTGTGGATAAACACCACATTACTGCTGGGATGAGGTGCTAACTATAGGGAACATATCAGATAATGTTGCGTAATGTATGGAAGAGGCTAGAATAATAGAGGGGGGTGGGAGCATAGGTGGCATGGAGTGTGTGATGTCTGATACCCAGCTGTTTGCACATACTATCCCTGGCTGCACACACAAGAATGGGTGGCTACAAACCTGCTCGTAAACCACAATGTGAAGGGGTAATGTCCAGAATTATGACCCCTGCCTCTGGGTGACCTGTGTGAATCTGTACAGCTGTGAGGTATGGCCACAGCAGGATATAGCCATATTGTCACGTCGATGGATGTAAAAGCATGGGATCCTCTGCCACCACTGTACCAAGGTGCTGAACCTTTTACACAGACCCAGCAGCAAGTGTCTACAGCTCCCCCTCCAGAATGGCATGATTGTTCAAAAATATGTAGTCTGCTGACCACAATACTGGACACAGCTGCATTCATCCTGTGTTCCCCAGGACATCACTGCAAATATGTCTATCTAACAGTACTTGATGATATAAAACATCACAGTGTACAGCAGTACATATGTCTGAATATCTCTGATAAGACCAGGACCATGTAGCAGAAGCAGCACAGACACAATTACCTACAGTAACCCACTATCCTTTGCCCATTTTGACCCCATATTGTCAACCGATCTACAGATATCCTGCAGAAACAGTTTGCTAGCTCTAGGTGTGGAACACAAAAGCCTGCAATGGAGTACAATCTACCTGGAATGGATTCACACAGTCAGTACAGAAGGTCATACTGGGCATGCTCTCACACTTAGAGAAATGAGATGTAAAGGCCATGTCAGACAACAAAATACTGAAAGGTCATACTAGGCATGCTCATGAAGCCCATGTCTGGCAACAACAGTGGACCATACATATCTGACAGTCGCAGATGTTAGTGCATGCACTCCTCAGTACACACCAGTCATGCTTTGCACACAAATTGGATGGGACTACACACATTTATCCAAGGACAACACTATAATAGGCCAAAAATACACATACATAGATGTGTGGAAGAGAGTGACATTGACAAAGAGCCTTCCATCATGAGGCCTGTCCCACCCAGCACACATCCAATTGGCCATATGGTGTGCAAATGTCAATCATATTTGCCTCTGGTATCCCTCATCACTATAGTGTCTGTGGTGTTTGTGCTAACTGTGTAACCTGACTGTACAAGTCAGTAGTCATCTAGCAGTTGTATACATGTACCTGAGGAATATAAACCTGTGTGTGCCTGAATGTTGTGTGTCTGCCTCTAGATGAATGGGTTATGGCCCAAGCACACATACTGCACTCCTCATTGTCCTACTATGGCAAGCCTGCTGATGTCTTCACCTTGAAATACACCTTTGGTGATGTAATACCCCAGTAATCTCTGTGGCACGTCCTATAACTGCATAATGCTATAGTGTGATAAACTACTTAGGTAGGAGTTCAATTCCCAGACATGGCAAGTGTGAATGTTTGTGTGTGTGTGTTTGTTTGCCTGTGTAGGGAGCAATGCTTTTGAGGCCATTCACAGTCACTACAACCTCCATTGCCCTTCTTTGGCAAGCTTGCTGATGTCTTTCGCTTTGAAATACACATTTGGAGAAGGAGTAGCCCAATAATCTCTAGGGCATGTCCTATAACTGCGTAATGCTGTAGTGTGATAAACTAGTTAGGTAAGAGTTCTATTCCCAGACATGGTAAGTGTGGATGTTTGTTTGTCTGTGTAGGGACCAATGCTTTTGAGGCCATTCACAGTCACTACAACCTCCATTGCCTTTCTTTGGCAAACCTGCTGATGTCATTCACTTTGAAATACACCTTTGGGGAAAGAGTAGCCTAGTAATCTCTGTGGCACATCCTATAACTGCATAATGCTATAGTGTGATAAATTTGCTAGTTAGGAGTTCTATTCCAAGACATGTTAAGTGTGGATGTTTGTCTGTGTAGGGAGCAATGGTTTTCAGGCCATTCACAGTCACTACAACCTCCAGTGTCCTTCTTTGGCAAGCCAGCTGATATCATTCACTTTGAAATACACCTTTGGGGAAGAAGTAGCGCAATAATCTCCATGGTGCATCCTACAACTGTATAATGCTGTAGTGTGATAAACTAGTTAGGTAGGAGTTCTATTCCCAGACATGACAAGTGTGGATGTCTGTGTGTGTTTGTCTTTGTAGGGAGCACTGTGAAACTCTGTGTGTGTAGGGATCAATTTTTTTTGGCCATTCACAGTCACTATGCACACCTACAAATGGAGAACATTGATAACTGTACAGTAGCAGAGGCCTGACCCAAGCCTCCCAAGAGCACCCCTTCAATATGAGGTACAGCTCTCACCACACCTGTTGGCTACCAAACCAGGACCAAAACAAAGGTGGAGGAGTGTCTATATTCACCAAGGATATTCACACCACCAGGCTACTTGTGTCTGAAATACCCCCGGCTCAACTAACAGTAGGTTAGACTGCATTCCAAATTGTATAGCTTGCTACAGATCCCCTGCCATGCCCCATGATACCCACTACAACCTTTGAAACATACTGTGAAATATTATGATACAAGCAAACACCCTAATACTGGGTGACTTACACTGCCCTGTCATTAACTGGGAAAACTACTTGTGTACCAACACGTGTGCCCAACGGTTCTTGGAAGTCATATTTCCTAATGCCCTGGATCAAGTAACCCATAGTCCCACCAGGGGCTCAAATATCCTAGACCTGGTCATTACCAACATGAGAAATCAATGCTCCACACCTATGGTCACCCCACCAGTGGTCAGGTATGCCCATGAGCTAATCACCCTTAACATCAACATCCCTCCCCCACACCCCAGTAAGGAAACCTCCGTAACACACATTTTCAAAGCCAATGTCATGCTACACGTCAGACGTGACTAACATCATGACACCTGTGCAGATGGGAACTGAAAGGACTACTGCTGAATCATACATAAAGGCACTGTATGAGCACATCCACTCATGCATGAATCGTGCCATCCAATATTGAACCAAGATGCTCCCCACCAAGAAAATGATGCCAATGTGCTGGCCCCCTGCCATAAACATACTGTACAACAAAAGCAGGAAACTGTTGCAGAAATGGGGGACTTTCCAGGATGCAAAATACTCCTTTACCAGCTACAGTAAGAGGCAGAGACCCCTCATAACATCCACCAAAGCTATTTAGGAACATAATATAACCAAAGATGCCAAAGACAACTGCAAGCCGTTCCATAGCTATATGAGGAATCTAAATGGCAATGCTCAGAACTGCTGTGAGCTACAACAGGATGGTACTAAATCTACTCCTCCCAGGGATATTGCCAATATCCTGGCAGATTGATTCAGTGCCAACTGCACCCCCCTCCCAACACCCAAAGGGCCCATCTCAACATGGATAGATTGCCATATTCTGGTAATAACGGCCACATAAGTAAAAACCACACTATACAGAGCTATGACAACAGCAGCCATTGGACCAGTCAACATCCCAGACTGTGTACTACATGAGCTACAAACCGTACTTGCACCTCACCTACATGCCATGCCTAATCATAGCTACACCTCAGTAATCATGCCCACTGTGTGGTGCACAGCTACAGTTATCCCAGTCCACAAGGGGGGATCCACCTTGGATCCTGGAAACTACAGCCCCAGCAGTATGATGTGCCTGATCTGCAAGGCCATGGAATGTATTATCATGGAAATTAAAACAAAGGCATTGGCAACCTGCAAACCCTGGACCCTAACCAGGTTTGGTTTGTGAAGGGCCGATCATGTCACCTCAACCTGAATGTCAACTGTGAATCCATCTCCAGAGCCATGGACGATGGTAAGGTGGTTCACGCAGCCTATCTGGACCTTGCCAAGCCCTTTGACACCATCCCCCAGTCTGGAATCATAGATAAATGTATCAAGCTGGCCATTAATCCCATTGTCACCCAATGGGCTGACAACCGCTGCACTGACACAACCCACACAGTAAATGTAGGTGACACCAACCTGAGCCACAGACAAATGACAGTTGGAGTACCTTAGGGTTCAGTCCTGGCACTGCCATTGTTTGGCATCTACTGCTCTGAAGTACAGTCCAACAGTAAGGGACACCGGCAAACAAAGGTCGCAGATAACTGCATACTGGGAGCCAATATTGAATCCCCACATGATGTGGATATTCTACAGAAAGGCCTTACAGAAAGACATGTTTGGTGCCAGAGCCATGGCCTCAAGATCAATGCCAAGAAATATATAGTTATCCCCACTGGGAAGGGACATGTACCTGTGAAGTACCACGTAGGTGGCAGTACATTAAACACTTAAAGTGTGATAACAGACGTAGGGACACATGTGAACAGTGGTCTCACTTTTGATAACCACATCGCCACAACAGTCAGGAAACCCACCCATGTGGCACACCTCCCACTAAGGGCTTTACATCCAGGAAAAGGAGGCCATTGTCCCACTGTAGGCATCTCTCAGTAAACCCAGTACAGACTACAGTGTCCCATTACATATGTACCTCACAAGACATCTGCAACAAGTACAGAGGCTGCAGACATACCTCACAAAATGACTACAGTCCTAAACCAGATGCCCTATTTTGACCGTCTGAAAATCATCCAGCTATACTCTTTCAATTATTGTGTCCTCAGAGGTGATCTCTGCTTAACATACCATGCCATGTCAAACCCACAGCTGTTGGACATGTTACACTTAGAGAATTCCAAATCCTCACAGCCACATGCTCCAGGGATCCACATCTTGTCATCACACTGAACAATACATGCAGGAGGGATGTGTTCCTGACCCAGAGACTCCCCAGACTCTGGAATAGACTTCCCATACATGTCAAGCAGAGTGCCTCTTTGGACCTCTTCAAAAGGAACCTGGACAATTGAATGGGAGATAGGAAATTTACCCCAGGGATCATGTCAGCGGCCCTGCTAGACAGGGGTGCAGGGAAGTAAATATTGTGGGAAGTCAAAGCCAGAGAATTGTCATGTCTAGACATTTATAGGCCCTAGGGCTGATAGCCTAGTATCAACATATGACCCTATGAACCTATGAACTACACTTTCCATTGCCCAACCTTGGCAAGGTTGCTGATGTCATTCACTTTGAAATACATCCTTGGGGAAGGAATAGCCCAGTAATCTCCATGGTGCATCCTATAATTGCGTAATGCTGTAGTGTGATATACTAGTTGTGTAGGGGTTCTATTCCCAGACATAGAAAGTGTGTGTGTTTGTTTGTCTGTGTAGGGAGCAATGCTTTTGAGGCCATTCACAGTCACTACAACCTCCATTGCCCTTCTTTGGCAAGCCTGCTGATGTCATTCAATTTAAAATACACCTTTGGGGAAAGAATAGCCTAGTAATCTCTGTGGCGTGTCCTATAACTAAGTAATGCTGTAGTGTGATGTACTAGTTAGGTAGGAGCTCCAATCCCAGACATGGCAACTGTGAGACTTGGTGTGTGTGTGGATGTCTGTGTTTGTAATTTGTATCCTGTGTGGAGGTGTGTGCAACAACTGGACTCATTGGGGAGTGGGTTTTGCAAATTTCTTATATGGTGTGCCTATTATATGTCATAATGTCCGCCTTTCAAGGATAACAGATGTCAAACAGCAGAGAGGCTGGGGTTGACAATCCATACCCCTACATTTGACATCAAGGCCTGGCAAACAATTTAGTCAACCCTTGCATAACCCAGAGAACACTCTCAACCCATCTCTCATACACAAACACACTCAGCTAGGCAACAAAAACTATGTTGGTAGTTCCCTGCATATTGCCCACAGATAGTAACCATGGTGTGATTGCACTGGACTACAGAGGGCATAGCACCCTGTCCCATCACTACAATAGGCACATAATTGCATACAGTGCTCCTTCACTATGTTCCCCACTGGATGCCTGCAACACCTGTAGTGCCATCAAATGTAACCCACAAAGGACATACCATGCTTTATACACATGCCCTGTATGGACAGATGCCACTGACACCAGGGAATACCTGTATCATGCTGTCAATGTATGTGCAGGGCCAACCTGGTGTCCATTGCCAGTTCCCACCACATAAGGCCAGTAGTGGCACATCTGATAATAACAATATGTGTACACAACATGCCCCAGACACCCCAGGTACACTTCCACATGTCACAGAACATACATGTGGGATGTGTGCACATCCCAGACACCGTCCATGTCATGAAATATAGAACACATACATGGCAAGCATTGCACAGCACTGGCCACCCACAATAGTAACCCAGATGACTGGATGGTGAATACAATACCCACCTATGTGGGCCAATCCAGGGACTACAACCCTGAGCTACACTGCAGACCATTTTCATGTGGCCTGATGCCAAGGTATACCCTTTCTCTAGCCTTGTACAGCCTTCTGGCACAGTCATCCACTCCACACCTGAGAAGCAATGCACCCATGCATGTCAGTACTGGCAACCTGTGTCTCTGTGTGTATGGAGTATTATTTTGGCACCATTCACACTCACTACACCTCCCATTGACCTAGTGAAGCATGCCTTCTGATGTCAGACACCTTCACATATTTTTTGCCCATATATCATCCTGATAACCCCTGTGGTGCATGTGATACCTGTGTATTACTGTATTGTGGCAAACTAGCTAGTTAGCTGCCAACTGTATTAATTTGTGTGAGTCCCTGAGAGAGTGTTGCTGTGTCGATGTTAACACCTGTTCATGTGGACAGGCACATGTACTACACCTACCTTATCCCTCCTTTAACACTGTTGCAGATGTCACGCACCATCAGATATACCTTTGGACAGCTCCCAAACATGTAAGCTCTGTGGCGCATGCAATAACTACATAGACATGTGATAGCAATAAGGCAGGGGCTTGAAACACCATACTGGTAAGTGTGTGACACAAACATGCTTAGGTTTTACTCTCCCACCCCCTCCCTGTCATACTTTGTCTCTGTCTGTCTCTCTCACTCCCTCTCTGGTGGATGTGGAGAAGTACACCTGCTTTGCTTAGGCAGCAGCTTGCATTTTGTAAGTGATGCTCATGATCAGCTGATGGCCTCAGCACGAATTGCAGTCCCCCACTAGCTGATTGCATGTGGAACAGCTGTGGTAACATTCCCATAGCCAATTGCATGGAAACACACTCCTATACCTAGGAACATCATGTGGGTGTTGGGCCTTTTCATTCACTGTGAGCAGGTCCACATGTCGGTGTTTAGTGAACAGCATCACAGATGGTATTGGGATATACCTCTGACAACATACACTGTGGAGACAGGTCAAAACACAGGAGGGGGATGTGCCAGGGATGACTACAGAATGTGTGTTGCTCTTCTGCATTTGGAGTAATGTTGGTTTAACAGGGTTTGTGTGGATATGGCTGGTCTATATGATTTAATACCTGTCATGACAGTGTTATGTGTTTGAGGAAACTCCCACCTGTAGGGTTATCTGCAGACCTGGCAGTGTTTACAGTCTTATGTTTCTTGTGTTACTCACAGATCACCTATCTTAGACCTGCAGAAGCATAGTCTAAGGATTGCAGTCAGTACACGGTGACAGCCATAACAGTTACTGACTTCATATCCCTCATAGGACATATGTCACAACAAACCCTATTACAATAGTAAATGTATGAGGGTATCACAGCAACATGTCAATACTGGCCCAGTGTTTGTGGCTCCAACCACAAGTCTGTCAACCTTTGTACATATGAAGCAGATAAAACAAGGAATGTTCCACCACAGTGAAATAAATGTAAGACTTTAATGGAAAAAATCAACTTAAATCCTCAGAACCAGGACAACCGCTTTCAGCAATATGCCTTCTTCAGATCCTGATTAACTAGTCCTGAGTATCCCATTTTTAAAAAAACAAGCATCCAGTCACAAAACAAACATTTAAATCATGCAACAAATTAAAATAAAATGCAAATAGTCATAGTTCATCAGTTGCTAAAGCTGACCAATCAGTCTTTGCAAAGATAAAAATGTGACTTTTCGGTCAACTGAATAATTTCTTTAGTCTCTTCCTCCATATTTTTTCACTAATAGAAAGAAATTGCTCAGACCAAATCTTTTAACCAATAATATGTATGGGCTTGCCAAGCCCCTCATAACCATCTGACATGAAGTAAGATCTTCATTGGGACCAAGCAATAATGTATGGCTCTACCTACAGGTCAGTGAGCCGATAGGTTTTATGAGAAAGCTGAAGAAATTCATTCCTTCTTATAGGTATCTATCCTTCGCATACTTTAAAAAAAACTCTAAGTAATTAATATTTGAGGCCAACTTCAAAGAACCTTAGCTAATAAAACGTTCTTTGCCCAAGGACTTGGTATAGTACGATGCTTATGTGCATACATCTCTCCGAGAGAGCAGCAAGCTCATAATGCCATCTACAGGATTGTAATTCTTTCATAAATTATGCTGCATTATCACATATTATTGCGATTTATCCAAGGGAATACTCTTAAAGTTCGTACTTTTTCTTCTATAGAGAGCCTTAATTCAAAATACGATTTAAATCAACATGGTTATCCTGATCATTTCCTAGCCAATCTGCATAAAGGATTCACTTTTGTGACCAATAGAAACCATTCACAGACACAGTATAATTCAGAGTAACATGGTTATTGCTGTTCATTTCCTAGAAAATCAATTTGGAAGATTCACATTAATGGCTAATAGAAATCATTCACAGGCAAAATATATTATCATAATTTGCAGGTTGAAAAATCACTTACTAGCTACTATTAAAGGTGGATTTCAAATTAGCTATGCAATTTAAACTTCTCTTATCTAAGGTCTTTATGTGGTACTTTGTTTGTGTGCATACATATCTCCGAAAAAGCAGCAAATTAATAATGCCTGCTACAAGGTTATAATTCTTTGGTTGGCATTATGCTATATTTTGACACATTTTTATTCTGATTTTATCCAAGAAATGTTCTTACAGAAGTTCTTGTGAGTCATGATATATTTCCACAAATCATCTTAATTCACAATACAATTCAAAATAACTTGTTTGTTGCTATTCATTTACTAATGAATCAGTGTGTCATATTTGCATTGATGGCCAATAGGAACCACCCACCAGCAAGAAAATGTTTTGTGCCATTTCACTTTCGTATACACATATCTCCAGAAATGCAGCTAGTGAAAAGTGTCTTCTAAGGGATTATGATTCTTTCATGAGCTTTTATGCTGTATTCATGTAATGTATTAAAATACAGTATAAAGCTCACAAAAGAATAATTATTTTGTAGATGGCATTTTTAACTTGCCGCTTTCTATAAGACATGTAAACACAAAACAAAGCATTGTGTAAGTCTTCTAGCTTATGGATGGTTTCTATTGGTTATAAATGTGAATTTGACTTGCTGATTGGCTGGAGAATGAATAGAAATAATCATGGTATTTTGAATTATATTGTGAGTCAAGGCGCTTTGTGGAAATATAATTATAAATTATAAGAATCTTTGTAAGAGCATTTCTTGGATACAAACCTATTAAAATGCAATGAAATGCAGCACAAAACTCATGAAAGAAGTATAGACTTGCAGATGATGTTATTAACTAGCCGCTTTCTCGGAGATATGTTTGCATACAAGCTAGGAACTATATTAAGCCCTTAGACAAGGGAAGTCTTGTTTATAAGGATAATTTGAAGTATATTTAAAATAGTAGCCATCAAATGATTTTCCAAATGTTAAATCAAGATACTATTTTTGCTCGTTAGAAGTTTATTGGCTAGGAATGTAAACCCTCTAAGCTGATAGGCTAGGAAATAAACAGGAATAGTCAGCTAACTCAAACCATACTGTGCCTATGAATGGTTTCTATTGGTCACAAATGTGATTCCTCTAAGCCAATAGGCGAGGAAATGAGCAAACAACTATGCTATCTTATATTGTAATGTGAAATAAGAATCTCTGTAGCACTAATAAGTTGCTGCTTTTTTGGAATTAAGTATGCACAAAAAGCAAAGTAATATTAATTACTAAGAGTTTTTTTAAAGTATGCGAAGGATAGATACATTCCTATAAGACGGAATTAATTTTTTCAGCTTTCCTCATAAGACCCATTGGCTCAAACAACACCCTTAAACATACATACTTTCCTGAACTTCCATTCAAACACTGCAACACCAGAAACACTACTTCAACTTCTCCGAATGTTGGAATTTTGAAATTCGCTCTTCTGGGGTTTTGGTATTTAGAACTTCGAGCTTTATGATCTCGGGATTCTGAAATTCGGTATTTCAGAATTTTGAGATTATGAAGTGTTCCTGTAGATATATATATATATATATATATATATATATATATATGTATGTATATACATATGTCCATATACCTATATATATCGGGGTTGCCACAGCGGAACTCCAGTCTGCTCATGATTGACAGTGGATTTTACGGTGCCGAGTTGCCAGGGTGATACCCAGCCTTCAAAGAAGGCATGCCCATTCACACTCGCACCTACCTGCATGTCCTTAAAATCACAGGCTACCTGTGTCTTGCAGTACCAGCACAACACTGTTGTACAAATGGGTTGATAGGCATGGGATACCCACTGAGATCTGGCAAGTCTGTGCATGTGCGCATGTGTGTATATCTGTAGGGCACAGCATTCCGAGGCCACCTACTCCTATTACAATATGCATTGCCACATAGTATTACAGATAGTGATGCTGCTGCCCATAGGACAGGCATGACAATGCATTACCCTACTATGCCTGTGGCATGTGCATTAGATGCATATCCCTGTAGTACCACTGTTGGGATGGACAATGGGTTGTATCACAGTCCTGGTCAATGTGTGATGGTGGGTATGTCAGAGTGCCATCATGGGTTCCCGTGTGTACAATATCCACAGTGTGATGTGGGTGCTGTGTACATAGTCATTACACCATGGTACCCCCGGTACATGTCCCATGTACCACTGTATGGTGACCACTGTCACCATCAGTCATACAGGTAACTAATAACACAATCCAGCCCAGTTATGCATGTGCTGTGTGCAGCCTACCTGTAACACATTGGACACACTGACAAGTTAGTTAGCACTGCTAGGCTAAGGTCTCTTGGATGTGTGTCTGCCTGTTATGTGTCTGTTAATGTGCATATGATGGTATGTCACACTATGTATTGCCCATATACAACCATTACATCCCCCATTACCATACTGTACATGCCTGGGGATGTTCTGCATGTAACATGAAACCTGGAACACACCTCATCCTAAACGCTGTGTGGTGTGTGCAATGAAAGCCACACACATCAGTAGCACTACATACCTAGGTAGGAGTCTAGTCTCAGTGTTGCCAAGTAAGAGTGTGCGTGTATGTGGAGTGATCTACTTCAGGTTGCTGATTATACATGTCCCAGGGGGTCACCTGTCCATGTGGCACAGGCAGTAACTGTTATACAGACCTGTGACATGTGTTCAACTGCACCCAGGATATGGCACAGCCATGGTGTCACCACAGTGCCATACCCCTTGCAAGATATGACAGCAGACCATCATCCCGCTAACACATGTACACCTACAACACAAATGGATAACATTATGGAGACATTATGGAGACCACAATCACTCAGTGTTACTAACAGCTATAATGCATCATGGCTGGAAAGCTATACTACCTGACATGTAAGCATTAAACATTACTACTGACAACATGTTATACAGCAGTACATTGGTACACTACACTACAGTCACCGTGTGCATCAGAACCATATTAACCTGTCCCTGCATCAATGTTAAGGATGACAGGGATGTGGCACAGGTAACATCATATGTTGGTTTGCCAGAGACCTAGGGTGGGCCATACATTTGACACCATGTGTGTGGTTGAGGGGTGAAATTTGCTGATATGGGTGTGGTGATGTAGTGTGTGTAGGTATGGGGTTGCCCTAGGTGTGTTTGTATAGTGTGTCGGTATGCATGCACACAGTTCTGCAATCTGGCTGCCCTATACAGGTGTTTCTTGGACAGCTGAAGACCATACCTGGCAGGGTCTGCAGCTCACCGCCTCTGACCACGGACACGCGGACTGTACCTGGCAGTGGTTCCATGGGCACATCCAGGTACAGGCCTCGAAGTGCTAGTCTCCCCTGATGATGACATATGTCTGCTGGAGGCAACACAAAAAGCCAGCAAGTGTGGACCACAGTCGCATCCAAATGTCTTTATTAAATAAGGGAAAAGAAATTTCACCCTATAAATCCATGGTGGTAAAAACCAATATACAAATATTCAAACCGGTTTCGGCTCCAAGGAGCCTTCTTCAGTGAAATACAAAAAGATAAATAGAAAACCAGAGTATCAGAATGCATACATATATAAATGATTGAACAATCCCTGAAGACCAATCAGAACCAAGCATAAAAAATTGTTATAATTGGTCATTAAGGCCAGGTGAAAACAAAGCTCCAAGTTTTATGATCCATTTTCTTTCCTTGGAGCTAAGTAGTTGTTGCCAAAAATGTTTGTCTTTACATTTCCCCCTTATACAATCAATAATGGCAAACTTAAATGAGGCAGAAGCATGTTTTAAACAATGTTTATATAATGCATTGCTTATGCGTTTGTTTTTAATGTCACTCAAATGCTCACAAATTCTAAGGCGGAAGGCTCTAGAAGTCTTTCCGACATAGAAAGCAGAACAATTGCAGGTCACCAAATAGATGACCCACTCAGTGTTACAATTGGACCAAAAGTTAATGTCAAAAACATCTGAAGTATTTTTACTGCTAAATTCACAAGTACGCAAGACACGTATACAAAAGGAGCAATGCCCACAGGGCATGCATCCAACAATAGGTTTACCTGAAATAGACAACTGGGTGAAAGAGGAAGGATCAGAACCAACTTTTTTATAATGGCTAAGTTTAGAGCCAATGGTCTGTCCCCTTCTGAATGAAAACGAACATATCTCAGGAAGTAAAGAGTTAAGTTTTTGATCAGCTTTTAGGACATTCCAATGTCTGTGTATAATGTCTTTGAAACCCTGTGTGTTACGTCCATATGTAGTTACCAAACGTATTGGTTGTGACTTAAGAGTATCATTTTTGTCTTTGTATGATAGCAAATCTTCCCTATTTGTATTGAACACAGATCTTTTGGCTAAATGCACATGACCTGGACGATAACCCCTACTAATAAATCTACGTGTCAAATCCTCCTGAGCCTCAAGAAATGATTGCTGGTTAGAACAGATTCTTCTAGCTCTTAAGAATTGTGATTTGGGCATATTCTGGATGACATGTTGTGGGTGGAAGCTGGTAGCATGTAATAATGAGTTGAATTCAGGGAATTTCCTGAACATACTGGTTGACAGTGTACTGTCCCGATTTCTCATGAGTTCCATGTCGAGAAATACTATTCTGGACAAATGATAAGTCAGCTTAAATTCTATCCCCCATACATTGTCATTAAGATACTCAAGAAACTCCATAAGATAGCATGCATCAGCTTTCCACACCAACCAACAGTCATCCAGATAATGACGCCAAATGTCCATCTCACACATATAGATATTATGATTGTAATCATAAATAATGATTTCTTCTATATATGCCATGAAAAGATCTGCATATATGGGTGCAAAAGATGCACCCATAGCAGTACCCTTTGTTTGCCAGTAACATAAATTTTGAAAATAAAAGACGTTACTGGTCAAAACATATTCAGTAAGGCAAACAAGAAATGTGTTAAATAGAGGTTGGTATAAACCTGATCTAACCAACCAATACTCCAACGCTTGTAACCCTGACCAGTGAGGTATGTTGGTATAAAGGGAGGTAATGTCCAAGGTGCATAATAGGCAATGTGGTTCAAGTTGAGAATTGTTGATTATATCCAAGAATTGGGTGGTATCCTGGATTCTTGCTCTGATAAAACCCAATAAAGGTTTTAAATAATGGGTTAGATATTCAGACAGTGGTTCCGTAAGAGACCCATGTCCAGACACAATGGGTCGACCAGGTGGATTTGTGGCATGTTTATGGATTTTGGGTAACAGATAGAGATATTGTTTTTTAGGTGATGCTACCATTAGTTGTTCTTTAAGATGTTGTGTAATAATACCCTCCTCAACAGCTTCAGTTACAAACTGACCAATTTTGCACTGGAAATGGGGTGTAGGATCCAAAAACATCTGCCTGTAATATTGTGTATCACCCAATTGTCTCATGGCCTCGCTGTCATAGGCAACCTTATCCAGTACCACCACCGCTCCACCTTTATCCGCTTGAACAATCACAAGATCCTTGTTGTTAATAAGTTGTTTCAAACTAGATATTTCATCAACAGACAAATTATTATAAGAAATGGGAAAATCCTTAAGATGACAATGTATGTCCCGAAGGACATTTTTTTGGAATACCCCCACTAGATGTGACATAGGTGGATTAAATGTCGACTTCTTGAACTTAAAATTACAGCATGCATCTGCAGATGTATCACGATCAATATTGTGAAAAAACAAATTTAGGTTCAAAGTACGACAAAAATTAGTCACATCCTGAGCCAAAGACTGTTCAGAAACAAAAAACCCAGGGACAAAATTGAGTCCTTTATTGAGTATTTTAAGTTGGTCATGAGTCAAATCAACAGATGAAATATTGTGGACATTCTGATGAAAACTTATTGTTGTGTCATGACTTTCAAGAGTGCCTCCAAACTCTGTTTGGATGTTACGTTTCTTATGTTTCCGCCCCCCTCGTCTGTATCTGAAATGGGAGGGTGTAAAGAATTGTCCCTCTTGGCTTTGGGTGACCCCTCTCTGGAATGTATATCAAATTCCCCTTCAGTATTAGAGGAAGTATCCTCACCAGAGGTACCATTGGAGAAACCAAAATTTTTCTTAAGGATAGATTTAGGCCTTTTTCTTTTGGGAGTGGATGATCTTTTATCATACTTATTTTCATCTCTAGGTAGTCTAAAGGAGACATTCTTCGATGTATCAAAAGGTTTACCCCTCTCATAGTCACCCACATCCCTAAGAAATTTTTTGATTTTTCTATCCTTAAGGGTCTTTTCCAATGTAGACAATTCTGTAGTAAGTTTTTTAACCTGTGTATTGAATAAATCACAATTTTCAAACTTAGTAGTCTCAAGACAAACAGTTTCTAAATCTTTGACACCTTGTTGTACCTTACGCTCATAAAAATTAGCCAAAGCATCCACAAATTTGGAAGAAGCCAACTGTTGAATATGACCCCAATCCTCCATAAGTTGGTCATCAATATTAGAAACCAAAGGTTGTAACTTGACCCTAAGGCCCCGTGGAGTGATGTGTTTCTGTTGATATGCTTTAAATAAACGTAAATGCCACACATTATTTCTAACCATCTTCATGTGTTTCCCCAATCTATCAAAAAATATATCACATTGTGTGTCCAAATCAGTGACCAGAGCATCAGTCGTGGATGACGAACCATGTTTATCTAATCCAAACACAGAAAGGTCATCCATGTCCACAGATAAACCCTGTATGATAGATGCAAGAGCCATATTTATAAATTCAGTAATGAGTCCAACCAAACCAAAAATGAAACAAAAAATGTATCAAAAAATTGTTACCAAATAGAAAATGTCCAGAAGATGCTCCGCTGATATCCAAACAGACATAAGAGACTATGATAATCAATTATATCTCATCAAGCCTAAAAGGACTGTGGTGATATATAAGCAATCGTCCAAAATCAATTGTGGATCTATCCAAAAAAAAGACCATTATACACCTGATACCAATGATGGAAATAATCAAAAACATCAATTGGAAATGTGCATAAGTCTTATAGATAAATCACCAACTTGATAGACCAATACAATGAAGCAGCCAAGCCAACCCAACAACTTCCTTCAAAATGTCTTACTGTGTATTGGTACAAACATGTGTAAAACAAACCATGTGTAGTAAATGTTATACTCAAAAAGTCCTAAGACAAATGATACACACTAAGCAGACCCTTAAACATATGAGATAACATAACACATGTCTTGGCATATTAGCCAAAAACAGCTTGGTATTATATAATAATACCAAAAAAGTTTTCAATCAATAGTCTATGTCAAAAATAATCAGCAGAATCACCATGGATGGACACATCCATAAATATATAATTATATATTCTTTATTACAATGGTAAGGTTGACATCAAAACTATTATGGCTCGACAATATAAAAATATAACTGAAATGGACCACAACATGTATATATAATATTTATTTAGTTATCAAATAATGAGACATGTCCCTCAATACTCAGTCTGTGTTGATGTAAATATCACAATGTATTAAAATATAATATTGAAAATCAAAACAGCTGAGATCTCTGAAGTTTCAAAAACACAACAAAAAATGCTGTAACTAAATTCAATCATATATATATGAAATTCAACAGAAACCTGTGAAAATATACAAAGTGCAAACAGAATCACATAATAAAGGCACAAGATAGTCTGTGCCGAACCAATGTAAGTGCCAATTATAAAGTGAACACCAAAGTACAAACGCTTGTTGAATAAGATGAAAATACACAATAGTATCAATTGAAAAATGCTACATTACACAAATGTAGCAATAAACTATAAAAAACCGGGAATAGATAACCCGATAATACACCTCAACTGTCTGGAGCGGAATTCAGCAGTAAAAATACTTCAGATGTTTTTGACATTAACTTTTGGGCCAATTGTAACACTGAGTGGGTCATCTATTTGGTGACCTGCAATTGTTCTGCTTTCTATGTCGGAAAGACTTCTAGAGCCTTCCGCCTTAGAATTTGTGAGCATTTGAGTGACATCAAAAACAAACGCATAAGCAATGCATTATATAAACATTGTTTAAAACATGCTTCTGCCTCATTTAAGTTTGTCATTATTGATTGTATAAGGGGGAAATGTAAAGACAAACATTTTTGGCAACAATTACTAAGCTCCAAGGAAAGAAAATGGATCATAAAACTTGGAGCTTTGTTTTCACCTGGCCTTAATGACCAATTATAACAATTTTTTATGCTTGGTTCTGATTGGTCTTCAGGCATTGTTCAATCATTTATATATGTATGCATTTTGATACTCTGGTTTTCTATTTATCTTTTTGTATTTCACTGAAGAAGGCTCCTTGGAGCCGAAACCGGTTTGAATATTTGTATGTTGGTTTTTACCACCATGGATTTATAGGGTGAAATTTCTTTTCCCTTATTCAATAAAGAAATTTGGATGCGACTGTGGCCCACACTTGCTGGCTTTTTGTGTTGCCTATTATTTCTGTTTGGCCGTGCGAGGGTTCCACGGGCAATTGTTTCTTGTTTGGATATGTCTGCTGGAACCAGGTCCCTCCTGCCCTAATGGGACTAGTCAGGGATATGTGCACATGGCCTGCTGTGGTGTGGAGTGGACAGCACCTCCCCTGCAGTGCTAGAGCTGGTACTGCCACTACGGGAGCGGCATGGTGTCCTTGCATGTCCACGTTGACCACCAGATGTTGGTATTGCTGGCCTACATCCAAGTGGCCATTGCCCCACTCCCACCACATGTTCTAGCATGGACGATCCATGGTCGATGAGGCCCACCATCTCATCCAACCGTCTATCCATGGTATAATCACAGAGGGCACCTGCAAGTTCATGGATATTGTCACTTACAGATGAGAAAGCAGCCCTCTGCAGCCTCAGACCCTGTCTGGTGTACAGTTCCATACGTGCCTGCACCCCCATGACAGTCTGAATCATGCATCTGGTGGTACCAGTTGTGGCACTTCTGCCTGGGGTATGATGACCAGCGGCCATCCCACAACCACCGCGGTACATCTGCCTATGGGGTGCCCTGCCAGACATCTGGCTATGCCTGCTGTGTCCAGACACAGCAGGCACGGATACCACCCTCTCCTGTGCACCACCAGCAACTGCCAACTGTCCCTCTGCTATGGCCACTGGTGATGGGGTATCTATAGGCACTGTGACTGTGTGCGGGGTTGGGGTGGATAACAGAGGGATGTCAAACGATGGTGCAGTTTCAGCCTCTGACAACCCCGCCTGTGCCTCAACAGTTCCATCATCATTTTCAGTGTCTGTATGGACACCAACATCAGATTGCATGCAGGATGGACCCTGACTCACATCGCCACCTGTGAAGGGATAACAAGAAATGCACTTTAAGACCTGTACGGCATTGCATAACAGTATACACATACACACACATACACACACACACACACACACACACACACACACACACACACACACACACACACACACACACACACACACACACACACACACATGCCAAAATTACACCATAATACCCACCTGTCCCTAAGTTTACAGGCAGTCCCAGGTTTAATCACGTAAGTTCCCCATCCTGCATCACACTTGGTAACATACACTCATTAATACCACTCATTAATGTATAATTCATCTAAATGCCTAGACAAGTGATCATGACCTGTTACTCCATTACCTCTTTGACTTGATTGGAGTAGGTTTTACAAGGCCTCACTGCTGTCATCCACTGTTCACTCTGGTTATGTCCGGACATCATGAGCATGGCTTCCATATGTTAGGGGCTACTATGTTCACTCAATAATGTCACGCACTGGAGTGTCATATGTAACTATTGCTCAGTAGATGTGAGATCTGCTGCTCAATCAACTTATTATGTGGACAACAGTAATATATGGATACACTCCCTGGTGTTGTCTAGTAATTCCCCAATGCATCTGTAGTGCTGCATACGTGTGTAGTCGTTCACCATTCTGCTGATTGCAATTTTAACAGTATACCTGGTGTCTAGTTTCCCTCCCAATGCATGTTCCATGCTACAGATCTTATTATACTATCAGCTGTCCTGAGATTACATATCAGACAAGTATTCCTGGTGTCTCATGTGTCAGTCCATGTCCATGTACTGCATGATTCCAAAGGAAAGTACTGACATATGAACAACCCCACAATCACACAAGTGCATACATGGACACCCACACAAACACACACATATTCACACACACATCCTACATGCATCAACCCCCCTCTCCACTCCACCAGAATGTACTTGCAGACAAAATAATTCCCCCACACACACCTACAGGTGGGGTTGCACAAAGATAGTACACACAGACCTCCCATTACCCATCTGTCAACATGCATAACATATGGTACTCAATAGCATGCAGTGCAGCTATAGTCGATCCATGCTAGCAACAGTATACATGTGTGTGATGCATGGGCTATGTTAATAGGTGATGCCCCTTCCCCTGAAAAACACTGCACCCATGTACACAGCATTGCTGTGCACCTGTTCTGCACCCTGCCATGTACTGTTCACCATACCTCACAGGTGTACACACCATTGCTGAATGTGTATTACTATGTCAGTTATGTTTGCTCTAATGCTCACAGCCCCTATATGTTTGTCTGACACATACCTGGGATGATATGTGGACAGATGTTATTTGTGAATGCCTGATGTCTGATTTACAGATCTCAACATCAGTGGTGCATGTATGACCAATACAATACTATTACACTGACAACCGTTGAACCTTACCATGGCTATGGGGATTGTACACACTCATATTGATATGATGCCCTCTTCCTTGATATGCCATGGGACCACATCACTGCATATGCGAACATTACATGAGCCTGATATGTGACATATGTCCTGTACATTCATATACAGTGTCTAACAAATGTGTTAGTTGTGCTGATGCTGACAGCGATGCATGCACTTTGTGGGTGCATATGTGTACACACCCTTATCATGACAGTTTGTTGCACCTACTGTTATGTGTACTACAGCAGTCACTATTCCTGGCAGGGGTATACTAGCATCGGCCATTTGCATTTGCCAGTATATGGTCAGTCTGCCCTACACATGTCCCCCAACTCTGCATGAATGCAAGGTCAACTCATGAGCACATTCCTTGGAGTTCACACACTGTCATTGCTGTGGGGTCAGGGTTACATCTGCCACAGTTCCTTAACTTGACTGTGTGCAGATACAGCCATTTGTAGCATCCTTAGGATCACTGCTGCAGTGCACTGGTGTGTCATGATGACACACCCTTCCCACCTTCAGCCTTTTTGCAGATGCTTGACAACTATGGCCTACACGTGTGTCAGTTTGCAATGTCCCAAACACTGAACACCACATGTAACAGCCTAGTCCCAGCTAATGAATGGCAAACATACAGGTGTACACTGACACTGGCACAATACAGATGGGGATGGTGGACCTGAGGTGGGGTGAGGCATTGGTTGTGCAGCACATGTATCTTACATGATACTGTCTGTAGGTTTCCAACGTGGTCATGGTACACCAGTACACATTGCAACACATGACTTTTTGAGACCTTTTCTGTTAGGCATACACTACCTGTGGAGAGGCCTAGCTGATGTTTCCTGTGGTACAACTGTCACATCTGCTTACCCTAACCCATAGGCCACACACTTGCAGAGTCCAGGCAATTGCTAACACAGGTACTGCACAGCCAGTACTTGCTAGATATTCCTGCAACCCCCTCATTGTTATGGCATGTTACTAGGCAGCCCACATGACCTGTTTTCTATATGTGACATCATCTGTCTTGGATGGCCATCTGATTATTTCCTACATCATTCCTGCCCCATACATCCTTGCCACATAAATAACTGTCTGCACTGTTTGCCATGGTATATGCAATGGTGAGGTATGGCTACATGTCCAGTTCGTGGGTGCTACCTGTTGGGTATAGGGCCTACGTCATGTCATGTAAGATGTGTGCAAGCCACGGCTGCCTCTATTGCAGGTAAGTGTGCACATTTGATGGCCAAACATCTTGGACAGCAGACCAATATGTGGTGTGACACTGGGGATGTGTACTTGCTGAAAGGTGCATTTCCATGACAAATGCATGCAGTCAGTACCTCAACAGTTGCTTCCACTATATTTTTTCTGGATTGTGTGCACACATATGCTTCCAATGTTTGTGAAGGTATGTATTCCCCATATTTGCTGCCCTAACCTATGATTCCATATTACACACTCATTGCTCATGCTAGGACCACATTGCAGGTTTTAAGGTTAGTGGACCACAGTATTTTGATATCCCATAGTGTAGATCTGTAACAGTTGCCATTGTAATACTGGTATATACACTGTTGTAGCATTGTATAAGGGTGATAGTGCACACATGTCCCTACTTTAGGCCATTTGTTCCACCATTATTTTCATCCCTGGGGACACATTTTGCAATGACTGGATTTTAGTTGTATTGCAGGTGTCTGACATACCCTTCAGATACACCATCATGGTCACCACTGTGATGCAGTGCAGTTAACAGCAACAATACATGAACATGTATGGCATGCATTATGGGTAGGTGTGTTAGATGTGTGCATGGAATATAACATAGCCATTACATGACTGGTGTATTGGCAAGCATGATCATAAACCATACTCACCAGCTACAGGGTGCTGCCTTGGTGGTATACCAGAGGGACTTACATAAGTGTGTGGGAGATGTGATGTCAGTAGCCACAGCTGTCCCATTGGTACAGGGTGGGTGCAGCATTACAGTACATCAACAGTACAAGTCCACAACACTAGAGCTTATGCACATGTGTTTATTACTACTACACAGCAACAGACTATATATATGTCATCTCACATATGCATGATCTACCGGAACAGATGTGGATGGATATTCAACAGTGGTCTACTGATGTCCTTGTGGCCTTACCTGCACGCTCCTCTGCCGGTGTGTGGGTAGCACACACCTTCACTATGGTCTCGGCCAGTTGTTGCCTGTGTGGATGGGCAGGTGCCACAAGGCTGGTGAGGAGCTACTCAACACGTGTCGGGGGGATGGATGGCATGACCCCCCCCTGTTGTGAGGTGAACCCCAGACGGCAGCAGCACGCCGATGAGCATTGCAAAGCAGGTTGCTGCAATTATGCCAGACCTGCTCATAACTGCGGTTATGCAGGCCATCATTGACCCTGTAGACTAGATCATTCCACAGGGCGGTCCACTCCTGCTGCTCATGGGCTGTCCTGCCAAACAGCACCTGGTAGTGCTGTACCAGGTGGTTGATTTTCATCTGCTGAATAGAGAGGTAATCTGCCATGTGACATCTTTCCTGAAAGACAGAAAGATAGAAACAGGTCTGAGCAACTCATACAGCAAGGTTACCATAGTTCTTAATAGGCATCTCTGTCCCCCCCACCATATCTGCAAAAGCAAACTGTTCACACAACTCAATAAGTATGGCTACAGCTTACCTACCATTGGGACATATATCGTATTGTCAAAAATAAAACATCTTCAGAATACGAAGAGGAAGTAAATAAGTGCTAAAAAGCTAGCAAAACTCAAAAAACACACTTTATTTAGTCCAAAATAAATCAAATAAAAATTAAACAAGAACTTTCGTCTCCAATGTTGGAGACTTTATCAAGAAACAAGGTATGCTAGATACAAATTGCTTATAAAGCATGATAGTTAAAAACAATAATACAATGCACCAATCACAACTCCAACCTCATCAATTAATTAATGAGCTATAAGAGAATCAATTAAAGAATAAATATGATTGCAATATAAAAAGCAGATAAAATAACAGAAAGTAACTTATATTACCTAAAAAAATGAATCATCTAAGAAATTTCATAACTATAAAATGCCTAAATCATAGTAATAGAGTAAGATGTAAGGTAATAATAATAATAATAATAATAATAATAATAATAATAATAACAATAATAGCAGTAATAATGTGCAGGGTCAAATACAAGAAAAGGTATCATAGAGGGTTTCTATAGTTGTGTACAAGTAATACAAATATTACTCAACATGCATAAATGTAAGATTGCATGTACAAAATCTAGAAATGTGTCATTTCATAAAACAACTATATATAAATTAATGTATAAATATATATAATACATAATATATGTATATAAATATACAAATACATAAAATATAAAAATATATAAAATAACACATTTATTAAAACATTATATTAAAACAACACTAAAATAAATATACAATAAATAATTATTTAAAATAGATGTGGCAATTATATATGTTTATAAAAAATATATTTTTATATTCAATAATCCATGTACGTATATAATTTTTCTATTTAATGCTTTTATTCTTAAGAAACAAGTAATCAAAATGGATTCATTCAAACCGAGCTATTGTGTTGCACTCGTCCTCAATTGCCAAAGGGCTTCATTGCTTTCAAGATACAGGGGCCATGGTCCTCCTCTTGGATTAAATTCCATAGGGTCTATAACAGCAAATTTAAAACTATGGCCAGGCCATTCCTTAGAATGTTTAGCCAATGTATTATTGTCCTTTTTATAACTTTATATCTCCCAAATGTTCATAAATACAGTTTTTCAGTTTTCTTTCCATTTTACCTATATAAAAACAGGTTCAAGAGCAACAGAAAGCACAATAAATGATCATTTCAGTATTACAATTACATTTCTTCTTTAGCGATACTTTTATGCCATTAATATTAAACTTCTGCCCCTCCATTATTTAATGGCAATAAGTACAAGCCCAACACTTTTTCATGTTGCCAGCAGTTTGAATTTGGTTATTGTTTTCAAAAAGATTTTTTCTAAAGTTTGGCCTTTCCTATAAACTACAATGGGCTTTTCACATATACATTGTCTGATCTTATTACATGATGACAAAATAACCCAATTCTTATTTAAAATTTTAGAAATGTTACTACTTGCTAAATTAAAACTAGTAATAAAAGCCAGACAAAAAATAAGATTAGTGGACACAGACCAGTTTAAAACAGTGGTAGCATCATCACCTAATATACCATCAGAAGTAATAAGTGTAGTATTAACATTCAAACGAACAATACATAAATCTTTACAACACTGGCTGCCGTCGGATTGCAGAACAGCTTGAAAAAAAACTCTCTCTCTTTTATTAACCACTTCAACCATTAGACTATTAACCAAATCTGACGGATAGTCTCTCTTAAGGAACATGTCCCTCAAAAAATCACATTCATTTAAAAAAGAATCAAAACAGGAAACCATTTGTGCAGCACGCACAAATTGCCCCTTAACTACCGATATTTTTTGTTTATAAGTGTGTGCGCTACTAAAGTGCAGATAGCTATTCTAAAAGTTTCCCTACGATGGATTTCTGACACAAATTTTCCCAAAGTGCGATCCTTTTTTAATTTAACATCCAAATAAGAGATTTCGTTCAAATCAATTGTGTGTGTAAAGGTTAAAAAAGTTGTTGAATTATTAATAAAATTCACAAAATCATCAATTAGTTTATCTGGTCCATCCCAAAAGATAAAAATATCATCCAAAAATCTAATGTATGTTTTACAATACATATAAGATTGTGACTTGAAAATAATGTTCTTCTCCCATTGTAACATAACCATGTTAGCGTACAGGCCACCACAAGGAGATCCCATGGCAACACCTACTACCTGAATAAAAAAATCATTATTAAAATATATACAATTGTTTCACAAAACAAGATCAATTAATTGTTCATAAACATTGATTTTAGGTCAGGGCACTCCTTTCTCAAGTAAGTAATCACATACCCACTCCAACCCAATGCTATGTGGTATTGAGGTGTAGAGAAACTTTACATCAATGGTAATAAAAAAGCCATTCTCATTAAATTCTAGGTTATTAATTCTTTGTAAAAAATCCCAAGAGTCTTTACATATGTTTCTTTCTTCAGCAACAAAACCTTTCAAGGTGATATCTAGAAATTTGGCTATAGGGTATGTAATCGAACCATGTCCATTGACTATAGGACGCAAAGGTGGATCATTCAAACTTTTGTGTATTTTGGGTAATGTACAGATAGAAAATTAAACTCATCTAAAGACAAGGACCACTCAATGAATAAATCATTCAATTAATTTATGGTTTACTTATATGTGCCATTGAGTTCATTTAGTGCAATCTTCCTGTATGCATCACCCGATAATATCTTATTCATCCTTTCATTATAGTCACATACGTCCATAATAACAATACCACCACCTTTATCAGGTTTTAAAACTCTTACATCCTTATTAGATTTAAATTTATGTAAACCGTCTGGTTCACCTTCACTTAAATTTAAAGAATGTGAGCTTTTGCCAAGGTTCCTAACATCAACCTCACAAACCTTATCAAATATTGCTAACGTAGGATGTAGGGGTGGATTGTAAGTACTGGAAATATGTAATGGATTACATACATATTCCACAGATTTAAATAAAATATTCAAGTTCAATTTCCTTACAAAATGCCTAAGCTCTACTAATGTTCTTGCAGTATCAAAATTTCTCATGGGAACAAAGGACAAACCTTTAGATAACAAGTCATAATCAACAGTATTAACATCCAAAGAAGAAAAATTATACACATTAAAGTCACCTTTTGAATTATGTAAAATAGAATATTTAGTAACAATACATTCATGGGAAATCAATTCTATCCCCGACATCCACCCTTCCCTCCCCTCTCTGATAGAAGGATTGCTCCCCCGCCCCCTGTCCAAATATGAGATTGTTTGACCCTGCACATTTTGGTTGTACCTGTCCCTCAATATCTCTGTCCTCCTCAATGGGGGGAAATTCTCCTGATCTAAAAAAGATGAAGTTTCCTGATTATTCTTAGGCACAGTATCATTATAAACATTAATATTCCAAACCTGCGATAGGGGTGGTTTAGGGTAGGCAGTATTTGTACTGTATTGATTCCTATCTCTCTCTATTTTTTCATCTTCCTATTCCTAATAGAAACAATTTCCTGTTCAATACTTCTAAAAATTCTATTGTAATCAAAAACATTGTTAGCATGTGCAGCATCCTGAATAATTCTTCTATCTAAATTAATAGCTTCATTTATCAAGTCAGTCAATAAGAGTTGATTGTGCCTAATTTCAGTTTTAAACATTCCCTAAAGTATGCATTGTCCAGTTGAGTTTTTTTACTTTCAACAAAATGTGGTCCAGTTTCTGCACATTAGAGTCATAGGAAACATCACTTACTGTATCGTTTGAAGCAAAGGCCATTTCTTCCTCTAGCCAATCATTCATATTGATAACACCATTTATAGTCCTTGAATTCGATTGCAGAACCCCATAAGTATCTCTTCTCCCTAACCCAGTACAATTTACTGGGCGCTGGTCTCCACTAACTGAATTATGTGTATTTGACCCCTCAAATCCACTAGTTTGTACATCGCTGTTACAATTCAGATCATTCACGATCCTATCACCTCCAGGTCTGATTTCGCTGCTATTTGAGTCCAAAAAAGAAGAAAATTAACTTGCCAACACACAGCTCCCTCCTGGTGCTGTGACTTCCTACTTGCTCAATACGGTCAAGATGTTGAGTAATACGCTCAGGTTTTAATGGTGTTTTAATATAATGTTTTAATAATTGTATTATTTTATATATTTTTATATTGTTATGTTTTTGTATATTTATATACATGTATTATGTATTATATATATATTTATACATCAATTTATATATAGTTGTTTTATGAAATTACACATTTTTAGATTGTGTACATGCAATCTTACATTTATGCATGTCGAGTAATATTTGTATTACTTGTACACTACAATAGAAACCCTCTATGATCTTTTTTTTTGTATTTGACCCTGCATTATTATTATTATTATTATTATTATTATTATTATTATTATTATTATTATTTATCATTTTTAACCTTATATTTTACTCTATTACTATGATTTAGGCATTTTATAGTTATGAAATTTCTTAGATGATTCATTTTTTAGGTAATATATGTTACTTTCTGTTATTTTATGTGCTTTTTATATTGCAATCATATTTATTCTTTAATTGATTCGCTCATGGCTCATTAATTAATTGATGAGGTTGGAGTTGTGATTGATGCATTGTATTATTGTTTCTGACTGACATGCTTTATAAGCAATTTAAATCCAGAAAACCTTGTTTCTTGATAAAGCATTCTGATGAAGTCGTGTGATGAAAGCGTTTATTAAAGTGGATTCTACGCTATTTGACTGGGACTATATTATTGGTGCTGTTACAAGTGTATTGCAGTTCGTTTTGCTACCTTTATTCCGTTTTGCTACCTTTAGTGAACTAACTTGTCAAGTATAGTTCATTTTTCTTTTTATTCTTGATAAAGTCTTCAACATTGGAGATGAAAGTGTTTGTTTAATTTTTATTTGATTTATTTTGGACTAAATAAAGTGTGTTTTTGAGTTTTGCTAGCTTTTTAGCATTTATTTACTTCCTCTCCATATTCCAAAGCTGTTTTTTTTTTGTGGATCCGGTTTTGTGTGCTTTTTTGATTTGGTTTGTTTCATTAGGGCATCAGAGGAACAGGAGATGGAAGGGTCACAACCGTTATTTCCACAATCTTCAAACAGTTCTATTGAGGCTATTATGGTGCAACTTGAGTGTATTACTCAATGTCTTGCCTGTATTGAGCATGCTCAGATGACGTCAGCTCCGAATGGAGGATCTAACCTGGAAGTCACGGCACCAGGAGGGAGCCATGTGTTGGCAAGTTCGTTTTCTTCTTTTTTGGACTCAAATAACAGCAAAACCAGACAGGGAGGTGATAGGATCATGAATGGTCTGAATTGTAACAGTGATGTACAAACTAGTGGATTTGAGGGGTCAAATACACATAATTCAGTTAATGGAGACCAGCACCCAGTAAATGGTACTGGGTTAGGGAGAAGAGATACTCATGGGGTTCTGCAATCAAACTCAAGGACTATAAATGCTGTTATCAATATGAATGATTGGCTAGAGGAAGAAACGGCCTTTGCTTCGAATGATACAGTAAGTGATGTTTCCTATGACTCTAATTTGCAGAAACTGGACGACATTTTGTTGAAAGTAAAAAAAAAACTCAACTGGACAATACATACATTAGGGAATGTTTAAAACTGAAATTAGTACCTAAAGGTTTGCGTATGTGGTGATTTCCCACTGGCCTAGTTACTGATTCTTGCTTTCATACAAAACTTCTTTCTTTATTTGACAGAAACGGATTTGAATATATGGAACTTGTAATTAGATACAATTGAACTTTTATTGACTGACTTGATAAATGAAGCTAATAATTTAGATGGAAGAATTATTCAGGATGTTGCACATGCCAACAAAGTTTTTGATTACAATATAATTTTTAGAAGTATCGAACAGGAAATTGTTTCTATTAGGAATAGTAAGATGGTGTATAATGTGTATAACTTTTCTTCTTTGGATGTTAATACTGTTGAATGTGACTTGTTATCTAAAGGTTTATCCTTTGTTCCCATGAGAAATTTTGATACTGCAAGAATGTTAGTTGATCTTAGGCATTTTGTAAGGAAATTGAACGTGAGTATTTTATCTAAATCTGTGGAATATATATTTATTTATTTATTTTTTATTTAACATTTGTTAACCGGGAAAGTCCGACTTGGAACAAAGCCAATTTTCAGCAGAGGCCCGGGGAGAAAGGCTCCAGATGCATTTCTTTGTAACTATATATATATATATATATATATATATATATATATATATATATATATATGTGTGTGTGTGTGTGTGTGTGTGTGTGTGTGTGTGTGTGTGTGTATCCATGTAACCATATATATGTAATCCATTACATATTTCCAGTACTTACAATCCACCCCTACATCCTACATTAGCAATACTTGAAATGATTTGTGAGGATGATGTTAGGAACCTTGACAAAAGCTGACATTCTTTAAATTTAAGTGAAGGTGAACTAAATGATTTGCATAAATTTAAATCTAATAGGGATGTAAGAGTTTTAAAACCTGATAAAGGTGGTGGTATTGTTATTATGGACATATGTGACTATAATGAAAGGATGAATAAGATATTATCGGGTGATGCATACAGGAAGATTACACTAAATGAACTCAATGGTACATATAAAAAAATCAGAAATTAATTGAATGATTTATTCATTGAGGGGTCCTTGTCTTTGGATGAGTTTAATTTTCTATCTGTACATCACCCTATAACTCCCTGTATTTTTGGCTTACCCAAAATACACAAAAGTTTGAATGATCCACCTTTGCGTCCTATAGTCAATGGACATGGTTCGATGACATACCCTATAGACAAATTTCTAGATATCTCCTTGAAAGGTTTTGTTGCTGAAGAAAGAAACATATGTAAAGACTCTTGAGATTTTTTACAAAGAATTAATAACCTAGAATTTAATGAGAATGGCTTTTTTATTACCATTGATGTAAATGATCTCTACACCTCAATACCACATAGCATTGGGTTGGAGTGGTTATGTGATTACTTACTTGAGAAAGGAGTGCCCCGACCTAAAATCAATGTTTATGAACAATTAATTGATTGCGAAACAATTGTATATATTTTAATAATGAATTTTTTGTTCAGGTAGTAGGTGTTGCAATGGGATCCCCTTGTGGTGCCTGTACGCTAACATGGTTATGTTACAATGGGAGAAGAACATTATTTTCAAGTCACAATTTTATATGTATTGTAAAATGTACATTAGATTTTTGGATGATATTTTTATCTTTTGGGATGGACCAGGTAAACTAATTGATGATTTTTTGAGTTTTATTAATAATTCAACAACTTTTTTAATCTTTACACACACCATTGATTTGAACAAAATCTCTTATTTGGATGTTAAATTAACAAAGGATCTTACTTTGGGAAAATTTGTCAGAAATCCATCGTAAGGAAACTTATTCAAATAGCTATCTACACTTTAGTAGCGCACACCCTTATAAACAAAAATGATTGGCAGTTAAGGGGTAATTTGTGCGAGCTGCTCGAATGGTTTCCTGTTTTGATTCCTTTTTAAATGAATGTGATTTTTTGAGGAGCATGTTCCTTAAGATAGATTTGGTTAATAGTTTAATGGCTGAAGTGGTTAATAAAAGGGAGAGAGTTTTTTTTCAAGCTATTCTGCAATCCAAAGGCAACCAGTGTTGTAATGATGTATGTATTATTGGTTTGAATGTTAATACTACACCTATTACTTCTGATGGTGTGTAAGTTGATGATGCTACCACTGTTTTGTCTGACTTTTATTACTAGTTTTAATTTAGCAAGTAATAACATTTTAAAAATTTTAAATAAGAATAGGGTTATTTTGTAATCGTAATGAAATCAGACAATATATGTGAAAAGCTCATTGTAGTTTATAGGAAAGGCCAAACTTTAAAAAATCTTTTTGAAAACAATAAGCAAATTCAAACTGCTGGCAACATGAAAAAGTGCGGGCCTTGTAATTATTGCCATTATATAATGGAGGGGCAGAAGTTTAATATTAATGGCATAAAAGTATTGCTAAAGAAGAAATGTAATAGTAATACTGAAATGGTTGTTTATTGTGCTTTCTGTTGCTCTTGTACCTGTTTTTATATAGGTAAAATGGAAAGAAATCTGAAAAAAGTATTTATGAACATTTGAGAGATATAAGGTTAAAAAAGGACACTAATGCATTGGCTAAACATTGTAAGGAATGGCCTGGGCATAGTTTTAAATTTACTGTTATAGACCCTATGGAATTCAATCCAAGGGGAGGACCATGGCCCTTGTATCTTGAAAGAAATGAAGCCCTTTGGCAAATGAGGACTAATGCAACACAATGGCCGGGTTTGAATGAATCCATTTCGATTACTTGTTTCTTAAGAATAAAATCATTGAATAGATAAATTATATACGTACATGGATTATTGAATATAAAAATATATTTTTTATAAACATATATAATTGTCACATCTATTTTAAATAATTATTTATTGTATATTTATTTTTAGTGGTATTTTAATATAATATTTAAAAAAAATGTATTTTATATATTTTTATATTTTTATGTTTTTGTATATTTATATACATATGTATTTTATATATATATATATATATATATATATATATATATATATATATATATATATATAATATATATATATATTTATACATTAATTTATATATAGTTGTTTTATGAAATGACACATTTTTAGATTTTGTACATGCAATCTTACATTTATGCAAGTCGAGTAATATTTGTATTACTTGTACACTACTATAGAAACCCTCTATGATACCTTTTTTTGTATTTGAACCTGCATATTATTACTACTATTATTATTATTATTATTATTAATTATAATTTTTAACCTTATATCTTACTCTATTACTATGATTTAGGGATTTTATAGTTATGAGATTTCTTAGATTATTCATTTTTAAGTAACATAAGTTACTTTCTGTTATTTTATGTGCTTTTTATATTGCAATCATATTTATTCTTTAATTGATTCTCTCATACCTCATAAATTAATTGATGAGGTTGGAGTTGAGATTGGTGCATTGTATTATTGTTTCTAACTGACATTCTTTATAAGCAAGTTGAATCCAGCATGCCTTGTTTCTTGATAAAGTCTCCAACATTGGTGACAAAAGCATTTGTTTAATTTTTATTTGATTTATTTTGGACTAAATAAAGTGTGTTTTTGAGTTTTGCTAGCTTTTTAGCGCTTATTTACTTTCTCTCCATATTCTGAAGCTGTTTTATTTTTGCGGATCCAGTTTTGTATGTTTTTTTATTTGGTTTGTTACATATATTGTATTGTACCATGATCGGTGCTATGTGTTTGTAGCCATGTTCCCTGTGGGGTATCATTGCTGGCCTGTTATGGACAATGTCACCTGCATGCCATTGTAAACGGTCACCAAAGCTGTAGATGAGGGTAAGGTGGTACTCACAGCCTATTTAGATTTCGCCAAGGCTTTCAACAGCATCCCCCACTCTGGAATTATAGACAAACTCACTAAAGTAGGTATAAATCCCTATGTCACAAAATAGGTTGCTGACTGGCTCACTGACCGAACCCACACTGTGAAAGTAGCAGACTCTAAATCCAACTTCAGACCAGTGACAAGTGGAGTACCACTGGGTTCAGTCCTAGGTCCTCTCCTGTTTTGTATGTACTTCTCTGAAGTAGAAGGTCTTTGGCTAACAAAGTTCACAGATGACTGCAAACTAGGAGCCATAATCAAATCTCCTAATGATGTGGACATCCTACAAAAGGGCCTCACTGACACAGATGCCTGGTGTCAAAGCCATGGCCTCAAGCTCAATGCCAAAAGTGCATTGTCATCCCTTTTGGTAAAAACTTTGTACCCATGAAATACCACATAGGTGGTAGTCTACTTAACATCAAAAGTGTGATAAGAGACCGTGGGACACAGGTGCGTAGTAGTCTCTCCTTTGATAATCACATTGCCACAGTAGTCAGAAAATCATACTACATGGCACACCTCATCACAAAAGGTTTCTCATCCAGGAAAAAAGAGGTCATTGTTCCCCTCTACTCATCACTCATTAGACCCATTATAAAGTACAATGCCCCTTTTAGTATGTACCTCACAAGGCATCTACAACAACTGGAAAGGCCACAGAAATACCTCATGAAGTGGATTACTGGCCTCAAACAGATGCCCTACGCAGACCATCTCAAAAAACTTCAGCTTTACTCTGTCGCATATCGCCTACTCAGAGCTGATCTCTGCCTAACATACAAAGCTATGTCAAACCCAGAGCTGTTGGACATGCTCCATGTAAAGAAATCCCAATCCCTCCAAGCTACATGCTCTAGGGACCTAAACATTGTCACCACAATAAACAGAACATGCTGGAGGGATAGATTCCTATCTCAGAGACTTCCCATACTCTGGAACAAACTACCTATCTATATCAAACAAAGCTCCTCATTAGCACTATTCAAGAAAAATCTTGATGATTGGATGGGAGATAGGAAATTCACCTCGGGGATCACTTCTCTGGCACTGCTTGACAGGGGCACAGGAAAATAATTTTCTTGGGTGTCAAAATCCAGGGTACCATTTGGCTAGGCTTATATAGGCCCTAGGGCCAATGGCCTATTATCTACCTATGAACCTATATATGCATGTGGTCTGTTTGCTATGTGACTGCTGCACATCTGTCATTATGTGTTATTGGTGATATCTATGCATGCTGTTGGGCATGATCCAGGATTGTGTGGACTATTACTACCCACATATGTTCTATAACAGTAACACAATAGCATGTTTAGGGAACAGTTGCCAGCTGAACCACTGTTCCCACCTCATAGGTTCTGTTACCAGGCCACATCACATGTGGGACCCACCCTGGAGCCTCCTCATCTACTGGTCCAGCACTTCCTTCAGGTGGAACCACCTCAAGGGATGGTGTCCCCCCTGGGGGCACACACAGACATGATCCTGTCACCCAAGGTTATGGCCAGGGTCTGTTGCATAGGAAGCTCCACAGAGACTTTGGGATGTGCTACAGCACCTTGAGGCTCTCAGTACACAATCACAGGGTCCACATGCTCCTCCTGCTCAGCCTCCAGCACAGGCACCATCAGGGCCTTGAAGCTGCTGTTGTGACTGGTAATGGGTGTAGGCCTTGTTCCCATCGTTTCCATATGGCAGCTCATGGGGCTTCCACATCGCAGATGACACCCACCATCCAGGATGTTTACCTACCAAGTGTCATATACCACCCCTGTAGGCTGTCCTCTTTATCTACCAGCCGAACCCACCTCCACAAATATACCTGCTATCCTTCCCCAAATTCCCGTTCTCACCTTCACACACACAGGCAAAGTGGTCCCAACAAGGGGTTCACATGTGACATAACTGTCCATGTTTCACACACTTACTGCTAGATACATATATATATATATATATATATATATATATATATATATATATATGTGTGTGTGTGTGTGTGTGTGTGTGTGTGTGTGTATTGATATGTGTGATAGCATGTGATGCAAATATAGGGGACATGTATTTATATACATATGTGTGTGTGTTTGTATATATGTAGACATACACATATATATCTCTATATATGTGTAGATATATATTATGTTGTATATATGTGTTTATATATATATATATATATATATATATATATATATATATATATATATATATATACACTGCGGTGGTGGTGCTGCGGTAGCGTTGTCGCCTCACAGTAAGACGTTGTCCTGTTCGATTCACAGCTAAAGTGTCTTCTGTGTGGAGACATGCGTGAATGGGCATACCTTCGTTGAAGGTTGTGCGTCAGGGCTGGCAACTCGGTACGTAAAAATCTACTGCCAATCATTAGCAGACCGGAGTTCCGCTGTGGCGACCCCCTAACCGGGAAAAGCCAAAAGATACAACAGTGTATTTGTGTCTGTATATCTGTAGACATACATGTATATATATGGGATACATTCAGACATCAGGTCCACAATCTCTAACTCTCCTTCTTGTACAGCTGCACTGTTCTGCCTTGCTAAAACACAGACAGGTGCCACATATGGACACAGCCTAACATTATTGTGGTATATATAGGGACAAATTGCAGGTAAGCCTATTACACACATATGGCATTTCAGCATGCTACATTACATGTTAACTTGAGTGTCCTGCAAGTGGTGTGCTCCGGAACCCATGTGTCCATCATTATGGCATTACATCCACCACCAGCTATTTGCCACAGTAATATACATGTTTTCCATTACACAACACACACTATGATAGCTTACATCTTGTCAATCAGTGCTGCTCTGCACAGTTGATGGTTATGGCCCACTACCCACAGGGACAGACTCTATTGTCCATAGCAGTTGTTCAGCTGAACATCATTACAACAACACCTGATGGCACATATAAATCATTCCACATCATCTACCCCATTATTATGGACCAAGTACTACAGGCAATTACATGCATATATACTTCACATACCTGCTGTGGGAATAATGTCTGTTATGGATAGTTTACTTGTAAGGTTTTGTTTTGTGTTTTCTTTTCCTTTGGCTTGGCCTTCAGCTTGCTTTCTTTCGTTCTTAGTTTCTTTCAATAACTCTCTCTCTCTCTCTCTCTCTCTCTCTCTCTCTCTCCAGTAAATGTATTGAGCTGCTTTGAATAGATTGCAGCATGGATTGTGTAGGTGATGCACATGACCAGGTGATGGTCTCTTCACCAATCAGTGTCCTCCACTTGCTACCTGCATGCAGCTTGCTGTGTAGTACTTCCAATCACAATGTCATGGCAACCCAGTACTATAAATCCCTTCATCATGTGGGTGTGGCCCCTTTACCTTTCCTGTATGGTGGACATCCTTCCTGTATGTGGGCAGCAGTGTTACAGACAGCAGGTAGCAATACCTCTTATAAGGGGACTTGCAGACTCAGGCCAGCTACATATTTGTATAAGGTTCTAGAACTACAGACAGAGTTTGAGTAGTGTTGTTATATGCATTGTATAGCACCAGTGTTGCAGGGTTTGTGTGTACATACTACTTTAACAAGGAATGCAGTCTGTCTGCATAGCTCTCAACTGTGGGCCTATCCACATGATGGCCAGAGGTGTGCCTGTTATGATTTGTCTGTCCACCACACATGTCTTGTGTCAGTTATATCACTGGCAGTGTGTGTGTTGAGTGCTAGCAGTACATGGCTACATCCATTTGCGTTTCTGACTTCATATGCCCAACTAAGGGTATGTTGCGGACTATCCTGTAACGATCCGCGTTTGCACGGCTTTGCAGTGCCAGTTAAACAAGGTTAGACTTTTTCTAGCTCCGCCAAGTCTGCTCTTCAAATCTTCCCTTAAGAAAGCTCTACTCTTATAATAATCAGTCTAATTGCTTTATTATAAGCCTAGCACTTGTTCTCAAAACCTCTCTTCTAAGTAAGCACTCGCTAACTAAAGTAAGCACTACATCCACCTACCTTCCCTGTGAGTACCCACTTCCCTTAAAGGCACAGCACTCCCTTATAATATTCTAGCATGTCGAGTGGTAGATTACTAGCATCCTCTCCAGTTCAGCTGGTTAATCTGGGAATCTTGAGACAATGCTACAATTGTCTCATGTACACAGACAACCCTCTCCTCCTCCCAACAAACACAAATACATGTGAGAGATGCAACTATATAGCCAAACTGGAGGCTGAACTCTCTCAACTCAGAACTGGCAAGACCAGACAGGAGGAGAAGGTAACCACACACACACCAAACCCAGTCCCACATAGACCTACCACAACTGCAAACCAAACACATAATAACACAAAGACATACTCGGAGGCTCTAACAAAAAACTTACCAAAACAACAGAGGCTCCCAAAGCAGACACCCAAAAATCCGCCACCTGAAAACATAACACATGCAATACATACTTCAATAAATCAGTGTGTCAAACAATCACAGCCCTTAAGGCCAAACACCATGCCTGATACACTAGTAATAGGTGACTCTATAGTCAGACACACTGACGTTCCGCTTACCAGGCTGAACAAGGAGAGGGTAATGGTGAGCTGCTTATTGGGAGCTAGGATCCGCCACATAACACACGCACTCAGGTCACTCCAAAGCAAGTACAAATATGACTCTGTCATTGTCCATGCCGGTGTGAATGACCTGAGATGTACCTCCCTGGACAGTTTTGGAAATGCTAAGCTATGAGCAAACCTGCTTACCTAAGGTTGGCATTGGTTAAAGGGGTATACCAATTGTCAAACTGATTTAGCTGGCCTACACATTGCTTACGCCTACTAAGCTGGGCTGTGCAATGCTTAGTGTTGCTTAATTTTTTATTTGCATACTGTTTGCTGTTTGGCATTGATTTATTGTTCATTACATAAAATTTCCCACAGGGAAAAAAACAAGAGCAAACTAAATCAAAAAAACTGGACCCAAGCAGATCAGAATACTCCACTTTAATACCACAACAAAGGATGATGTACAAATAATCCCACACACTTAGAGCTATTGATGTTAAGCTTTTTAAATGGATGGATTAATTGATCCCACTCTACTCTGAAGAAGCCATTGTTTTTTGGTGAAAGCGCTAAGTGTGTGGGATTATTTGTACATCATCCTGTGTCGTGACATTAAAGTGGAGTATTCTGAGCTGCTTGGGTCCAGTTTTTTTTATTTATTTTATTATCCATTACATGTTATATATGTGTTTGGTATCCATGATTCATGTGTACATACACTGTATGGGGTTCTTGTGTTTATTAGGGGGTTAACGCAGTACTCCAGTTCACATATTTATGTTATGCAGTAGGTTATACAACATAAAACTGTATACAGATTCTTTTCACATGTTCAGTTTGATTTTCATATAGTGAGGATCTGTTTGGTGATACCTCAATCTTATGTACTGCTGTGATGGCTTAGTGGTTAACTACTGTGACTATAGTGTACAGGGTCCTGGGTTCAAGACCTGCAAAGGCTGTTTATTTTGTTTCTGGCCAGAACAGCGGCTGTTGCATACAGAGTGATTAAGACACTTTTAAGCAATTGTAAGTGGGTTTGTGCACGGGGTTGCGCGATGGTAAGCAATGCTAACCCCCTATTAAATATGCTTACAGAGAGTTAGCTTCAATATTGCGTAACCTATGTGTGCATTGCTTACCCCCATGAAAATGGGCTTCAACCCGCTTACTACTGCTTAAATGTGCTTACTCTTGCTTAATATTGTTTACTCCCACTTACCCCTGCAGTAATTTGGACAGTAATAAAAAATGGTTCTTGGGAAGGTGGTGAATTTGGAAACTATGGATTTATCATTCATTACACATTGTACCTTTGATTTGTATACCTGATTCCTGTGTATATATACTGTATGGGGCACTTGTTATTATCTGTGGATTTTACAACATTATGACAATGACACCTCACATCTGCATTTAATGCAGTACTCCAATTCACAAATATATATTATTTAGTATGTTGTGCAACAAAAAATATTCATAAAGTGATTTGACATGGAAAATGGAATGTACTGGAGTGAGACTCGAACTGGGAATGACTGCTCATAAGCCGAATGCTCTGCCCACTACACTATTGCAGTACTGCTTCATTTGCATATATCTTGATTTTTATCCTCTTGTGCCAGTTAAGCTGCAATAAATGTAGCTAAGCAATGGGAAAACCTGCGCACCTAAGGTTAAATTTTATCTGTTTGAAGAAAAAAGCATGTTTATATTTTATATATTAACTATTGCTCTTATAAACTTGTGGGGATGTTGCTGGGGTATGTGAACACCTATGAGCAATCTCGCTCATTCTTATTGCTAATCTGCTGTTCTTGCTTGGAGGGGCATGTATATTCTGAGAGCTCTGCTCTCAGACACCCCCCCTGCACTCGTACACGCTCCGTGTCCATTTAGGAGCTCAGGTAGCACACCTTTATTAATATGCCTGGCACGCTGCTGCCCTGCTCCTAAACAGCTGCTTCCATGCAGGACTAAGCTAGTCCTTCACAGAAGTATAGTGAATCTGGGGGCATGTCTTTGTAATGTGGGAGGAAACCAGAGTACCCAGTGGAAACCCACATGAATACAAGGAGGACATGCAGACTCTGCATATATATTTCAAACTACTTAGTATACTATGCTTCAAAAGGGTTTGCTCAATATTAGGACTAATTTTTCCACTAAGTACAGGACATTTTGTTTGGATATGGCTACTGTTAGTAACAATATTAAGCAAGTTTTTAGTGGACAGCTGGAAAATATTGTTTGAGAATACTGCATTAATTAGTATACATTCCTGGTAAAAGAAATATTGTAGAATAATATGAAACTATTAACTAGATGTCTTAATTTTGAATGAAATTGTGTTTAAAAGTATCAGCAAAGTAATATTTGTAAATATATTTTAGAAGGGCCTTATGATGATTTAGGGGATTTGGTTAAGACTACATCAGTACTACCTTACTATAATTGCAGCTCAAGTCAGTACAGTTTATATTGCTTTGTGCTCTAGATGTACACATTTTTATATAGGTATATGACTAATAGAAACCTTTCTAAATGTATTAAGGAGCCTTATTATGTCATTAAGGTTAAAAATGACAGCAATACCCTTTATTAGAAACATCTGTGTGAGATGGAACATATTTTAATTTTATTTTCTGGATTATGATTATATGGAGTTAGGGGATGGTAATTTTAAGAATAATCTAGAAATTAGAGAAGCAAAGTGGCAGTTACATTTACAAGCAGATAATTTTCCTAGTTTGAAAGGTACCATTAATATGTTTTTAGCTGTTAAAAATGACAAGGTAATAGATTTTAATGGTATATGGAACTATCTATCTATGTATATATATATAAATAATTTTAATTTTAATTGTATTTGACTTTTTGATCACGCAATCAGTTTCTCAATAATCTTGTTATGTGATTTACACTTTTATTATAAGTTTTCGGAATTGCTTAATTTTCACATAGTCCACCTTTTTGGTGTTATTTTGGTTTACATGCATATAAAGTAAACTGAAGAGTTTTACCCATGCAGCCTAGTTAACCCACAAGACTGAATCTAAATCTAATGCCAAGCATTTTAACAAAAATAGAAAAAAAAATCTGCCATGCATCTTAGCACCAGGAATGATACATGTCACAGTCTTTATGGAGGTCAGCTTGAAATCAAGCAAAACATACAGAGGTGACAACACAATGTCCAAATCAGCAAGTATATTTATAGTAATATTCCACTTTACATTATATGCAGTGTAACACTTTGTTGACTTAAACTGCAAATTAACAGTAAGCTATGTCCCACAATTTCATTTTGTAGAGTGCGATGAATGCAGTAAACCTGCCTTATCGATTCTCACTTCACAAAGTATGAGCCATCACAGATCCATAATGTTGGATTAGCCAGACCTATCACATTTTTCTCAGTGGTGAGCAATAACACCTGAAAGCCAACAGACATGTCCTGTCAGAACTTGAAGACTCCTTCCATTACTAACAGAGATGATGGAGAAACCTTCCTGTCCTTCATGACATTGCAGCAAATTGTATTAACACAATGTTTCTAACCATACTGATACTAAGACATCTTTACCTGTTTCAGCAGGCAGATCATATCCCAGTCAAACTCCCTCTGAACTGTATAACACTGTAATGATTTGCCTCAGCTAAGTGTATGACTATAACAGGATGCTCTTTGCAATTCTTCACCATCACCAATACTGCACAGGATGGTAATAGCATGTCTGCTGTGATATTTGTCTCTAGTTTTGTAAATGCCTCTCCAGTAACATGCAAAACATATAGGTAGCCAGCTATCATCATCAGCAGTATCTTTCTTTGGGACCACAATATTCAATAAATTCCACCAGTTTGTCCAAGCGTACATTGTAGCCTCTGCATCCATGAGAACAGACGAAAGCTGCAATATTCTGTATTTATAATAAAAATTCAATGCAAACTATAGCCACACCCAGAGCTGAATCAAGCATATTTACAACATTGGCAAGTACACCCATTTGCATTAACACACAAACTGACCACTGTTTTAATCAGCCAGAAGGATAAGCAGCCTCCAGTTACAAAACAAAATCTTGTACAACCAGACTGTCCTCCTAAATCTGGCAAAACTGAAGACATATCAAAAATGTTCTTTTTCCTCTTAGTAAGAACTTAACTCATTACATCTGTGAGATGCCTTCAGCTGCATCTGCAGTTAACTCCTACTGATGCCTCTAGAAGTCAAATATAGCTTGTTTATATTTGCATCAATAATTCTAAAAGAAGGTTTTAAAAGATTTCACTGAAAAGCTTACACGATGGAAAACTCAACTGCATTAATATTTGACTTCTGTCTAGTGCAGGTAAATAGACATCAACTGTTGTTTTTATGATATTAATTTATATATATTTTTTCACGTTTTTCTAAATATGTCAATAACCAAGTAACACAGACAGAAATCCTTAGCCTTGTATGAAAGATGTCAGGTAGATGAATAAAATGCTGAGGACAGCATGTGTGTAACTTGAGTGGTTGCTGAGATACTGTGTTGTTTACTAAATATTACAAATGTAGTAGTAGTTACTGTGTTTACTGTGACATAAAATTTGGTTTAAGACCTAGAACCTAAAGAATACTATCATTATAAAAATAGTTTGTGCTGAAGAGTTTGCCATTTGTACTTCTTTCATAAGCCCTGTGGTTCCAGAGATATGAACATTTGTTTGAAATATGAGGACATAATTTGATTCTGTCAAGGCTTAAACTCCGCCCATTGGAAGTTACAGTGCAAACTTCCTGAGCTCCTTTGGAGCGAGTTAGTTAATACTTGCCAGTGAACAGCATGTCTTTGTTAATTTCATGACAACAAACATACATATTCTTATTAAAATCGTTGCTGATACAATTTCATCCAGTTATACTCTATTAAAGCATGCTCCATAGTTTCCTTTATATCACACTTCATTAATGCGTACAATAAGTGCACACAATCTTTATTCAAGAACATGCTTACCACATTTTTTGTGCTTTCTTGTCACTCAGAAAGATAACAGTGTACATGTTGTCTACACTTTGTGTTAACTTTTATAAATCCCCTGCAATATTTCAGGCTGCAAGAAAATGAATAGGAAAACTAAATTAGGAGGAAGAAGGTGTGAGTTATGCTTGCGTTGTCTGTTCACTCATAATGAAGTACACTTAGTGTAGACATTAATGAGTCCCAGGGATAGTCTTCATTTTGCAGTTTGTGTCTCATTTGTCCCTTTAAAGGCTATTTTCCTGATATTACTCTTCACATAAAATCACTTATTGCTTCCCTTTCTTTGAACTATTCCTGTTTCTCCTTAATAAACATGTTTTTTTCTCTCTACAAAATGTTCCAGGGACAAACATAATACATTTTCATCAGTAATGCTTCATGCTAGCATTTTTCTTTTAGTGTCTAGAACACCCTATTTCACTCTTTATACCCTTGCTTTATTTGTCCATTTATGAATACTTGATCCATGCTTTTTATCCTTAGTCCAAAAAGTTCTCATAATACCTTTGGTCTCCCTTGTGCCTACTTCATCAACATCCAGTACAAATTAAAAGATGACAAAAAAAGCACTTATTTGACTAACCCCAGCTCATCTTCTTTTCTTTTGCTCAGTAACTCCCCTCATCTAACTGGATTCAGCTTTGAACCCAATATAACTCAAAATATTATCTCATGCATACACCTTTTACTAAAATACACGTAAAAACATTCTACATGTCAACACTGCTTCTATCATTGTCAAATATCTTTTAACACTGCTTCTGTCTCACTTTCCACTGCCCAAATACTACAAGCAATATATGTATGTCTCATAATCAGTAAGATATAGCTCAACTAATTTTATCCCCCCTGAATTTTTTTTCTCTTTACATAATTTAATTCAACCCCCTTAATAAAGCATCCTGTACTCAAATACATCCCTCTATCTGTCCTTTATAATTTGTGGTACTCACCCAAACATCCACATATACCATAAAATGGGAGGGGGGGGGTAAATGTACTCCTTGCACTATTTCCCAAGTTGTTTCACTTACCTTTCTACTGCTCCTAATTCTGACAGCATTGTTGCTAAAGTAAATAATAATCCACTTGGCAACTTTGCTTCACCTATTCCTTTTATTTTTCTTTCTCCATCCATTTACTATTACCATATGCTTTGTTATGTTCATACATTATTTTAAAAGAATTTAAAAAAATATTACTTTGTCACTCACATTATATCTCCTTAATATGTTTCACATTCCTTATGCTTTACAGCTGCCAAATGCTTTCTGTACATCACTTTCTACTACCTTCCCACACTCCCTTCTCTCACTTTAGAGACCAATATTTTCATTATTATCAATGCCATATTTTTAGATTGTTCTTCATAAGTCCCATATATTCTATTATATATTATTTGTGCCACTACCTTAGATAACCTCACTAGTACAACTGACATACAAAATGTATCATCTGCATTTCTCAGTGATATCTTTCCAATTCCTAATAAGCGTTCTCTCTAGTTTCCTATAAAAATGCAGTTTATTGCAACATTCACATACATCTACAGTTTTTATCCCCTCTCATAAGGATACATTTAATAAAGTCACAAACAAAAGCTTCTCCTTTAATAAAGTCACAAACAAAAGCTTCTCATTCTTCCATATTTTTATAAGAATCACACACTAAGCCATCTGTGCCTAGAGAGCTGTTTTGTAAACTAAATTTGATGTCTAGTCTGTCTGTTTTGCTGTTATCGGCTTCATTCAGTTATTTCTTATCCTCATCCATTATTTTGCCATCTCCCCACATTTCATGCCTTTCTCCCCCATGATAATAAAAGGATGAATAAGGGGAAAATGAAGGCAAGATCAGGTGCAGCAAGGTTGTCCAGTTACTGGAATATTATTTTCTTCACTTACATCTCAGCTACTTCTAAAATACCTTCCTACCCTCAGGTATTTCTCCCTTTTCATTTCTCATTCTTTTCTTCCTTCCATCCGTAGCTTTGTCTGGTAGTTGGTGCAGAGGATTAAGGAGCAGATAACTAGTTATTTCCTGTGGTCCAGTGTATGATTCCTTCAACTTCCACTGACTGACTCGATGCAAGTCATTTAATCAGACAATGCTCCTGGGCAGTGTCTGAAGTTCATAAAGATAAGTGCTCTATCCTGGTTAACACATAAAATATAATTCATTTTTACCTAGCAGAGATCTCACTTATTTTATGTCCCTTTAACTACCCATCTCAGCTTAAACATCAAATATTTTGTATTTCCCTTATTTCTGTTATATATTTTTCTATAACCTAACATTTCCTCACCCCCAAAAAATATTCATTGTCTTTCATTAATTGCTTATACCACCTATATGTTTTCTTCATAATTACCGCACTTACTTTTTGCCACTATGAAAATCTTTATTTCTGCTTAAATATCACCAACCAGTTTCTCCAATTTCTGCAAAACAGCCACAGACTTTAATGATCCACCCAGAACCTACTTATTTATTCTTTCACTATATCTATATTTTCTGTCAGTTTCTTTATTTTTCTGCCTTTTTTAATATAATGTTCCTCTTCTCCAGTTCTGGCCCATACCACCACAAGATCAGAAATGCCCATTTCCCATGTGCTTTATTTTGCCACCTATAAACTTTCTAATAATAACAATACATAGTCAGTTTCTCTTCTACTACTTCCCCTTCAATAAGCAAACTGCCTTCCTCTGCCTATCCATAACTTCAAAAATCTCATCACATCTCTACACTTCCTTATATCCTGTTCTATTCTCCAACCTTTTTCATTAAGTTACAATTAAAATCTCCTAGTATAAATGTGTTCATATTCAGTGTCATATGTATTTTTATTTATTCTGACAGCTCTATACCTTTTCCCACAAACACATATGCATAATCTTCAATATGTCTAAGCACACCCCTCTGTCTCTGACAGCATCAACAGGTACCCTACCTGGACTAACTATTGTAAATTCTTGCAGTCTAGAATTTCATTATTTCAACAACACTACAATTTCAGAGCAGGTATTATTACCAGAACTTCATACCATCCCCCTACCCACATACACCCAAAGCTTTAACTAGATCTTTTTGTGTCTGTTATACCAGCTTCACATCCTGCAACCACACAATACCTGAATTTACTTCCTTACATCATTTACACACTAACATTTTTGCCTTTATTTCTTATGCTGTTATCATTTACAGTTATGATGGAAATACTATTTTCCATTTCATTGGAGTTTTGGAGCCCCATAATTTTAATATATTTTGGTTAGCTCTACTTCCTATAGAATTAAACCCTACTTGCTCCATACTATCCCCTTCTCCCTCATATGCTTTTGTAAAACTTTGTATGTATTATGAATAGGAATATCATGTACATCTGTCCTTCCTGCTCCTCCATATTACTTTCCCCACCTCCTTCCTCATTATTTAGTCCTTCTTCTTAATTCTCAGTTGGAACTTCTTCTTTCTAATCTTCTTTACTCAATCACCCTTCATTCCTATTTTTACTCTGAGTCACAATATTTATTGTTGTTTCTTGACAGTCAAACCTTCTTTGTGCCTCATAATTTTAATGAAATGCTCTATTTTCCCACATTACATACATTTTTCTTTGGATATTCTTGAATTAAATTATTGTGTTCCCCACAAAAAAATTAAAAATAAAGATATTAAAGCTGTCCATAACTTTTCCTTTGTCCAGCAATGTAAATTATACTTGTCCAGACCCCCAAAGAAACAACACCAAACTATTTTAGAATAAGACAACCCTTTATTAATCAATTTATTGATTAGAAATAACTGTCTAATTGAAGAAAACACATACCATCAACATAGCAATAACTTTAACTGAAGATACACAAAACACAGTAGGCAGTATCATCTACTCAACTCCAACCCACATGCAGTAAGCAGTGTAAACTCAACTGCTCACTTACTCACAACTACCACTGGAAGAATGACCCCACTCACTTCAATGCCCAACCACCCATCTTGTAAGATCTAAAGCCACCAGAAGGGGAAAAACAGGGACATTGCAGAATTTCTTCTCTGCCCACCAGCCTGAACACAGGCTGTTCTCCCTTGCAGCTACTACACTGTTTTACAACAAACTGTCCAAAAACAACGACAAGTGCACATTGACAAGTCCAAGCCCAAGTCACTCATATTACTCGATCATTCCTGAACCAAACTGGATTCCTATCATCAAAGTCTCTATGATCAATGGTATGAATAACCAATTGTCATAACTATTCAAAAGCCTAAGATGAATGAAATGTCTAGCATGCTCAATACTCTAAAAATAGTTTGTATTCCTCCAAACCACACATGGCACAATTTCCAACCACACAATAACCATGGCAGGAAACCTACCCTTTAATCTTGCCAAGTCCCCTGCCACCTTTATCACTAACTGACATTTTGGAATAACCTCTGTGTCATTGCCTGCTATGTGGATAATCAGAATACAGGGAATCTCAATTCATAAACATATCTCTTCAAACTTGTTCTCGAGCTGGTGCCAACTGACACCTCTAACACCATGCCAAAATATTTTCTACCTGTACTGCGGCAATCCCAGCTTTCTTCCATCTGGCCTAATAATGGCTCATTTCAACACCCAATAAACATAGGAATGGACCGATATGACCCCCTTACCACCTAAATATATATATGTATATATATATATATATATATATATATGTATATATATTTAATCACAGTTGATGACAAAAATCTGCTTATCTAATGTAAGGTAAAAAGACACTGATGACCACCGCTCAGGCCTCTTTAGAACTCCCACTGCCCTGCCTTCCCTCACCAAATCTAATGCCCTTCATATTTGAAATGAACAGTTAGAAAATCTCTCACCCTGAAAACCCAAACATTGAAAAGCTTTTCTTATCAAGCATAAAAACTAGTTTTCTGCTATGATCCCCTCACTGCACAAACAAAAACTAAATCCTGAAGTTTACCACCATGAGATAACTGCAGTCTTCTGGCCCACATTGCCCGGCACATGGACTCATTCCTACACGCCCATAACACCATCTGCATGCCATTGCCAACCTGATCCATGTTAGATTGTCACAACCATATTGCCACAGAGGAAAGGTAGATAGTCGCATCCTGCCACACCAATGAACAATGCAGTTCATTCTCCCCAAAAGCTCCAGTATACATCCATATTGACAAAGTAACCCATAGGGTATAACCCACAAAATTTCCTAACAACAACACTTTAAGGGTCTAGCTCATCAAAGGCATACAACTATCAGTGTTCCTGCTGTTAATCTGGAGCAATTCTTTCAACATGAGGGTTACTGCCCATGACTTTGACAGATCCACTAAATCCACCACCCTCACAAATATGCTAATATCAGTCAAGTCCACTCTGCCCTTCATCCAAACCTTAGCTAAATACTGCAGCAACAACTTCCCTGATCAAATTCTCTCCTTCTCTTATAACTGCAGTACAAACTCATCAAATGCAGCTGATGCCCTACCATAAGCCTTCCTGGTCAAATCCGTCTATGATTACTGAATCAGCCTTCTCAGCATTTCTCACTTCTTTCTTGATTGTCATCATTTCAGCCCAACTCACCACATCCCTTTTGGCAACACAACTGATACACTTTGAACCTCTGAGGCCAATTGTCAAAACCTGCAAAACTGAAAATGTGAAAAGCTGTCAGCAATCAAATTCCTTTTACCCGGCAAGTATACAATTGAAAAAGAAAAATTTATCATCAAACTCTGAAACACCAATTTGCATAAAACTAACAAAAGTAACCTAATTTTGGTATTTTTTACTTCAACACCCTTAGCACTGACATTAAAAAACACCTTTCTGCCCCTCAAGCAATCCTGCTAAACCATGGAGGCTGCCCAAAATAGGCATCAACTCCAGAAAAGCCACATCCTTCTTCCAGCCCTCTTCCCAATCATTCAGCCAATGCACTGCAAACCATTCTCCATTAAAATATGTCCATGTCACCTTTCCTCCCGCAGCATCTGTGAAAAATTGCAATGTATCCTGGATGAGCCAGTCTTCCTGCTAAAATGAAATGCCATTGAACTGGTCCAAAAATGACAACCACAAATCTAAATCTGCCTGCATGAGCCTGCCAACCCTAACCCAGTGATGCTTACTTCTGCCCTCTTTTAAGAAAAATGCCATTGATCTGCAAAATGTCCACCCAGGGCTAACTGCCTGGCATGCAAAGTTTAAAGGCCCCAGAGCTCCGTGACATTCCAAATCTGTACCTTGTCTTTTGACACCATCCACTCATTCTTACTGTGCAAATGATCTATTTTCTCCCATGACAAACAAAACAAACCCCGCTTAGCATCCAATGTTAAACCCAAAAAACATAAAGCCTTGGCAGGGCCTTCCAACTTCTGCTTAGCCAGGGAACTCCCAGCTCCCCACACATGGCAATAAAAGCCTGCATGCCTTTTCTAGCTCCCTAAAAGTTCTCACCCACCAAAAGAAAGTCATCTAGATAATGAACGGTGCTCTGCAAACCCACCAGTTGCTGCCACACACCCAGTGCAGAACAGAGCTAAACTTCTCAAACATGGCACAAGCCACCACACAACCCATGGGCATGGCGTTGTCAAAACAGAACTTGTCATTAACAAATATACTCAGTAAAGGCCACTTGTCTTCTCACATGGGCAGCAAACAAAATGCAGACTCAATATCCACCTTTACTAATCACAGATCCCTGAACCCTTTAATCAACATTACTGCATTGTCCATGCATGAATGGGCATACCTTCATTGAAGGTTGTGCATCAGGGCTGGTAACTCGGCATGTAAAAATCAACTACTAATCATTAGCGGACCGGAGTTCCACTGTGGCGACCCCTAACCGGGAAAAGCCGAAAGACACAAACAAACAAACTGCATTGTCCATGAGTACATATCTAACATTAATGTTCTTACTGCAAATAAAATAATTGAACAATTTGTCTTGTCAGAAAGACAAATGATGGATCAACTGAAATTCAAAAATTCAACAGGTTCCTTATTGAGTACCAACCACAATGGTGCCAGTTTGCAGTTATCAAAAGGGGAACATCAAAAAGGCCTAACAACCTGCCAATAAGCACGTGTTTCTCAACCAAATTTGGTCTTCCCTCGGACTGATTGCAAATTTTTGCAAATCAAACCAAACCAGCCACAACAACCACCCCCCCCTGTCTTGATAGAAATCCCAGATAAAAACTCAGAAATCAGCTCTGCCATGACTTGTGCCTCTGAGAAATGGACCAACACCTGGTGCAATTCCTGTATCTTAATGGGAGAAGGGAGAATGGGAAGACTGGCTTGACTGACTGCCCTTGAGAGGACATACCACCTCTCTGCCCTTAAAAGTTACCATGCCCCCTAAGACCCTGTCTACCTTGTGCCAAGAAGGAAAGGGATGCCATATCAGTTTGCATGGAAATCGGGAGTGTCTGAGCCCTCTCTCTATGACAACAATGAATCACGGCATGCATCCTGGCACAAATCCAACAAGTGTGTGAAAATCTGCTTGCCTATCACATACATAGGTCCACATTAAGGGCCCAACATTCTCTTCTCATCTCAACCTCTGACTTGCCTGTCCGCAAAACAACACCAATGTACCCATCATTGTGGCCAACTAAATGTCTGATTGCCTCACTTCCCATTTCAACAACTGATCAATGGCTCTATGTTTGCAACACCTCTGATCATGCCACATCCATGCATTCCTGAAATTTAACCTCTGTGCCTCCTCAATCATTAAGAAATAAGCCAAAATCAGAAATGCCTGCAAAGTGTCCTTCCCTAGACAAACCACCATATAATATATAAAACCAAACATACAGTTCTCCCACATCCTGGTTCTAAACTTACTAACCCTCCTCTGACCCAGTGCTGCTAATTCTGCCAACAAGTCCTTAGTGCTTGCCAGATATGCATCAAACATATGCTGCATACCCTCTACATCAATTAATTCAACTATGTCGACATACTCCCCCCTTCCATAACTTCTCTTGGACTGATGGGGGAATATGTGGTATAAGAAAAAATCCACCGTCTGAGGTATCCAATTTCTAAGTCACCAACCAATCCCCCAGCCAGATTCCAAAATCTGAACATATGTCTTGCTGCAATGAACAACCCAGCCCTGAACTCGACCCTGCCCCTTCTGTCAACAAACTCCCCCAACCGTCCTTTCCCAACATCTCCCTCTGCATTTGCTCAATTACCTCAAAGTGATTCTGGCCATTCCCCCATAGCCTTCACTGGCCTCATGCAACACATCCCCTGCCCCTCTTTCTCAATGCCCACATGCTCCAGAACCATGAAACTTCCATGAAACCTACTCATCCGTAACATAATGTCATTTCCTGCAGTCACAGCTGCACTCGTTCCAACAGAGGGACCTTCAGTAACCATGCAAATTGCTAACTTCTTGGATCACTTTCCCTTGGCAACAGGAGCCTTTCTCATTGACTGTACTCATCTTTTTTTTTCCAGTCATAGTAGATCCATCCATCATAGAAGACTCTCCACTAGGCACATTTCTGAACAATTCCACCTCTTGAGCCACAGTTGCCACCCATCTATCCTTCAAACTGATGGAGTCAGGCATCTGCAAAAGAAAGAAATGCATGCCTCGCAAGTCTGACAGATATATATATATGTATATCTACTTGTCCCCAAACACCCTCCAGTATCACTGTTTCCTATCTAAGCACTACTGCTGTTGACTGAAACCCTAGTTATTATGATCCACACAAGTCACATCTAAACTTCTCCAAGTCTTCCAGCAATGAAAGCTGTATCCCATTTACACTTGAATATACGTATCCTATAACAAGATAAGTAGTGAACAATGTGGATACCCAGCAGGAAGGGGAAAGGGGTAAGTAAGCAATCAACTGTTACCAGACGCAAGCTGTTAACCAGTAGGAGGGGCATCACATGCCTCTCTCCGTCCTCCCCTTTTTTATTATATATATATATATATATATATATATATATATATATATATATATATATATATATATTTTAAATAAATCCAACCACAACATGACATCTGGTCACATCCTTTACCCTCAGAAAACAGAGTCACAAATGGTCACAATTAATGAGGGGACAAATGCCCAAACTCAAAACCCTGTTAGGGTTTGAAGTCTGAAATGCAACTGTCTGGCAACACTTTCTTGGCATCAGCAAAGAAAATAAATAAATAAATAAATACATGTGTCTTTTAAAGCAGCCTATGAACATAGGCAGCATCTGAAGTCAAGGGCAACTACAAACATGTAATTAACTATAGCACAACAGTAAGAAAACACAGCCAACATTGCATAGAACTCCTACAACAATGGCACTGCCTACTCAGACTCAGTGATATTGATGCATACTAGGAAATAAGTTAAGGGCAAATGTTACTCTTGAAATGCTTATCCAAAGCCAATACCCTGCAGAATTTCTCAAATCTCACACCCATTCCCATCATCTCTAAAGAACATGCACTGACCATGCTGTCCAGGACAAAAATCACTTCTTATGGGACTGCATAACTTAAAAGGCTGTTTGATAAACAATTCAACATGTTCTGGTGGAGTTACATCAATTTATCTTCCCTACCACTCAATAAGGGTCATATAAACAAATGCGCACAAGTGGATATACAAGAGGTAAACCTATCAGCTGTGCCATAACCCTAGTGGCTGTAATAGTCCCTCTACCGCAGTTGTTTATACATATGAAAAACACAGAATGTGGGATCTTCATGGCCTGTGAAAAGACCCTGTGACAGATGTGGGCCAGCTGAACAGTAAACCAGAAACACATATGGAAATAACTGAGATATCAACAAAATTGGACAGTTAGCGGTAACAAAATAATCCAAACCACCAACAGGATGGATATATGATTCCGGCAGCCAAGGTTCTCTACAATATGAAATCATGGTAAGAACCAATCTTTTTCACCAGTTATACAGATGAAGTGGTTCATTGACTGAATTACAACAGTGCTACTGACAAAAACCTACTAGTCAGAAATATCTTTCAAGATAACCTGAAGGAATGCTGCAAAGTGTAACAGGTTATATAAAATGCACAAGGATGAGCATATTGCACTGCCCCATGCATCGAACCAATGCACATCACAACAACTTGAAATGAACCATGACCCTAAACTATCAAAAACCAATATACTTCAAAACACAAAACAACCAGGAATCAAAAGCAAGAAAACTATACCTTGTTACCTAAAAAGGCCTAACTTCCACGCTGCCTCTGACCAGAGCAGCAATAAAATCATTAAGTTATGAAAAACAAAACCCTACCACAAGAAAGGTGAACATCTAAGTTCAATCCACCCCCTGGGCCCTATTGAACTCCTGAAAACTAGACCAGAGAGAAAAATATGTTATTAATAAATTCCAAGCCCCAAGGCTATTTTGTTACTCCAAGGCCTACCTGCACAGTTATTCCTACTACCTGTCATCTCAGATGTTAACTTGCAGCAAGTTCATGGCTAAATCTAATATTCCTGTCCACAGCTACTGCACACAACTAAGCTAACTCCACCCTACCATTACCTCACACCCTTCCCCAACCAGCTCATCCATTTAACCTTTAACCCTTCCTTGTGTGCAACACTGCAGTAACACCATTACCACCTTTCCCTACTTAGAAAACTTCTCTCTCCAACTACATTGCCAACACTTCCCCCCCGACCCCCCTCTCCCACATTACAAATAACAGGCGTCTCTGAACAAATTAGCTTGGGTTCAAACAGCAATTACTCCCACTCTGGTTCCTAATCCCTCAACAACTCTCCTTCCGCTATGCTCCTGGGGGTTTTCCCCCTCAGGTTCCTAAGACCTCAATAACTCTCCTCCAGCTATGCTCCCACGAGCATTTTCTTTGCTCTCCTTTCTCTATTAGCTGCTTATTTCTTATGGTTCAACAATGTAAATATTGTGTATAGCTTTCCATTACTAATTTATTTTCTGAAATTGTACATGTATAGTGTATCCTCATTTTACTTAAAAGTATGTACATAAAACATCTTCTCACCTAATATCTGAGTGTGCACACTAAAGAAAATGTATAAACAATAAGTCCACATCACTGCTTCTCTGCTTATTATGCATATTTTCAAGGTTCTTACTTGTAACTATTTCCATATTATGTAAGACTGACATCCACGTATTTCTGCACCTTATCTGTATTATGTATCTTAGAGATTTTCTCCCCGGGCCTCAACTGAAAACGGATCACTCTGACCCAGTGGACTTCCCCGGTAATCAAGCTGGAAATAAATAATAAATAAATAAAATAAATAATATGAGCAATATTACCTTTTTTTACAGTTAATGCAGCCCATACCTCTCATGACCCATTTCCAAAAATGTATATATATATATATATATATATATATATATATATATATACACACACACACACACACACACACACACACACACACACACACAATATATATATATATATATATATATATATATATATATATATATATATATATATATATATATATATATATATATATATATATATATATATATATATATATATATTTTATTTGTTTCATATACAGCTTAGTAACATTCTTCAAAGGAATTTTCTAAGTCCCCTAAGTCCATTTCTTCAATATTAACAGTTAGTTTAATTTTTGCTTTAAAGTTCTTATAGAAAAACATAGTTCTTCTAGGGCTCACTAAAAACTTTAGCATTATACAGTCGTACAACTTTTTCTGCTAATTCATAGTCTTCAAATATTATTTCTCAAATGGTTTCACTTTCTAAATGTACCATAGATTAACAACATGCCACTCTATAGCAGTCCCATTTTTTTATTCTCTCCTCCTTTTTCTTGTAGTCTGTACAGCTGTAAAGTGATTAAATGGCAACACAAAGCTCATAGTATGAGCATATGCGCATCCCTTCACAGTTGCCAATTGCTGCTTATCTCCTGCCACCGAAAACAATTCATGCATAATAGTCCACAATGTTTTATTGCTCAGTCACTTCAGTCATGTGCTTCATCTGCTTTACTCATCTGCAACAGTTTTTCCGTTTCCAGACCTCCTTCCTCCATCACAACTCTAATTTTATTCACTTCCATGTCTGTGCACTGCAAATCAGCCATTTCTCTGACAGCATTCTTCTTTGTATTGCATTTCGCATTTTCCTCCATCTGACATAAACTACAGAAAAACAGATCAGGAAATTCCCATGTGTCTTGGCCATATTCCTCCTAGGCAATATGAATACCATTCCCTAAAAAGAAGCTGCTGTCTTAGTGAAACTAACTCAGTCAACCAAACACATATATGTATGTATATCTTTATATCTATATCTGTCTCTCTTTCGATCTCTCTTTATACGGTGGATATAAAAAGTGTACACACCCCTGTTAAAATGCCAGGTTGTAGTGATATAAAAAAATGAGACCACAATAAATAATTTCCAAATTTTTCCCACCTATAATGTGACCTATAACCTGTACAATTCAATTGAAAAACAAACAAATCTGTTAGGGGAAAAAAATATAAAAAATAAAAAACAAGCAAAAAGCCGGTTGCACAAGTGTGCACACCGTTAAACTAATACTTTGTTGAAGCATCTTTTGATTTAATTACATCATTCAGTCTTCTTGAGTAGGAGTCTATCAGCTTGGCACATCTTGACTTGGCAATATTTTCCCACTGTTCCTTGCAATAGCACTCCAAATCTGTCAGATTGTGAGGGCATCTCTTGTGCACAGCCCTCTTCAGCTCACCCCACAGATTTTCCATTGGCTTTAGGTCTGGGCACTGCCTGGACCATTCCAAAACTTTAATTTTTTTTCTGATGAAGCCATTCTTTTGTTGGTTTGGATGTATGCTTGGGGTCATTGTTGTGTTGAAAGGTGAAATTCCTCTTCATCTTCATCTTTCTAGCAGATGCCTGAAGGTTTTGGGCCAAAAGTGACTGGTATTTGGAACTGTTCATAATTCCCTCCACCTTGACTAAAGCCCCAGTTCCAGCTGAAGAAAAGCAACCTCAAAGAATAATACTGCCACCACCAGCTTCACCGTGGAGATGGTATTCTTTTGGTGATGTGAAGTGCTGTTTTTGCACCAAATGTACCTTTTGGCATTGTGGCCAAAAAGTTCAACCTTGGTCTCATTAGACCATAACACATTTTCCCACATGCTTTTGAGAGACCTGATGTATTGTTTTGCAAATTTTAGTTGGGCCTGGATGTTTTTCTGTGTAAGAAAAGGCTTCTGTCTTGCAACCCTACCCCATAGTCCAGATATATAGAGAATATGGGAGATTGTTGTCACATGTAGTACACAACCAGTACTTGCCAGAAATTCCTGCAGCTCCTTCAGTGTTGCTGTAGGTCTCTTGGCAGTCTCCCTGACCAGTTTTTGTCTTGTTTTTTCATCAGTTTTGGAGGGATGTCCAGTTCTTTGCAACATCACTGTTGTCCCATATTTTCTCCACTTTTTGATGACTGTTTTCACTGTGTTCCATGGTATATCCAATGCTGTGGACATTTTTGTACCCTTCTCCTGACTGATACCTTTCAGAAAAGAGATCCCTTTGATGCTTTGTAAGCTCTCTGTGAACCATGGCTTTTGCTGTAGCAGGCAACTGAGTAAATGTAAGGAAAATCCTACTAGGACAGCTGAACTTTATTTGGGGTTAATCAGAGTCTCTTTACTTGATGGCAGGTGTGTACTCAAGAAGAGTGAATGCTGTAATTAAATCAAAAGGTGCTTCAACAAAGTATTAGTTTAATGGTGTGCACACTTATGCAACCAACGTATTGTACATTTTTTTTTATATTTTTCCCCTAATAGATTTGTTTTTCAATTGAATTGTACAGTTTATAGGTCACATCAAAGGTGGGAAAAGTTTTGAAATTATTTATTGTGGTCTCATTTTTTTATATCAAAAAAGCCTTTTTTAACAGAGGTGTGTACACTTTTTATATCCACTATCTCTCTCTCTCTCTATCTATCTATCTATCTATCTATCTATCTATCTATCTATCTATCTATCTATCTCTCTCTCTCTCTCTCTCTATATATATATATATATATATATATATATATATATATAGATATATATTATATACATGGGTCCATTTCTAAATCTCAAAAGCTCATAATCTTTAAATTCAAAATACTGAGTCCAAAATCTCAAAAATTTAAAATACTGAAAATGCAAAATGCTGAATTTCATAATATTGAAAAAAAAAGAATACACCAACACTTACAATATTCCAGCACAACTGCATAACAAAACATATTACTCTTCTCCAACTATAAGCAGGGGGGCAAGCCCCCCCCTGCACCCACTGCTACTTAAATATATTAACTCCAAGATTGCACTCCACAGAAGAAAATGGCAAACATACCATTACATGCTTCATGACTGCCTGTTGCAACCTTAGTCATGTTCCCTTTTAATTTGCTATACTACAACATAACTCATCTTAGTGTAGTGAAGTGAGATCTCGGAGTTGATATATTTAAGTAACAGCGGGTTTGGGGGGGTGCAGCGTCCCACATGGGGTGTGCAGGGGGGCTTGTCCCCCTGGTAATAGCTGGAGTAAACTAATATGCTTTGTCTTTTATTTGTTTCTCTATGTACTTCTGGTGGAGTACAGTAAGTGTTGGTATCATGTAGTTTTTTTCCATATTATGAAATTCAGTATTTTGAACTTTTGAGATTTTGGACTCAGTATTTTGAATTTTGAGATTATGAGCTTTCAAGATTTAGAAGTGGCCATATATATATATATATATGCGGATAGATTGATATAGCTAGAAATATATATATATATATATATATATATATATATATATATATATATATCGAGAGAGAGGGACAGATGAACATGCATGGTTTTATTCTTATATCTATCTTTCATCTATCTGTCTATCTCTCTACCTAGGTATTTAAATATATCAAAACTAACTCATCTATTCTCATTCCCTATAAGATACAGCAATCACATAACTTTGACTTTCAACTAATTACTTTTCATATAAACAGCACTATACCATTCATTTCTTATTACTCAGATGCTGTATTATTATTCTGACCACATTACTGTCTCAACATCATTCCTTTTTTGTGTCCATAGATCTCATTATTAATCTCCAACAGTCTTAATATTTGAGTAAATTGTTTTTAATTATGTTGATCACTGCTGTGGTAGCTTTAGCAATATATGTTATATTTTACCAGGGATATAACAGATGGCCAGCTTACAAAGCTATATGAAACCTTTTCATGCATGCAAGGCAACTCTTTCACCTTTTATATTTTATTTCCTGCTATACAGATATTTTTCTATGACAATAGTACCAAAAATGTCCCACTTACTTAATGTGTAAAGCAATATCTTTCCATGCTTCAAAGTTGCTTACTTTAGATGCAGCCTTAAGGATTCACATCCATTTTATCAAACAGTACTTGTCTTTTATTGCCTCACACAAATTCCTCCAAGAGTATTACATTAAAATTCATATAAAGTTATGTTCTACGCAGCTGGAGTTTGACACAGGCTAGGGTAGCAAATCAAAAACATAATCAGTAGAGTAGTGTCAGAGCTTGACCTCGTAAATACGCAATGTATGTAAACAATTACACAGATCATTGCATGACTGTAGATATGTATAGCAAATACAAGACTTTGGAGTTATGTATGGGCAAAATGCTTGGAATGGAAGCTGTCAGCATGGTGTTGACATGTTTGTGCATCATAGCATACTGTTGCAGAAAGGAAAAAAAATGTTTAGGAAGCGGATAACATACAATAAAGTAAGTTACTATCAAGTAATTGACTTCTTCCCTGTATATCAGGCCTTGGCAAGAAGTCTTGTAGATAAATGTCATTTGCATGCTGAATCTAGGGAAGCACTTGATGATATTGGGGAGATGAAGGTATGTCTAGTACTTATCATCCTGCCCACTGGGACTTTTCACTGACCAACTTGGGACATGGTAAGTATTTCACAGTGTTTATCCTCATAAATAGGTACAATTTCCTTACACTACATCTCTGTATTTGGAACAACATAGGTGGTTTCCCTGGACTTTAGAGGAGATGGCCACACATTTGTATTGCTTGTATAACATTGCATGTCTGCTTGAGGTCCATGGTATCACAGATTACACATATGTAGCTATAAAGACTACAGTTGGCCCTTACTCAGACAGCTATTTAAACCATAAGGTCTTCCATTAGAGGGACAGCAAAGTAATCTGCAATACAGGGGGAATAATTAGAAATATGTGAGTGTGTCACAGCCATTTCCCATGATTCCCGTATTTACCATACATGTCCTTGTATTGTCATTTTCATGGAAGTAAATTCCAGCAGGATAATTTGTTTACAACTGCAGACTTCTTGTGCAAAATAAATGTCGCTGATAAAAAAAACTGTGAATGTACGTAGCAATTTCTTAAAAAAAAACTTACAAACAGAAAAATCTGTTATGTGCTGCAGGAGATGCTGCATAACCTTTAGTCCTAGCTCATCACTCCTGCCTGCCATAACAAACCTCTTGCTGAAATATCATACAATACCAAGCATGCTGACCCATGCCTGAGATATCACAGAACATGTATTTGCTGTGTTGAAGGTATGCTTCTACTGGTTCGATCCACCTCTTGTGCTGCTACAGTACCCACCCCAATGCAGCTAAAAAAACAGTTTGCTGAATCTGCTATTCTGCACAATATGGTCATTCAGAAACAATCCTGCTAGTTCACTATATGTGTGATTTACAATCCATAGCAGAAAGAAATGTCATTAGCAGAAACAAGAACAGGATAAGGAGGTGAAAGGCGATGGCTTGAATACAGGAATAGCCCGGCCTAGACACTTACAGGTAAATTACATCATGGTACTGGGGAAATAGAGACTTATGACTGAAATAATTGGCCATGACAACAATAAGGTGGTAGAGTCACATAGAATAAATATGGTATATTTAGTGTTACTGTCAGTCTAAACTGGTAAGTGCACAGTCTGAGCACATTGTAACTAAGACATCCCCTCAGTAAAACATAGAATGGAGGGTGGTGTTTGAACCAGTCATCATCATTTGAAAGGAGACAGAAAGCATGATAGCACAAGACTGGCAATGCCAAGTGGGGGGGGGGGACATCACAAGATCTAAAGACAGGGCAGTTTTGTGTGAAACAACTATCAGTGCCAAGGATCATGTACAGAGACAGCCATGTGACCTCAACCTGCTGTCACTTGGTTGGAGAAGGCTGATAGAACACAGTCTTTATCTCACTGCCAGGTCATGTCTGTTTGTTCCCTGGAACTACAAACACCAGTAGGGGTATTTATACAGGAGAAGAGGTGTGAGGTCAACAATTTTCATCCCAGAGATAGAGAAAATCCCCTGCCATCTACATACACTTGATGTTTTGGGCAGCCATTGTGTGGCCTTTCCTCCTTTTCATATCGCTCTTTCCTTTCCTTATCCCATTTAAAACTTTGTGGTTCTTGGGAGAGCAATTAAAAAATATTGCACTTCATGAATTTGATATGACTATGTTGAGTGGGCATTGATAGTATGACACTAAGGTTCAGGGTTTGTATAGGCTGACTCTCATGGGATAGTGGTCACACTGCCTGGTGTGAGTGGTTATTCCACTGAAGCCTAATATTAGTGGGCAATTACCGTCTGAATAGTTTTATGGTGCAAATGTTTGCATTCCTATTAGTGATTTTCATTTATGTTGCAATTTTTAATCCTTTGCTTAGATTACAAGAAGTATCCCGTTAAGAAAAGAAAAAAAAACTCTTATCTTTTATTGAAGAAATGAACTTTCCAAATTCATAGTAATTAGTTTTATTTTCCAGCTTAGTAGCATAAGTATAAGCCACAATTGATATGACTGAAATTTTCATTATTTTTCACTTCTATTTATAATTTCTCTTTCTTTCCTCTCTCTCTCTCACTATGTGTGTGTGTGTGTGTGTGTGTGTGTGTGTGTGCGTGTCTTCATAAACACTGCAAATGCTTCAACCACAAACTATGCACAAAGAAGAAAAGAATATTCTAATAGCTAAGCATTTTCATTCTTTAATATATCAGAACTTCATCAGAGCTCACCCTGATTTACAAAGTTTATTTAAATAGTGCCAAGAAATCACATTAGCCAGCTGATTAGTCAGCTGACACAATCTAAAACATACTGAGCAAAATATATCAATAAACATTGACAATTATTAAACTTTTCTTTAGTAAAAACAACATAAACTAAAGCCATAATATTCAACTTCTCTGTGTTTTAAGCAAACATTTAATATTAATATATTAAATTAGCCCTGGCCTCTTATCAGCCAACAGCAGTATCTGCCAATTTATTTATTTGCATTCATGCACTGTATTAATATCTCCCCCTAGTGGTCGCTTATTAATATAGTCTCGGCGTGGCTTGGGAGTGCCTTCTGTGTGGAGTCTGCATGTCCTCCCCGTGGTTGGGTAGCGTTCAAAAGACATGTGTGCATAAATGGGCGTGCCTTTGTTGAAGGTTGGGCATCGAGCTGGCACCTCGGCGTTTCGTAAAAATCTACTGCCAATCATTAGCGGACCAGAGTTCCGCTGTGGCAACCCCTTACCGGGAAAAAGCCGAAAGACAAACAACAACAACAAAGAAACTAACAATACAAACTGCAGCATATTTCAAAAGATATTATGTTGTCTCCTTTTTTAATGTCTAAAAGATATTCATAGATTCTACATGAAAGTTTTCTGGTTGTCTTACCTACAAAGGAAGTTTCAGAAGTTTCACACACTGCTAAGTAGACCACATTTTCAGATTTACATGTAGACCTACTTTTTGCCCAAAATACTTTGTCAATATACTTCAAGGTAACACAAAGGTGTTCAAAAATAAACCTGCAGTAATTGCAGAATTGACACCGAAACATTTCTCCATGAGAGACAGGGGATTCTAGCAACCTAGATCTGCTTTCAAATAATAACTTAATATTTTAATTTTCTTCTATACAAAACTTGGTTCTCCACCAATAATATAGCTAGATCCTTATTCCTAAAATAATTGTTCAACTGTTTAAAATGTTTTATGCCATCTACGGCAAGTGAAATCATTGGTACAGAGTTATGAAACCACACAGCATCCTTTTTTAGAGATTTAATTGATTGAAACTCTAATCCTCCTGCTAGTCTGTATGTGAATTTTCTTCTCTTGTATTTAATCTTATGCCTGACAAGTACATCAAGCTGTTAATTTATCTCCTCTTTACAAGGTTTATTGGTCTCCATGCAATGTCAGTTGAATCATACTCCTACAGGTTGTGCTGTA